>NC_140796.1:29957074-30537074 GCF_037176805.1 Vigna unguiculata | reverse complement strand
ATTACACAAACCCTTCTTATCTCACCTTTCTTCAATATTTCTCCATTTCGCAATTCAAAAAGAAAAAGTGCATGAAAAGTTCTTGTTGCTTACATTCTCATAATTATATGGGCACACCACTAATTTATTTATTTATTTATTATAAAGAAAAGTTTATAGCTTTTTTTGTCATTCAAATTGCCGAAATCCAGAGAAGGATATTGTAACTAAAAGCGATTTCATGTCTTGATGTGATGCTTTGGAGCCTTAATACAAGTTGAGTCCATCTTGTTATGAGTGTTTTCCCACGTGTGTGATTGTGTTTTAGTCTCCCTCGTGTGTAATAATTATTTGCGCTTGATTGCAATACTGTTCTTGATTCTTACCATATATAACATGGAACGACAACGGGGAATCAGTGTCGGGAAACCTGGAAGTTGGGAATAGTTATTCCTTTGCATGCTCTTTGGTAATCAGTTTATAATCCCAATTATTTTGTAATCAGTCTTTAACAACACAAAATGACACCTTTTTATGATTAATCTAAGATATTAGTTACCAAGTTAAGGAATATAGTAGTGATTTGTTGTGATACTCTGTAGATAAAAAATTAATTTCAGACATGACATGAGTGCTTAAACAAATTCACTAAAGTCTATACCATATGGTTAAAAAAATTCACAAAATTTTACAAAATTTTATCAAATCTATTTTTACAAATCTTTTTCTTAAACATAAATAATCATAAGTTAGGAATTGGTTTTAGTAATATCAATTCATTAGTTGGTTTTACTATTCACTAAATGATTTGTTTGAGAAATGGTGGAGCATGCCAAATAGAGGATTAGGTAAACAAAGTAATCTGTACTCATACCTTTGGACAGAGTAAATAGTTAATTAAAACACAAAATAATAAACATGGCATGTTCCAAACAATAATTCTTTGGGACTGGTCAGAGGTTATTTGTTTGTGCCCTCTTCTTTCTGTACAGTTTTCCCAAAGCCTTGGTAATTTAAAATCACTTTTTGAGAATATCAAATTCATTAGGGGGTCTTTGCTAGCCACTGTAGAGATTGTCTTCTTTGCTTAAATGACCTGATTTTGCATTTGATGTTGTTGGTGTGTTGGACTTAGGTGTTCTTGTTCTCTCTTTTTATTCATACTCTCATGTTCTCCCTAGACATCAGTTGGTTGCCTGGCTGAAGGAAATTTTGTGTTGTTTAAATGGATGTACAAGACCTTTGGCTGCCATTTTCTAATTGGGTCATATTTCTCATTTTAGAAGTAGTTTAGGATTAAAAATTTCTGAAGACAATATAGGCTAGATGAAAAGCATTCTACAGTGCTTTCATCGTTATTATTAAAATTAGTCATCTGATTGTGAAACAACCTATATCTCTGTATATGGATGGATGGTGCATACCTTCGTGATTTTAAAATTTGCTTCAGTTAGAAGTGAAATGTTTGCATCTGATATCTTGACTTTCTTTTTGAATGGGTTGCATTCTTCCTCTGTTGGTTGGTGCATTTCTTAATTGATATTTCCAATCTTGTTAAATTTAACATGCAAGCAGATTCCACATATTTTATGATTGCATTATTAATTATAGGAAGCTTGTTATGAGAAATTTTGAAGCTTTACTTCATTAAATTTTTAATATGGCAGGGTTGTTGTTGGCTTTAAAAGCGTATCTAACAAGGATCTGAGAGCTCTTGTAGAAGCATTTTTGTTTTGAAGAGGTTTTAGGTTTTGTTTTGTAGAGGTTTTCATTCTTGGGAAGACTTTTGGATAGGTAATATCGATCTTCTATGCATCCTTCCAAGGTCAGTTCAGTGGTTACTATTCCTGTAATGAATAATTTATGTTTGTTTACTGTTGAATTCAACATGTTGTTTCCTTGTTCATCTCATCACATCAACCAGTGGCCTTTAATTGGATTATTGAACTAGTTAACCTAGTTGGCATATCTGTTTGAGTATTAGTTTACGTATTTTTGTGTAGATGGTAAGTGCAAGTGAGGTTATTTCAATTCTACATTCTCTCTTTCTTTAAAGAAACTTAACTTTTTTAACTTCTAATTTAGTTTTCTGGTCTAGATCTGATTATTTCTATTTCTTCTTTAGTAGTGGTTTATTCATATACTGTTGTACTCAAACTAAATCATACATGTTTTTTATTTTCTACACATCATTCATGTTTTAGACTTTGGTTTATTGTTTAATTTCATTTCACAAAACTCACTTTTAAGGTAATAATTTTCTCTCACCCATCTATTTTGAATCTACATGGTTCGTTTATTTTTTTCTTTCAGTTGATTCATAAGGATTCCAATTTATTTTAAGAAATTGACGGGTAGAAGAATTTAGCTTTTCTCATTGTTTAGTAATTTTGTTCTTCTGAATGTATATACATAAAAAAACATTGGTTAAGGGTTTTAAATGGTGTAGTGATAGTACTGGGGTTACTCTGATATTCATTCTAGCATTAGATGTAACATATATAAAGAATTAGATATACACCTGTATTGTATCATCTAGCAGTAATTTTAAAACTCTGGATCCGAATCTAAAGATATCATCTACCTTACATTTTTAGTATATTTGAAACTCAAATATTTTTCCATTCTATTTATTTACTTGATTTCATTTTAACTTAATTTTTTCACCTTATATTAACTTAATTTCCCTTATTTAATCATTTGGTTGCAAGAAAAGTGTTTTATCTTGTGAATTTTGTCCTTCCTTATCTCATATGTCGCTTCTATTTCGCCACTTTCTTTTCTTCTGTTCCATATAACCCTCTTTAGCATCTTTATTTTTGAGATTGAGGTTAATTTTTATCTACTATAAAATTAAAACATTGTCCATAAATTAATTTCAGTTGCATAAATTAGTATCTCCAAATTCTTGCATCTTAACTAAATTTTAGTTGTGGAATTATGATGTCTACTATCAATAAAAATTGTTGTTGAACTATTTGAGAGATTCTTTTGTTCTATCTTCATTAGTGAGTTATATAGCTTGTGCTCATAGAATTTTTCTTACTTAGAATTCCTTTGTGTGAACTGTTCCAAAGTCAAATGAGTTGTTATGTTATATTAAATGGTGGTAGTGTTGAGTTCACAGATTGGACTACGTGTTTGGCTGTTTCTGAGCTCTAACCAAAAGCAGTGGTTATAATTTATACACACAACAATGGATCAGAGTTGGATAAATTTTTTATGCACAATAAATGAATATGAGAATGGAGTAGAAGAATTTCTTGAATTTCCAAATATGAATGTTCCGGATAATAATGGAAAATTCTACTGCCTGTGTGTTAATTGTTTGAATGAGAGAAAACTACCAACTGACGTTATTCGGGACCATGTTCTTTGTGATGGTTTCTTAAAGAGCTACACAAAGTGGATATGGCATGGTGAATTAATAGACATGCCAAGTGTAGATATATCAGAAGCAGAAGAAGTTGATTTAGAGATGGATGATCGAATGGAGGAAATGATTTGTGATATTTGACATGATTCCTTTCAACGTGCGAATGTGTATGACAATTTGTGCAATGACGCAGAAAAACCTCTGTACGCAGAATGCACAAAGTATACTCGATTGTCAACGGTATTAAAATTGTTTAATGTGAAGGCAAGAAATAGGTGGAGTGATAAAAGCTTCACGAAATTACTTGAGTTGTTGAGTAACATGCTTCCTAAAGGTAACACATTGCTAACATGCAATTATGATGCGAAGAAGATATTGTGTCTGATGGGTATGGAGTATCAAAAAATTCATGCATGCCCAAACGATTGTGTCTTGTACAGGAAGGAGTTAGCCATGTTACATCAATGTCCACAATGTGGGGTGTCACGATACAAACAAAAACATAGTGAGTTTGAATCTAAGGTAAGGGTCCTCCAGTGAAAGTTTTGTGGTATCTTCCTGTAGTTCCACGATTGAAACATTTATTTAGCAATGCAAATGATGCAAAACTCATGAGATGGCATGCAGATGGACGTACAACATATGGCCATTTGAGATATTCGGTAGATGGTTTGCAATGGAAGAAAATTGATTCCATGTTCCCAAATTTCTCCAAAGATTCAAGGAACATTAGATTTGGACTTCCTACAGATGGAATGAATCCATATGGTAACTTGAGCAATAAACATAGTTCATGGCCTGTTCTATTAGTGATTTACAATTTACCTCCTTGGTTGTGCATGAAACGCAAATATGTTATGTTATCCTTGATGATCTCAGGTCCAAGACAACCAGGAAACGACATTGATATTTATTTAACCCCATTAGTTGAAGATTTGAAGATGTTATGGGAGGAGGGTGTTGATATGTTTGATGGGTACAGTAGTGATTCATTCAAGTTGCATGCCATGTTATTTTGTACAATCAATGATTTTTCAGCATATGGTAATTGAAGTGGATATAGCACTAAGGGTCACAAAGCATGCCCTATATGTGAAGAAGGCACATGTCACCATGAACTACAACATGGAAGGAAAATAATATACCTTGGACATCAGAGATTTCTTACTACAAACCATCCATATCGTAAATTGAAGAAAGCATTTAATGGGTGTCAAGAAAATGAATTAGCTCCAATGGTTTTAAGTGGGTCATTGGGGATGTGTTTGGAAAGATGAAAAATAAAGGCACTTCAAGCAACATATGGAAGAAAAGGTCAATTTTCTTTGATCTCCCATATTGGAGGGTTCTTGATGTGAGACATTGTATAGATGTCATGCATGTAGAGAAAAATGTGTGTGATAGTATTATCGGAACACTCCTCAATATTCAAGGCAAGACGAAAGATGGTTTAAATTCTCGTTTGGACTTAGTTGAAATGGGTATAAGAGAACAATTAGCTCCACAATCACATGGTAAGCGAACATACTTGCCTCCAGCATGTCACACATTGTCTAAACAAGAGAAGAGAAGTTTTTGTGAGATTTTACAAGGTGTGAAAGTTCCACTAGGTTACTCTTCCAATTTTAAAAGACTTGTATCCATGAAAGATCTAAAATTGCTTGGGTTAAAATCTCATGATTGTCATGTATTGATGCAACAACTTCTACCAGTGGCTATTCGAGGCATATTGCCTAAGAATGTTAGATATACCTTAACAAGATTGTGCTTCCTTTTTAATGCAATATGTAGTAAGGTTATCGATATTGAGAAGTTGGATCAGTTAGAAAATGAGGTTGTACTCATATTGTGTCAGTTGGAGATGTACTTTTGATGAGTCCATCTTCAAGAATAAGGAAGCCAAGGAGAAGCCATGCGGAATTGATGAAGCTTCCATGGAGAAGGATGAAGGTGCAGAAGTTAGAAGATGAAAGGAGAAGTGGTGCGGCAATGGTGTTTGGAGAAGCTCTCAAGTGAGGTTGGGCCAACACTCAAGGAAGGGGGCTAGAGGAAACCAAGAAGGAGAACTCTAGCCTAAGTTGATTCACAAAAAGAGAGGAGTCTGGAGTCATCTCAACAGAGTTTCTCTACTATATTCATGAATGAAAATACAAGGGTCCTAAGCTCTCTATTTATAGGCTAAAATGAGACCAAGGAGTCTCCAAAAAGTGGAGGGAAAAAGGAGTCTAGAAAGTTAAATTTTGGAGCCAAAAAGGAGCATGTGGGAGGTGTGACTTGCCACCTAAGCAAGTCACACTTGCCTTGCCATGGGAAGCTAACTCTCATCCTTGGAGAGCAAGTTTGAGAAGCTTCTAGGCTTTTCTAGAGTAGACACACTACTCTTGGCCCATTTGGCCCAATTCCCCTTTTTGGTCCAAAATTACTTCTAATACCCAATTTCCTCTAAGGCCTAATACATGGCCCAAAGAAAACCCTATTCTACTGGGCCCAAAATACAAAGCCCAAAATAAAATCCTAATCTAGTATTTACAAGCAAAGTGTCCTAGGCTAGGTCTTCACATCTTCCTGATGAGTGCGTATTTTTGCCCTCATTTAATGTTTAATTCTGGGTATTTAATTGAATTTGTGTGCTTAAAGAGTGATTTAATTGATAATTCTAATAATTAGGTTGTTTGAGCTTGTGTGATAAAAATGTCTTAAAAAGTGATTTTTAGCTGCATAAATTATTTTTGGATATTTTAACGTTTGTTGATGCAGCTGAAGTTAAGTTTTAAGCTCATTTAGAGGTGTGAAAATAAATTGATTAAAGCTTCATGATACCTTAAAGATAAATCAAAGAATAAGAAATTATCAAAAGCACAAAAATTCAGGCCAAGCATTACATGAAGACGGCAAGAAAAGCTTGAAAAAGTGAAGAAGTTTGGCTAAACCAAGAAGAGAGGAAAGAAAAATTGGACCTTGCGGTTTTCTTTATCTTTATGATAGAAGATAATTTGGTAAAATATATCTTTAGATATTTTATTTGATATTTTTAAATAATTATTTTATTTAATTATATCATAAAATATTAAAAGATAATAACTACCAAATCTTTTTAAATATGACAAGATCTTCTTGAATCTTTTTAGTTCCACAAAAAACAAATATATCTTGAAGATATTGGATTATTTAGAAGATAATTTAAGGAGATTGCAAAGGGTTGATTTGGAAAATTAATACAAATATTAATTGGTGATAATTTATCATATATCTTTAAGTAATTAATTAATTTAATTATATTAGATATTGATATTATCAACCAATTATATTTGTCAAATAGTCTATATCTCTCCAAGTATTTTTAAATATTTATATTTATCTTTATTTCAAAAGATATTTGAGAGATTTTAGCAACAGAAAAGCCTAGTCCAATTCCTATATAAAGAGACCAAGGGAGAAGTAGAAAACAAGCTCGGGACTTCGGAGTTTTGGAACCCTTAGGGGTGCCTAATTTCGTTTCCTTTCTCTCTCTTTTCTTCTCTCTATTCTTCTTTTTATTTTGTATTCCATGAATTGCTAAACTTCTTGGGGTGATTCCATTGTAATTTCATTATGGATTCTGAGGTTAGAATGAATTAATTTCTTTGTTCTTTTTATTATTGTTGAGGTTTTAATTTATCTATGTTTTTTATCTTTGAATCACATAAAAAGTAATGATTTTAGATCTATATGCATATTGATCATATGAGTCAAGGGTTTTTAAATTTAATTGAGACTTTACTTTGATTTTATTTAGAAACTTTCATATGATTAAATGAGTTTTTACCAATAATTGAGACTTTACTTTGATTAAAGGTATTTACTCTAACGAAAATTAATTGAGACTTTACTTTGATTAATTAAGCTTTTTATTTGGTGAGGAGATAAAAGAATAGACATGATTAGGCATAGTAAAATTTGATTGAGACTGTACTTTGATTGAATTTACTATGGATAATCTAAAAGTTCTCACTTTTAATTGAGACTGTACTTTGGTTAAAAGTGAGAACGCCAACAAATTAATTGAGACTTTACATTGATTAATTTGTAAATCTATAACAATAATTAATTGAGCAATAGTCTTTAGATAGCCGATGATGAATCTATTTTGAAAAAGCAATGGAATCAATCTATTTTCTTTACTATTGTTTTTATTTCTTTTTATCTTTTAAATTTTATTTCTATCTGCGTTTATCTTAATCCCCATATTTTTATTATTTTATTTGACTAACTCTTTTGTATAGAATTTATAAGAACTAATTTGTTAAAAATCAATTCCGTGTTCGTTGGGAGACGACTTTGGGTTACTTTACCCGTACTATTTTGTTGACTATTTTCTTAACAATACTGAAGTTGTTATAGATAAGTAGTATTAATTTGATCGCGTCAACGACAGCGTTATCACTTCCTTGGCCCATGTGAAGTTCATCTTGGGCCTTGCATGCGCATTTAAGGCCCATTCCTCTTGTATTCTCCTAGCCATAAAAAGAATCAAGACAATTAAAGATAGCACAAAAGAATGGCCCAATAAAATTATAAGGCCCAAAATGATTATTTATTTAATGACAAAGAAAAAACTAAATTGGCCAGGCCATTGGCCCAAGCTGAAAAGCCCTGTAGGGTGATCTTCATCATCCCCTTTCTCTTGAAGAGGATTTGTCCTCAGATCTAGATGATTCTTTAAGGCCCACAGCTTTGAAAGCTTGATTCCTCCAGGATCAAAAACACATCTACAAAAATCATCAAATAAATTTTCATTAAAATTCTGGACATCATGTAGACTATGTTTTCCGAAGACACATGACAATGGGATTTTATGTTTGGAAATATTTTCAATGAAACCCACTTCACTAAAACATTGATTTTCACTTTGACCTAATTGAGTCCAAAAAGGTAATTCTAAGTCAGAGATTGACTTTTGCAAATCTTTTGAGGAATATGGAATGATTGGTGAAGATGGAAAAACAATTTTAGGGAGAGTTAAGACAAAAGTATTAATGACTAATAAAGAAGAGTTGAAAGATGGAATTACTCCCTTGAAGTCTATACAATGAGCCGTAGGATGTTGTATCTCTACTTCCCTAAGGATTATTTCTTTCCTCTCAATCTCTTCCTCTTTTCTTTTAAACTCTGCCTCTTGTCTTACTCTCTTTTCCTCTTCATATTCTATTCTCTTTCCTTCCTCCTTTTGTTTTCTCAACTTTTCCTCTTCTTCTCTCAATTCTTGCTCAAATTTCTCTCTTTCTTTTTGCTCTCCTTTCTGAATTCTTATTTTTTCTTTTTCTTCCAACCCCCTCATCTCTCTTAAGAGTATTGTGAGTTTTTCCTCCTTCCTTCTTGCTATCTCAATTTTCTTTTTCTTTATCTAACGATCAAAATCAAAGGAAGGTGGTATGAATGTTCTTCTTATGCATGCTCTCAATTAACTCCAATTTTGAATGGGAGATTTTCTTCCTTTTTCCACTCTAAACTGCCTATAATCCCACCACTCTCTTGCATGTCCTACAAAACTTGAAATGCACAAAGTAATAAAGTAGTATTTACTATGTCTAAGATGGAATGATTGCACCAAATCATCTATTTTCCTCTCCCAAGATATGTATGATAATGCACTTATGTCCTCACCAAAGAAAGGGAATGTACTCTCATGTGTATGATGCATTTTATCTTCACTATGACTACCTAACAATCTATTGTACAAACGATAACTCATTTTGGAAAATACTCTTGAAACACTTATCTAAACAACTTTTCACAAAGAAACTTTAGGAATTTTAAAGAGAATATAAAGGAAAAGATTTCTAGAGATGTTTCAAGGAAAGGGAGGTGAGTTTCATGGACAGGCTTAGAAACCAAACCTTTCCTAGCTAGAAATCTCTAAATTTCTTTCACAAAAATTCTCAATAAAATTTCCCAACAAGACAGATCTTAATTGTGAAAAACAACTTCCAAAGTGTGTGAAATCTTATGACCAAAGAAAGGTCAACTAAGTGTTTAAAGATTTGCACCTAGATATCACGGTGACCTAGAACATAGAAGCAATCATACAAATTACACAAAACCTTGACATTTACAACATAAAGGCAGAAAACATAAAAAGTGAAAACCTAAACTAGACGAAAATCCTAAGTGAAAATTCAAGTGGCCTTTGGAACCCCTTGAACCTCACACTACACCTTAAACTATTACAATTAAATGCTAAGGATGGGATTGCTCTAAAGCATTTTCCCACCTAAGCCAAATAAAAGGAGAAAACTGAAAGAAAGAAAATTACATAAAATTCGTGACATCAAAACAACAAAAACCAAAATAAAACTATGCTATGCCAAGCTATGTCTCTCACGCTCTCGGTCCAGCCTCAAGTGTGTCTCCTTTGTGAACTTTACTTGTTGCTTGGAGTTCCACTTTGGTTTCCACCTCCTAGGATGCTACCTAGAGTATTTGGTTACCTCCAAAGAAATCTTCCACCAAGAATGTAACACCAAACCAAAGAAGCCAATAAGGAAAAACAAGAAAAGCTTAAATGAAAGAAGAGCTAAACTCAAGTGGAATATAGTTGAAACATACTCAAAGATTTAACAAAGAAAGACAAACTAGAAATAAGGCAAACAAACAAGTTAAGCACTCAAATGAATTACCTAAAGAATGACACTAGAATTGAAGAGAAAATCTGAAAAAGAAGTGCTCAAACATGAAGCTTATAGTACTCATTGCAACAGTGCCAAATGAAGCGAAGAATCCACTTGAAATTAAGGCAACTCAAGGCAATATAGAGCACATAATGAAGGATTGACCCCAACCAAGGATGGAGGCACATGCTTAAGAAGACTAAGCATGTTTAGAAAGGAAGTTCACTAATCCTTCATCCCTTTCATTTGTGTTTGTTATTTTTGATTCCCTAAGTTGACTTAGTTGAATTAACTTTAGTTGACTTGTTGACCTTTGACTAGGTTTGACTTGTTGATTATAGTTGATTTGACTTAAGCCAACATGTTAATCTATGTTTATTTGCTTTGTAGGTTAATTAGGAGTAAGAAAGCAATGCTAGGTGGCGCATGGTGATTGGGGAGCACAAATGATGTGGATGAGAGAGTAAAGCAAAGGAATAAAGCATAAAGTAAAAGGCATAAAACAAGTGTACCTATGTAACTTTGGTCTCCTTTGTTTTTAGCACACTTTGGCCACTTTTTGGAGACATATGAGACACATTCTTTCTCTCCTTTTGTGCTAGAACGAAATTAGCCTTGCACACACCATAGTTGGCTCTTTTGTCTCTCAGTTTTGTAACCTTATTTGACCTAGTTTCTAGAAGCTAGGGTTAGGTTTTTGTAGAGACATCCTTAGGTATCTTTTATTTGCTTAGAGGCCCCTAAACTCTTCTATATAAGGGGTGCTCCTAGACATGTAAAAGGGTTGAAGATTTTGAAGTAAAAACACTCTTGTGTCTCAACCATTTGTGAGAGTTTCCTTCCTTGGGAGTGAATACTATTAAGCCTTATATTGCATAGCAAGTGGCGGCACACATCCACTAATCTTCAAGGTTCCCATGGCTTCTAGCCTAGCCTTGTAGTGGCGTGCTTCTCACATTTTTTTACCATTTCTCTCCTCTCCATTTTATGTTTTCTTCTTCCTTTAATTGTTCTTGGTTTTCTATGGTTTATGTGCTTTCCATTTCCTTTTTGTTTTGAATCAATCCATCATCTTCTTCTCTTGAGCTTTGTGAAAGGAACCTTCACATCTAGATATCTTGCTATCTTAATGTCCAGTGGGGATTTCACTTAACTTTCTTAATCAACTCACACCATATTCAATAATCTTAAAAAGGAACAAGATAATCCTTCATCATTTGGTATGCCAATAAGCTAGAGATATACACTACTTAATATTGCTGATTTTGGAGTTTGTAAAATACATGAATAAGACCTTGATTAGTTCAAGTAACTTCTAATGAAGCATAATTGGGTTATGTGGTATGTCTCTATCCATTTGAATGTTCCTTTGGGTTAGTCACATGTGGAGAATTGGTTTGGTGAAGGCATGGGTGTCAATATTAAATTGCATCGGTGCATAAGATCATGTGCTTAAAATTGTTAGAGTGTCGCTGCTTACATTGTGTTTGAGCATGCTTGGGATGGTCTATACAACTAGGGTATGAATGCACATGTGAGATGCTATAAGGCCTAGAACATTATAGATGGCAATGCTTTTCATTAGGGGTACTCTAGAATGAGAGCAAATGAGAGCAACCTGTGTGAAGTCTGCTTGAACCTGATTTAAAACCAGTAATTTGCAAGTACTGGTGTAGCGACTGGCGGTACGTGTCCCCCGCCAGGCAATCTGGAAGCGACAGTGCCTAGCGGTATGTGTCTTCCGCCATGCGATTTTGCTATAGCAGATTGGTGTTATGCTTGTTATGATGTGCGTGATCTACATGGCTTTTAGGATATCTTAAACGCCGGCTTGTTGGTGTTCCTTGAGTTGAGCTCGGAACGTATCCTTTGAGTTAAGCTCGGGATAGGGGTTAAACACGTGGCATTCCTCGAGTTGAGCTCGGAATGGCATCCCTCGAGTTGAGTTTGGGATGGCGGATGAACACGAGGAACCCTTGAGTTGAGCTCGGGTTGGTGAGTGTTGCCGGTGTGAGTGTGCTGGTTGTGGCCAGTACGGATGGGTCCAAATAGATTGCCCTCCTTAGTAGTTGACTGACGAGTTTGGTAGTCTTGGGACATTACGAATTATGTTCTTATATGGGAACACCACCTGGCATTACGGTGTATGATCCGTAGCATGGTTACCCGCATGTGCTCTATCGGTTGTGGCCGATAGGTATGGCAACAAGACACCTTGAGGTACCCACTAGAAGATGTAGAACACGAATAACATGGTGGTGGCCATGTGATGTGATATCAAAGGATGGAATTCCTTTGGTGTGATTGTGTGATTTGTATATTTGTGTCATATATATATATATATATGTTTATTTTGTTAGCTCACCCTATCTGCTTGTGTTTGGCGATGATCGTGTACGCGGTACACAGGAGCAGATGATGTTGCAGGTGGATCTGGTGAGGCTTAGCAGCGGAGTGGGGAAAACTCATGGGAATAGTTTTATAAAGTTTTATCATTTATGGTTTTGGATTAAAGATGTAATTTATTATGAGACTGTTTTGATATTTCATTTAATTTTGAGAAGATTTGAACTCAGAGTTATCTTTATTATGAAATAAATTATTTGAAATTTCCCATGTTTTTGGGAAATGGATTTATAATTAATGCGTTTTTATTTTCTTATTTTATTTTTTTGTTTAAACCCGTAATATCCTAACGGGATGTTACATTTGGTATCAGAGCAATGGTTTTCAAAAGATTTTTGGGCCTTGGGGAGTGAGGTTGACGCGTTTCAGTTGTAAATTGTGTGTTATGGTTAAGTTCTAATGCTTAACTCTATATGTCTAAGCTTAGTAACAGTGTACGTGCTGGGTTTTGTTGAGCAGGCAAGGGTAGTTGCTTATAAGACCTAAGAAAAGTAATGCTCTTACTGGGTTTTGGTGAATAGGTAAGGGGTATTACTTGTCTTTCCCGATGCGTTGGTGCGCGAGGGGAGAGGTTCTTTCCAAGAAGCGTTGGTGCACAGGGAAAAGAGCTTGTGAACTGGAAGTATTAAGAATAGAAAATGTCTTGGTAGAGTGATGAGGGTGCACACTCATGACTATATCTGACATAGTTTCCTTTCTTAATTCTAAAGGTTTTGGTAAAAAGGGAGAATTTCAAGATAAAGGGAGTCGAGACAGTCCTATTTGCATTTTTGATGGGTGACCTCAATTTTCGAGGACGAAAATTTTTTAAGGTAGGGAGAATGTAAGACCCGTGAACATTAAATAATTAAATAATTAATTAATTAATAAATGCGGGTAGGAAGAACATTTATGGTATTTAATTCTGATTTGTATGACGTGAAAAAGTGCTAGCTCAAGTGGTTGAGAGTACTTTGATTGTGTGAAAGGACTTGGGTTCGAGTCCTATGTATGCCATATGTGTAATTATGTTGTGGAATAATATAATATGTTAATTATATTAGTTAGCAAGAAACATGAATTGGCTTGATGGTTTAGCATTGATTTGGTATTGACATGGTTGTGGGTTCAAGTCTTGGAGAACCCAAATTAAACCATGAGACAACCAATGGACATTAACCATAATTTAATTGGATTTTCGTTTTAGACCATTAAACCACATTAAGAGCACTTTTAAAAGGCTAATTAGAGGTAAGAAAGAGGGTTTTGGTGGGCTGTTATTGTGGTTGCAGAAGGGAGAACGAAAATTTAGTGTTTGTGAAGATTGAGAGTGTTGAGAAGAACCAAAGAGAGCCATTGTGATCAAGGGAGAATTTTCAAAGTTCTAAAGCAAAGGAGACCAGGTTAGGGGAGCTGAACCACGTCCTATATGAGTTTTTATGCGTAATTGTATGATTATAGAATGTGTATGTTTGGTTTTTGTTAAAATTGCATTGAAATCTGAATTTCTGGAATTTTTCCAGAAACCGCCTGGCGGCACATGCCAGTTTAGTATGTTTCTGGGTTCCCTGAGGAACCGCCTGGCGGTGAATCCCTGTATCGCCAAGCGCCACGAACCTGCAACCCAGTTTCTGGGTTTTGTGATGAACTGCCTGGCGGTGATGAACACCTGCCAGGCAACGTGAACTTGTTCATTTGATTTTGATATTTTTATGTGTGCTGGAGTGATTCTGATTGAGGAAATGGGAAGTCCTTATTGGTTCTGAATGTTTGGGCATCATACATAATTGAATTACATGTGAGTGATGGTTAAATTGGACAAAAATTGAATTAATATTATTTGGGTTTGAGATTGTTATTGTGACACTAAGTTAAGCGGAATAATGTAAAGCGTTTTCGTATAGTGGGAGCCATAGGAACGAACCATGATCTTAAACTTGTAAGTGTAGCCTTTGAATCGAAAAATCAATGGAAAACAGAGTAGTTGGGGATTGGTTAAAGCTCGCATGTGTAGAGAAGAAGGTTGGGATTCCTAGAACAGCAGGAACCGCCTGGCGGCACATTGGTTACCGCCAGGCGCCATATCAGAGGTGTGAGGGGTGCTCTGGTTCATGAAAAATGTTGTTATTTGTACTTTTCACGCAACAGGGATCACCCGGCGGTAGTACAGTCCCGCCAGGCGCCATCTTCCACTTCTGGGCGTCAGGCGCCATCTTCCACTTCTGAAGATTTGAACTCAGAGTTATCTTTATTATGAAATAAATTATTTTAAATTTCCCGTGTTTTTGGGAAATGGATTTATAATTAATAAGTTTTTATTTTCTTATTTTATTTTTTTGTTTAAACCCGTAATATCCTAATGGGATGTTACACATGCCTCCCATCACCTTCACAGACGACGACTTTCACGGCCTAGACCACCAACAAGACGACCCTATGGTCATTACTATCGAAATAGAAAACTACGCAGTTAAAAAAGTCCTAGTAGACCAAGGCAGTTCCGTTGACATACTCTATTGGGCAACATACCAAAAGCTTCAATTCTAGACATGGCCATGGTCCCGTATGATGAACCCATTTATGGCTTTTCTGGAGAACAAGTTTCCACCCGCGACTACATTGACCTTCACACAGTCTTCCGTGATGGAGCCCAAACCAAGACCATTCCTATATGCTTCCTCATTGTTGACGCACCCACATCTTACAATGTCCTCCTTGGCCGCCCCTCGCTCAACACCCTTGGCGCCGTCGTCTCCACCCCTCATCTGGCCATGAAGTTCCCCTCCCCTTCTGGCGACATCCTTACTATCCATTGTGACCAATGCCCTGCACGCGAATGCTACATGGCCAGCCTTCGCCCATAACTCCCTATCCAGCAAACCAATCACATTGAGAGACCACCCCGCTCCGAGATCGCTCTGTTGGGTGACGATCTAGACCACAAAGTGGGTCAAGATGTTCGCCTCGAACCTATTGAAGAGACCACCCCCCTAGAGCTCCCGAATGGTCACTCCATCAAACTTGGCACCGGATTAGACTCTGACGAGCGTGCCATCATCACACCCGTTCTAGTCGGCAACATAGACCTTTTCGCCTAGTCAGCTGCTGACCTACCTGGAGTGGACCCTCTAGTAGTATCCCACAAGTTATCTATCTACAAAGAAGCCCAGTATATCTCCCAAAAAAAACACAAACTCGGTGAGGAGCGATGCCTAACGGCTAAGGCTGAGGCTGATAAATTACTGAGCGCAGGATTCATTGGAGAAGCTCACTACACCACTTGGCTTTCTAATGTAGTCCTGGTGAAGAAAGCCAACGGCAAGTGGCGGACGTGTGTCGATTACACTAATTTGAATAAAGCTTGTCCTCGAGATGCCTACCCCCTACCCAACTTTGACCGACTTGTCAACGGTGCGGCTAGGAACATGGTCCTCAACTTTCTTGACGCATACTCCAGTTACAATCAAATCCCCATGGCCGCATCCGACATGAACAAAATCGCTTTCATCACTGACGACGCCAACTATTTTTACAAAGTTATGCCTTTTGGCCTCAAGAATGTTGGAGCGACCTACCAACGATTGATGGACAAATTCTTTAGTCCTTTGATGGGCAAGCTCATCGAAGTATATGTCGATGACATGGTTGTCAAGTCTCCGAGCCATCACCAGCACGCGCAGGACCTCTCGGCAGTCTTCTCCGCGTTGCGACAATACAACCTTCGCCTCAACCCCGACAAGTGGGTATTCAGTGTCGACCGCGGCAAATTCCTCGGATTCATGCTAACCCAGTGCGGCATCGAGGCCAACCCCAAAAAGTGCAAAGCCATCATCGAAATGCGAAGCCCCACCAACGTCAAAGAAGTCCAACGCCTCATAGGCCGTCTTACGGCCATTTCCCGTTTCCTGCCCAAATTAGCCGAACAAACCCAACCCATCATTCTGCTGCTCAAAAAATCTACCAAGTTCATGTGGACTGATGATTGTGAACAAATTTTCCAAAAGCTGAAAACCACCCTTACCTCACAACCTATCCTCCACAAACCGGATACTCATCAACCATTGTTGGTTTATACCACGACTACAGATCACACCATCAGTGCCATGCTGGTTCAGGACGTAGGCGGCACTCAGCATCTTGTTTACTTCGTCAGTAGAACACTACAAGATCCTGAAATCAGATACCAAATGGTGGAAAAGTTGCCCTATCCTTGGTACACGTAGCCCGCCGCCTACGCCCATACTTCTAAAACCACAGCATCATCGTCAAAACCGATTACCCAATTCAGAAGATTTTGCAGAAACCAAACCTAGCAGGATGGATGTCGTCCTAGGCCGTTGAGTTGTCCAAGTTTAACATTCGTTATCAACCTCATGGCCCCATTAAAGCTCAATGCCTCCTAGACATCATCAACGACCTCCAACAGACACCCACAGAGGACCAGTGGACACTTCACGTAGATGGTTCTTCGAATCCGAAAGGTGCAAGTGCTAGCATCGTGTTGGAAGGCCCCAACGATATCCTCATTAAGAAATCCCTCCACTTCGCCTTCAAAACATCCAACAACCAAGCCGAATACGAAGCCATCCTCGCCAACCTATCCTTGGCCCGCGAAGTTGGTGTCAAATCCTTAACATGAAAAACTGATTCCAAGCTCACTGTGGGCTATCTGAATGACGAGTTCCAGATCAAGGACCCCACCCTTTTACAATATTACCATCTCGTCCGAGCAGTCATCCAATCCGCCTTCGACCAGGTCCGCATCCAACACATTCCTAGAACCGACAACATTAGAGCTGACATCTTATCCAAACTAGCCAGCACCAAATTAAAAAGTCGCCACCGATTCCTATTGCAACAGAACTATCTTCCCCTTCCATCACAAATACTTGCCACAACCTAACCTAGTCCCAAACCGACAATTCGACCAATCTTTACATCCAGTATCTACAAGAAGGGGAGGATGATGAAGAATTGACCCCAACCAAGGATGAAGGCACATGCTTAAGAAGACTAAGCATGTTTAGAAAGGAAGTTCACTAATCCTTCATCCCTTTCATTTGTGTTTGTTATTTTTGATTCCCTAAGTTGACTTAGTTGAATCAACTTTAGTTGGCTTGTTGACCTTTGACTAGGTTTGACTTGTTGACTATAGTTGACTTGACTTAAGCCAACATGCTAATCTATGTTTATTTGCTTTGTAGGTTAATTAGGAGTAAGAAAGCAATTCTAGGTGGTGCATGATGATTGGGGAGCATAAATGATGTGGATGAGAGAGTAAAGCAAAGGCATAAAGCATAAAGTAAAAGGCATAAAACAAGTGTACCTTTGTACCTTTGGTCTCCTTTGTTTTTAGCACACTTTGGCCACTTTTTGGAGACATATGAGACACATTCTTTGTCTCCTTTTGTGCTAGAACGAAATTAGCCTTGTACACACCATAGTTGGCTCTTTTGTCTCTCATTTTGGTAGCCTTATTTGACCTAGTTTCTAGAAGCTAGGGTTAGGTTTTTGTAGAGACATCCTTAGGTATCTTTTATTTGCTTAGAGGTCCCTAAACTCTTCTATATAAGGGGTGCTCCTAGACATGTAAAAGGGTTGAAGATTTTGAAATAAAACACTCTTGTGTCTCAACCATTTGTGAGAGTTTCCTCCCTTGGGAGTGAATACTTTTAAGCCTTATCTTGCATAGCAAGTGGCGGCACACATCCACTCATCTTCAAGGTTGCCATGGCTTCTAGCCTAGCCTTGTAGTGGCGTGCTTCTCACATTTCTACCATTTCTTTCCTTTCCATTTTATGTTTTCATCTTCCTTTAATTATTCTTGGTTTTCTATGATTTATGTGCTTTCCATTTCCTTTTTATTTTGAATCAATCCATCATCTTCTTCTCTTGAGCTTTGTGAAAGGAACCTTCACATCTAGATAGCTTGCTATCTTAATGATCAGTGGGGATTTCACTTAGCTTTCTTAACCAACTCACACCATATTCAATAATCTTTAAAAGAAACAAGATAATCCTTCATCAACTCCTCAAATGCGTCACTCCAAAACAAGCCCAGTACATCATTAAGGAATTACATGAAGGATTATGCGGCTACCATTCCGGTGCGCGCACCATGACTACTAGAATCTTTCACGCCGGTTACTTCTGGCCGACTATGGAAGTGGATTGCCAAGACTTCGTCAAAAAGTGTAAACCATGCCAAAAGGATGGCAACCTCATTCACCAGAAACAAGAACAGCTTCATTCTATACTATCCCTGTGGCCCTTCGCTAAATGGGGTATGGACATCCTCGGCCCCTTCTCCCCTGGCAAAGGTCAAGTAAAGTTCTTAATAGTACCCGTCGATTACTTCACCAAGTGGATAGAAGCCAAACCACTAACCACCATCACAGCCCAGCAAGTCCAACAATTTGTTTGGAAGGATATTATATGTTGATATGGTGTCCCACATACCATCATCACCGACAATGGCCGACAATTTATAGATAAGGAACTCACCAAATTCTACACCAGTCTAGGCATCAAACACATAACCAGCTCTGTCGAACACCCATAGACAAACGAACAGGCCGAGGCTGCAAACAAGGTTATCCTAGTAGAGCTACGCAAGCGGCTAGACAGCGGCTAAGGCCGGTGGCCCGAAGAACTAGTAGAAGTGCTATGGGCCTACAAGTGCACCCCTCAATCAGCAACGAACGAGTCTCCGTTCAGCCTAGTATACGGTGCAGACGCCATGATACCCGTTGAAATTGGCGAACCATCTATGCACTGAGAACTATATGACTAAACCCACAATCATCAAAATATGGCCACACACCTCGACCTCCTACCCGAGCTAAGAGAAAAAGCTCAAATACGCAACTTAGCTGCCAAACAAAGAGCTGCCAGGAAATATAACACCAACCTATGCCCAAAATCGATCATAAAAGGAGACTTAGTTTGGAGAATGGTCAGCAGTGCAAGAAAGAAGGATGGCAAGTTCTCCGCCAATTGGGACGGCCCATACCGAATACGTGAAGGCACTAGGGGAGGGGCATATCGGCTGGAACAATTGTCTGGGGAAGAAATACCCAATACATGGAATGTGTCCCATCTCAAGTTCTACTTTAGTTAAAAAAACATGTATTGTATCATACCAAACACTTGTAACCCTGGGTGTACTCTTTTTCCTCACCTGGTCTTTTTTCCCTAAGGAGCATTTTGGTCGGAGAGGTTTTAACGAGGCACCCCAGATTCAATGAATAATACGAAGGGTTCCAACCTTTATGACCACTCTTTACTTCACTTCTCGCATTCGTTTAAGTTCCCCACACTTACCACAAGTAAGCGGCCTGGGTCGAACACCCTTAACTTGATGTTAATTCGTTTAAGTTCCCCACCCTTACCACAAGTAAGCGGCCTGGGTCGAACACCCTTAACTTTATGTTAATTCGTTTAAGTTCCCCACCCTTACCACAAGTAAGCGGCCTAGATCAAACACCCTTAACTTTATGTTAATTCGTTTAAGTTCCCCACTCTTACCACAAGTAAGCGGCTTGGGTCAAACACCCTTAACTTGATGATTCGTTTAAGTTTCCCACCCTTACCACAACTAAGCGGCATGGGTCGAACACCCTTAACTTGATGTTAATTCGTTTAAGTTCCCCACCCTTACCACAAGTAAGCGACCTGGGTCGAACACCCTTAACTTGATGTTAATTCGTTTAAGTTCCCCACCCTTACAACAAGTAAGCGGCCAGGGTCGAACACCCTTAACTTGATGTTAATTCGTTTAAGTTCTCACCCTTATCACAAGTAAGCGGCCTGGGTAGAACACCTTAAACTTTATGTTAATTTGTTTAAGTTCCCTACCCTTACCACAAGTAATCTGCCAAGTAACGCAGCCATGACTTTCTTCAAGTATTTACCCTTACCGGGTCGAGCCGGTAGTTCAGCCTTCCTTTTAGTGCCGCCATGCACATGCACCTCAACTAGCGACTCCTGTAAGTTTGGAACATTAGTGTTCCCAGCTGTTTTTGCCTTCGCAACCATCTCCTTCCGCAGTGCTTGAAATAGCGTCAAGTTCTTCTTCCCGGACTAAGCCATATGCCCTACAAAAATGCACCAACATCCGATTAAGTCAACTTAGAAACATCAAAACCGTTTAAGTCATAAACAGATACCTTCAATATCAATAATCGGGTGAATCGAATTATAAACCCTAACTAGGCCCTTAGTGGGCAACTTATCAGAAAACTTCATCAAGACCTCCACCACCTCCTTATCCTCTACCAACAACTCATTGGTGCCCATATCCTTATACCGAAAAGGGGTTCCTATCCAACTAAATGGGAATTTTGTACTCCCATCTACATTAAGGAAGTAAGACCTGCCCTCCTCCTTCACCACAACCTTAAAGTAACCGTCTTTGAAGTGTTTGAAGGATTGTGAGAATGTGTCCAATCTGCTAATGCTAGGACGACTCACCAAGGATAACCAAGTAGTCGACTGACGGGGCCTAATGTCATAAAAATACAAAAATGCACGAGGAGAAGGTTGTAGATATAGTGATTGGCACAAAACACGAAAAGCTTGCATGTAGGCCCAACTGTTCGGATGCAACTGTGTAGGTGCCATGTTGAGCTTACGAAGTACTCCCATGGTGAAGTCATCCAATGGCAATCTCACATGCAGTTGGGAGAAATGACACATATACATATAAAAGAACTTCTCGGTCGCCCCCTCTTGGCCGTGACATACGCAGTCCATGGCGCTCACCCGCTCCAAGGAAACAATACCCTGGTTCACACCTTTCGCGATAACAGGGATGCAGTTCAACCAAGAGTTTAGTAGACGCGACCACCGAAACAAAGACGACTGATTACGGACGACAGTCGCTATCCATTCGTAATCGGCCTTGGTCGGCCAATTACTCTCCGCCATTTCTTCAGGAGGGTCTTATCGCACCTCAGTCACCGTCTCCATCGGAATTCTGCCCACCACAACCGCTGGGCTACTACTCTCCTCCTCAACTTGTCTACCTACACTCCTCCCAGACTCCATACTCTCACTACTGGAAGAAGATAACGACACACTATCACTACTACTAGACATACCATTTTTTGAAAAGATGACGGCAGGATCTAGGAACTAGTCGGACAAGTATAACTCACGCAAAGTCTTTGATTATTAAATTCTCGCAAATGAACCAACAAACATAAACTCATCACGAAATCTGCATTTATAATGGTGAATCTCAAACGATATAACTTTTTCCCGTAAAAAATCACGACCCATACCAATCGCCACAAGCACACCAAAGGCCATGGGTATCAGAAACGACGACGCAAAAACCCCCTTTGATTAGACCTCTGAAATCCCTTCACCTACTACCAACCTTTTCCCGCCTTTAGCCTTAACACTATTCATCACACTTAAAGGCTGGGGGACTGGTGTACCACACCTAGTCGGTCCCGCTGGCATATCAACACATATCATCCTTGACCGATATACCTATATCGGCAAAGGCTGGGGGACTGGTGTACCATACCGAGCCAATTTAACCAAGTAATAATAATAAACGATCACCATACCTACACGCAAAATCATTCAAGTAACCGGCCTAGGCTGACCTAAGCCTAATCGGCCTGAACCGGTAACATAGGATGCTAAAAGGAATAACCCGCCTAGGACAACATATGAGCAATAGCAGCACAAGCCGCCAAAGGGAGTAGTCGGTTTATGCCGACCACCTTAAGATACTCAGTGAAATCAAAGCCCCCCTGATATCCAGTGAGCCCTCAATAGTCGAGACTAAGGGCCTAGGCCAAGGCCTAGGCCCACCTATGGCCCAAACCAGGGCCTAGCCCATGGAATGGGCAAACATAATTAATAATCTATAAATATACATGGACCCCACAAATTAAAGGTACACATTCATTACTTCATTAATCACCTGAATTGACTTTTTTAGAGTTTTTGGCTGACTTAAGCTTCAGAGTCTCTTCTGCAGGTAACCCCTCCCGGGTCCAAGCCGATATATGCCAAATGGGAAGAGGCCAATCAAGGAGATAGCAGCTTATATGGGTAAGGTGACACTTGTGCCTAACTGATCTTATTGTTCTCTGCATGAACATAACTTTTGTCCTTTTTATATGGGTAAGGTGACACTTATGGTCATTCCTCAGCATGGAATGTATGACACGTACTCAAAACAAGCTTTACTCATTACCCTACTGTTGTTTTTACTTAGTTTGGACCATTTGCTGGTATAAATTTGCCATCTTTGATACTACTTTGCTGTGGATTCTGCTGCTTGAGGCTCTGCAGCAAAAAGGGGGTTTCAAGCTTATGTTTAATTCCTCAATCAATAGGTTCATTGATCCTTTGAGGTAAGCTCGCTGATTAAATTATTTTACAACACGTTTTCTTATTCTATCAACACATTCTTCTTGAATTTCAAGACTTGCAACAGGATTGTGTAGTGGTGGATTTGATTTCTTTTACTTCATTTTCACTAGTTTTCTTTTTGCCCTTTCATATTCATTTCCAGTATCATCTACTGATTTTTTTCCTATTTAAATGGATTTTGTGTATTCAGTTTGATGTATCAGAATTCATAACAGAAATCAGTTCGGTTGCCTTTGCTTGTGTTGGAAGGAAATATTTATAGTGAATTGTGATCAAATCCATCTATCAATTCTTCTTTCATATGTGGACTAGCCTCTTTTTCTCACTAGATTGATTTGGTTGTTTGCTCTATATTAGATAATTTACGGTTATTACTTGGTTGTTTTCCCTATTTTAGAGCTTCTTTTTGAGAAATGAAATAGATATGTTGCATGCACCATATTCTAACCACTAGTCTTAATTCCATATTTGATGAACTAAGTTGTCATTTTTTTCTTTCTGAGTCCTAGGCGTTACCCATAAGATTGGTCATTCATCTAAGATCCCACACCTTGTCTAGTTAGAGTAACTAAAACCATTCTTAAAACTTTGCTAATAACCTTAGGTATGCACGTTAAGCAGTTTTTGCTTCTTACAAGAACAAATAATATAATCTAGCAAGTGCTAGACCCATACACCAATTCTTTTTTACTGTTTGCTAGATTGATATTAATATCCACGAGTATTACATGGCAAAAATTACAATGTGCTATTATTTCTATTAATCCCAGGAAAAATCTGAGGTAAAGCTTCTGATGAAACAAGTGCTTAAAACCTTTGTTCCATAGGAATCATATACATAATAACATGCATTTATATCGTGCAGTACTAAGAACCACTAACAGAAGCTACAAGTTTAAATTATAATCAACAAGTCACAAAAAGAAAAAGATGTTTTAAAACCAAATACACTGAACTAGAATTGTCGCTAGTTTCACCAGATCCTCTCTGGCTGATATTTGTATACATTATGAGAATACACACTTTTGTGTAGTTGTATCAGCTTTTATAATCTATTTTTTAATGGTTCATTTGGTTATTAGTGGTCAAAGAGGAGGCCTGCCTATGGATAAGTAAACATAGGTGAATGTTATTTTTGTGCCAATTTGTTGAAATGCAATGAGTTCCTTCATTTCTTTTCAATGAAAGACATTACTGAACCATCTATGGAAGCCTTGGCTTTTCTTCTTTAGGATAGGGCTTGCATGTACGAAATCCCCTTTAAGAACAAAAGACAAAATTACAATGAAATGTGAACACGGTCTCAAGGAGTTGGAATTGGTTGGATTTTGTGAGGATGTGAGGTTGAATTAGCTACCTACATATTTAAGAATCACTACCAAAAAACTACTTTTTATTAGCGATTATTTGAGAGTATATTTCATGTCGTGGCGAACTAGATGTTGATTTGTTGTTAATACCATTGTTGTCACTTGATATAGCTTTGAAATTTTCGTTGAGTTTCTCATCAAGGCCTCCACAAATGTTTGTGCCACACCAGAAGATATTGTGGACCCTAAATGCATGGGCATCAGTGGATGCAGGTTAGTGTAAGGACTTAAACGAGTCCAGTTTTTCCTTTTCTTGGTTAATATGCTGATACTAAAATTCAAACTTATTTCTCTGTTTCTGTTTATTGGGGAGTGATACAGTAAATTTGAAAATTGCAAGCTTTATTCTGGAGATGTGGTTTAAGTGGCATGAATCTATGTGGGTATGGTTCCCTAAATTTATTAAGGTATGCATTAAGTTAGGAAATTGTGAGTTATATATATTAATTAATGTATTCTTGTCATGTGCTATTGATGTTTTGAGTTAGTGGAGCTTCCAATAAACCAAGATTGTTAGTAGTTACTAAAGTCAATATTGGGGCTTTGTCACCCATAAGCTATCATGTTGTATATTGTTTGTAATATATACATGACACGGGGAAGAAACTTCTGCCTCAAATCTTGAACTTTTAAGTATTTATATCATAATTTCCAAACACCCAATTCCTGAAAATTAGGATAAGAGGAAAATATATCATTGCCTGATAAGAGGAAAATATATCATTGCCTGTTAAGGATTGCATAAGGATTGCAACCTGTGTAGTGATATAGTATCATTCTTTCTATCGGTTAAAAATATTTCAAATAATAGAGCATACAGTCCTTATTTATATTGCCCATTAATATTCCTCCATTTCCTTTTATATTTCCACTTTAAGAGCAATGTAGTCGGCTTTCTCGTTTGTGTTAAAATTAGTTTTATCCTATATATTTGACTACTATTATTTCTCTCATTTATAACTAGTCTGCGGGAGAGCACCATCTGCATGTAATTGTTTCATTTGAAGTCAATGCATTTCATTGTTGATTCTAAGGACAACCAAGATGTCCTCTACCTTCACTGGTAATCACATTTTATCTCTTAAATCTAATCAATAGTGTAATGAATATTCTTGTGCATGAATGAATGGTTTAACATTTGATATGTTGCATTTGATCTTTTGGTGTCCTGAGATTTGGCTGTACTGTGAAAGTTTCTTGTATGTTGTGGAGAAGGGTGAATAATTTAAACTTTTGTCTGTTACTGGAATCATTTAGAATGAGGGATATTACCATGTAACACTCCAAAAACAAAAATTTTCAAGGTTTATTTGTTCTAGGAAATGTTATAAATGTATAAGTAATTTCTTCTTTTTAAGATAGATGTTGACTTAGACTTATGGGAGATTGTTCAATTCTTTTTATTATATTGTTCAAGTGTCGATTGGAAATTTATTACTTCAAAAGAGAATTAAGATTACTAATTTTTTGTTCATTACAACACTAGGTATATAGTTGATGTAAAAAAGAAAAGAAAAATGTTAACTGTAAGACCCGGGGAAAAATTAAATTAAAGGGAAACACATGATAAAAATTAATGACTTGATTAATATTGTTGATTTATTTAATTTAATTAAATTATCTAATTATGAAATATGAAATAATTATTATTTAAGTGATTTAAGTTATTGTTGTATTTATAATAATTATTTAAGTGATGTTATTGTTGTATTTATTTTTAGTTATTAAGATTATATTTAAGATATATATGTGTGTTTATAAAGGGTTGGTGCGTGAAAAATAACAAGAATGTGTCTAATTCAGTGGCTAGCGCTTGTAGTTGTTTGTGCGGCAGTTACAGGGGTCGAATCTCTTCGACTTGTTGTCGAGGTTTTAATTAATTTCTCTTTCATTCTTTATTGGTTGTGGGGCCCATGGAAAATTATAAATTGAAAGTTTCTCTCTCCTCAAATTGGTTTTCCATACGCGAAACTACATGCTGCAGGTTTTATTTTTTCTCTTTCTCTTTGCTGCCATGCACAAAAAAATCTGAATCTTTTATTTCTCCTAAAAACAAAATCGTTGCAGCATTTATTCTGTTTCGCTTTCCTAAAAAAAAAACAAAACCTGATTCTTTTTATATTTTCTCTCCTCTTTTGGTATTTGAAAATGAGGGTTCTTCCTCTTTCTGTTTTCCTGTTGCTGCACCTGCAACCAGCTTTTATTTTGTTAAAGAAACGTTGCTGCCTCTGTTATAGAAAAAATAAAAACGGCAAAAGCTTAAAATTTTAATAGAAAGATTACGTTAGGGTTTATTAGTGGAGAGTGTAATATATAATCTAAGTTATTTATGTTTTGGGGTAAAAAGAGAAGAAAGAAAGTGGCAAATGGAGGTTGTAACCTAGAGAAGAACTAAGGGTGAAGGCTACTACATGAGGTAGGGGAAGCTTAACTCTTTCTTTGTTCTCTTTTAAATGTTTGATGCTTGAATGTTGTGCCACTGGGAACTTTTCGTGATGGTGGTTGGGTTCTAGTTTTGTGAAGCTTTGATAGTTGGGGTGTGTGCATGATTCATGGGGTTGTTTACCATGGTGTGTATGAAGTATGAGGTTTGGTTTGAGGTATCCTTGTGAAGATTGCAACGCATGGTAGTAGGTTTCTTGTTCGTTGGGGTTTAAAGTTCTCAAACTTACGTTTTATTTATTTATAGCAAACTTCAGATTTGATTGGTGCAATGGTGGACGTGAAGGGACACCTCTTATTCATGGCAGCTTAGTTTCTTTTTACCACATATAGTGTGTCATTATGCTTTACGTATGGGCAGCTATGTACTATTCATTTTATATGTTCCAGATATGTTCCAGTGGGTTGAATGGTGGAAGGCCATGCTTTCACATGAAATTTCTCTTTCACATAAACACTTGTATTAGCTTTTCTCTTTCTTCATTTTCATATCTCTTTCACGTAAAAGTGGTGCAGTAAGTTTCTTTCTAGTTTTCCCAAGATTAGCATGTTGGTTGGTGCATGGGTGGGATCCACGTATGAATACAATTTTTCTTTCCTTAATTTTCTCTCTTTATTTGAATGCATGCAGACCACACGTTTTTGGTCTTTGGCCGATTTTAATAGAATATACTTATGTGCTTTGGAACTTTTGATGGAACAACATTTTGTAAATGAGTTATGGGAGATTTCTATATTTTGGTTACTAGCCACGGGTTCTACTTTTATTTGACCATTTTATATTCTTGTTCATGTAAAGGCTTGAGTGAAGTAGTGGAGAGGGAAAATATATTTCTCCTTATTTCGGCTCGTTGCGAGTATAGTGCTCGATATGCGATGCATCGACGTTTTTACTCATAATTCCTTGAGGGATAAGGGAGATAGTCTAGCTGCATTAAGCAGGATACATCGAACCGTCTGTTCTAGGAAACTAGATGTTGTTGTGGGGTGAGAGGCCGCGGAAAACCAAAGATTGTGTATGATTACTATATGTGAAGAGGAATTGAGATGAATGTGGTGTTATGCTTAGTTGAGCATGATTGATGTTATTTTGGTTAATTGTTTCTTGAATGCGACGTTGAGTATTATTAGACATATTTTTTTTATGAATTTCTTTTATGAATATCATTATTTATGGTTAGTAGAGGTGTCAATTTGGCCCAGCCCATAGGGTTTGGCCCTAGCCCATGTGGGTTAGGGCCAAAAAAGCCCACATTGAAAAAAAAACCCCAACAAAGAAGCCCACAGGGGCAAAAACCCTACAAAAGCCCTATGGGCCAGGGCCAACCCATGGGCTTTCATCTTCCACACGAAAAATATATTATTTTTTAAAATATATTATTATCTGTGGGACAGGCACGACGACCCGAATAGGTCTAACGACTCGGACCTGCCCGACGACCTCGACAAGAATGACGGCTCGAACGGGCCCAATGATCCAAACAGGCCCAACAACCCGAACGGGCCCGACGACCCAAACGGGCCCGAATACAAGACAAACCTCACAACACGGACGGGCCCAACGACATGGAAGGGCCCGGCGACCCGGACAGGCTCGATGACCTGGACGGGCCCAATGACCCGAACAGGCTCGACGAACCTGACAGGCCCTATGACCCAAACAAGCCCGACAACCCGAACGGGCCCGACGACCGGTATGGACCCGACGACCCGGACGGGTCCTACAACCCAGACAGGCCTGACGACCTAGATGGGACCGACGACACAAACATGTCCGACAACCCAGACAGGCCACACGACCTAGACGAGCCCGACAATCCGGACAGGGCCAACAACCCGGACGAGACAAACGATATGAACAGGCCCGACGACACGGATGAGCACGACGATCCGAACGGGCCCAATGATCCAGACAGGCCCAATGACCCCAACGGGCCCGACAACCTGTATGGACCTGACGACCTAAACGGGCCCTATGACCCAGACGGGCCCGACGACCCGAACGGGCCCGAAGACACGTTCGAGTCCGACGACCTAGACGGACTCGACAACCAGGACGGGCTCGACGACCCGGATGAGCCCGACGACCCGGACGAGTCCGACTACCCGGACAGGCCCGACTACCCGAACAGGCTCGACACCCAGACGGGCCATATGATTCGAACGGGCCCGACGAACCGGACGGGATCGACGACTCGAACGGGCCCAACGACCCAGACAGGCCCGATTATCCAGACATGCCAAACGACCCGAACGGGTCATCAGGCCCATCCAAGTTGTCGAGCGCATTCTGGTCGTCAGGCCCGTTTAGATCGTCGGGCTCGTTCGGGTTGTCGAGCCCGTTCGGGTGGTCGGGCCCGTTCTGGTCGTCTGGCACGTCTAGGTCGTCGGGCCCGTCTGGGTCGTCTGGCCCGTTTGAGTCATCGAGCCCGTTTGGGTCGTCTGGCCCGTTCGGGTCGTCGGACCGTCTGGGTCGTCGGGCCTGTTTGGGTTGTCGGGCCCGTTCGGGTCGTTTGGCCCGTTTGGGTCGTCAGTCCCATTTGGGTCGTCAGTCCCGTTCGGGTCGTCGGGCCCGTTCGGGTCATCTGGCACGTCTGGGTCATCAGGCCCGTCTGGTTCGTCGAGGTCGTTCAGGTCGTCGGGCCCGTTCGGGTCGTTTGGCACGTCTAGGTCTTCGGGCCCGTTCGGATCGTCGGGCCCGTTTGGCTCGTTGGGCCTGTTCGGGTCGTCGGGCCCGTTTGGCTCGTTGGGCCCGTTCGGGTCGTCGGGCCTGTTTGGATCGTCGGGTCCGTTTGGATCGTCGGGTCCATACGAGTCGTCGGGCCCGTTCAGGTCGTTGGGCCTGTCTGGATCATTGGGCCTGTTTGAATCGTTGGGCCCGTTCGGGTCGTCGGCCCGTTCAGATCGTTGGGCTCGTTTGGGTCATAGGGCCCATCTCGCTCGTCTGGCCCGTCCGGGTTTTCGAGCCTGTTTGGGTCGTTAGGCTCGTCCGTGTTGTCTGGCATGTCTGGGTTGTCAGGCCTGTCATGGTCGTTGGGCCCATCTTGGTCGTCGGGCCCGTCCGTGTTTTCTGTCATGTCCGGGTTATCCGGCCCGGCCTGGTCGTCGGGTCTATCCTTGTCATCGGGCCCGTCCTGGTCATTGGGCTCGTCCGGGTCGTCGAGCCCGTCCAGGTCATTGGGCTCGTTCGGGTCGCACAACTTAATCTTTGACTCTGGCTTAATGTAGTATTATTCTAGGGGCTAACCCACCTTAGCCCTAGCCCTAACCCACTAGAGAGGGGGCTTTGGGGGCTGGGGCTTTTTTTTGGCCCCCTCATTTGGGGGCCTCCTAAAAGGGGGCTTTATGAAGAGTGGGCCAGGGCTGGCCCATGGGCTAAGGGCCAAATTGACACCTCTAATGGTTAGTTTACCCCTATTTGTTTGTTTGTGTGTTTGTTGTATGTGCGATGATCGTATAACGTGTGTGTTATACGGGAGCAGATGATATTGCAGATAATCTTGGCTTGGAGTAGATTGACGAGAGGCTATGGTGAACTCGGGATGTTTTTATAATATATTTAGTTGTTTTAAATCAGATTCTAAAATTATGTAATTTTCTTTTATCCGCAAATGTTATTGGAAGTTTTTGACAAAGTGACGTTTGGAATTATGTAATTTAAATTAATTGAAAAGTGTTTTTTCTTAGTATATTTTCAATGATAATTCTTTTTCATCAAATGCGTTCATTTTATAACTATCCGTGACATCCCAAAATTGGGGTGTTCATTAACCAATATATTTTAGGCTAGAAAACTATAAATAGTAACAATAATAGGGAAATTAGAGAACACTAATGAAAATTTGAAATAATGAACAAGGAAATATTTTACATAACATAAAACACTATAGCGTTATTCGAAGTCCAAAGTGCTTCAAAGCACAATGCCCATCAAGCCTTATGGTGGAAGAAGGTTTTAGAGAGACAAGATTGCAACAATCAAATTCTTTACCAAATTGTCAAAGAAATTGTCACATGTCAAGCAACCAACTCATCCTAAATGCAAATTGAGAATGCAATAGGGAATTGGGAAACACTAATGACAATTTGAAATTAAAATGAAAAAGGAAATATTTTACATAACATAAAACACTACAACATTATCCAAAGTCCAAACTACTTCAAAGCACAATGCCACTCAAGTCTTATGGTGGAAGGTTTTAAAGAGACAAGGTTGCAAAAATGAAATTCTTGACTAAATTTTCAAAGAAACTCTCGCATGTCAACTAGCCAATTCATTATAAATGCAAATTGAGAATGCCATTGACTAATAATGGTTCATATCTAACAATAACAATCCTTAAGGGTTGAGTAAGCAAGAACATACAGAAAGCAAACCTTTTACAGTTTTTACCACATCATATATTATTACATTGTCAACCAATTAAAAATCATCTTAAACTTAAACATGTCACAACCTATAATGAAATGTTTTGGAAGATACCCCAGAGTCACCTAGATTCTATAGAAACTTCTAAAATTTGTATAATTATGATTTTAATATTTTTTGGATTTAATGCTATATATTTTAGGTAGGAATTTGTTTTTTTATTACTGTCTTCCTTGGGAGACTACTTCGTTTCTTGTTGTCTTTATTAGGGAGATTTATTTCCCCTTTCATTCCATATACTTGGCTCTAAAATGTTGATGTACAAATAATTATAAGCAATGAGAAATAATTCTTCATATTTGCCTTCTCCTTTAGAATGAGTTTAAAAAACCTTTACATTGTTGTTGCATTCTAATTAAATTCATTTTTTTCATCCAATTCATGAAATATACTTAAATGAACATGAAGGTACAACAAACAATACTAAACTTATGATATTTCGAAGAAATTCCCACCAACCTTTAAGCCACATGTATCTTTCCGTTTGGTTGTTGGACATTTGAAAGGTTCAATAATATGTTTGTTATTTGTCATAACATTCTCCAATGAACAAGCAACAACACTTTTTGATATACGGGTTTGCGTATGTGATTCATACAGAGAACCCTTAGAGCACACAAAATCACTAGACGAAAGCAGTTTGCTCTCTATTGTCTTTCCAAATTGTTTTGATGGTATCTTATGTTGCTTCTCGATTGTAGAGCATTTATGTAAACCAACAGATTCAAAGACACATTTTCTCCTTTTCATCGAAGGGATGTCTGGCTTCGCAGTTTTAGCATTTGTTATTTCTCTCCTTAACAAATCATTTGGTTTGCTTAGATGCCAAGTCCAGTACACCACCAATATTAATATTAGAATTTTTAACATCTAGTTGACCCTTATGATGCTTAGGAAAATTTTTTGCAGTCTGTTAGTATCCCCATACAAAAAAAAATCATTGGCATCATCATTAAAAACAAATGAGACACAATTATTGCATTGTATTTACAAAAAGTACCTATTAGAACACCTTCAAAAAGGAGTTTATCAACAAAGTGATATATATAATTTCTTTTATATGTTTTGATTCTTGTTATATTTCAATTGTTGTTAAACTAGTTGTGTAATAATTTTGAAGGCTAAGTTTCTAGTGGAATCTGATGCTCATGTGACATATATATTCAAATCACTTAACATAAAATGGAGTGAGTATAGACAACAACTATGGCAACAACTTCTTTTATTTTTCAGAGTTTACATTTGTAATTATGATTCACATTTATATTGTAGGTTTCTGATCAAGGAAGTGTGCCAACTAATAGAACAAGTTCTGGACATGAGGAAAATCATATGTGATAGTTGAAGAATATAATATAATGTAGAAGTTAATTGAATCATTTTATGTTTTGAGAACCATTGCAGTACTTCATGATAGTTTTTGTTGACTAATATTGTACTTGAATTTGAATTTGAATTCGTATATTTGTTATACTTTGATATACATTTAGTCATCTATAAATAATTTGTCAATTTGATGAGTTTATATCTATTTAAGTATAATTTCATTAAATATAGATTAAAAAAATAGAATAAATGTAAATAATTGTGATTGAAAAAATATATATGAATACATAAATTATAAATGAGTAAAAAAAATATAATAATAATAATTTAAAAATCTATGGTACTTTACGGAGGTTTTGAAACCTATAGTATTTTACGGAGGTTTTGAAGCCCATGGTAGTTTAGGGGGTTTTGAAACCCATGGTATTTTATGGGGTTTTTGAAACCTATGTTATTTTATGGAGGCTCTAAAACCCATAGTATTTTATGGAGGTTTCAAAATCCACGATATTTTACGGAGGTTTCAAAATTCATGATAATTAACCGGGGGTTTTAAACCCACAAAACTTAACTGAGGTTTTAAAACCTATGTTAAATACAAGAGGATAAAAAACCTCCGTTATTGATTGGTGCTTCTTGGGGTTCATAAGAACCCCGGCTAACACATTCTCCAGGGATGGTTTAGCAGGGGAAATCGAAACCCTGGGTAAAAAACTTAGTAGAGGTTTTAACCTTGGGTAATGTAAAAATAAACCTTCGTTAAAAATATTTTTTCTTGTAGTGTAACTTCTTGATTAATTCTAATCTAAGTTTTCACCTTTAATCAAAGTAACTTCTCAATTATTAGCAAAAACTCATTCAATCATATGAAAGTTTCTAAAATTAATCAAAGTAACTTCTCAATTAAAATTTAAAAACCCTTGGACTCATATGATTGTTATGTTATGTAGATTTAACATCGTGCTAACTTGCTACATTGTAAAAATCATTACTTTTATTAAATTAAGAACCAAAAGACATAGATGAAAATAAATCTCAACAAGAATCAATAGAACAAACAAATTAATTGATCTAACCTCAGAATCCAATTAAGAAATTACAATGGAATCAACCCAAGAAGTTTAGCTTTCCATGGAATGCAAAATAAAGATAGAAGAGAATAGAGAGAGAAAAAGGAAACGAAATTAGGCCCCCTAAGGGTTCTTAAACTCCGAAGTCCCGAGCTTGTTCTTTCTGCTTCTCCCTTGGTCTCTTTATATAGGAATTGGACTAGGCTTTTATGTTGCTAAAATCTCTCAAATATCTTTTAAAATAAAGATAAAGATAAATATTTAAAAATATTTGGAGAGATATAGACTATTTGACAAATATATATGGTTGATAATATCAATATCTAATATAATTAAATTAATTAATTAATTAAAGATATATGATAAATTATCACCAATTAGTATTTGTATTAATTTTCCAAATCAACCCTTTGCAATCTCCTTAAATTATCTTCTAAATAATCCAATATCTTCAAGATATATTTGTTTGTTGTGGAACTAAAAAGATTCAAGAAGATCTTGTCATATTTAAAAAGATTTGGTAGTTATTATCTTTTAATATTTTATGATATAATTAAATAAGATAATTATTTAAAAATATCAAATAAAATATCTAAAGATATATTTTTCCCAAATTATCTTTTATCATAAAGATAAAGAAAATCGCAAGGTCCAATTTTTTTGTTCCTCTCTTCTTGGTACAGCCAAACTTCTTCACTTTTTCAAGCTTTTCTTGTCATCTTCATGCAATGCTTGGCTTGAATTTTTGTGCTTTTGATAATTTCTTATTCTTGGATTTATCCTTAAAGTGCCATGAAGCTTTAATCAATTTATTTCTACACCTCCATGAGCTCAACTTAGCTGCAGCTGCACTAACACACCTCAAAATATCCAAAGAACATTTATGCAACTAAAAAGCTATTTTTAACATGTTTTTGTATCTCATGCTCAATAAACCCAATTATAAAAAATCCCAATTAAATCAATCTTTAAGCACACAAATTCAATTAAATACCCATAATTAAACATTAAATGAGGGCAAAAATACGCACTCATCAATTAGTTAAGCTGAAGTAATAAAGAGCAAATGAAAGAAAATCAATTACACAAAAAAACACAACAACCTAAAAAACAACTTACTTTTTTAATTCTTTACCTTGACTCAACTCCACATATTGGCTAATCGGAGTAGTTTCTTTTACATCTGTAGTAGGTCAAAACAACTTGGTACAAAATTGAATCAATGTCCGTTTCGAGTTCTCTTAACTAAAACATCATTTCAAGATAAACTGCTAAAAGTCAACTTCGATCAATGATGTTAAAATCAATCTCTCAATACTCCATAGAATTATGCAAAGTTGAAATATCAAGCTAAGCTATAAATATCAGCACTACAACACTAAAAGAAAATACAACCAAAACTACTGAAACAACTTTTAATTGGTATAATAAAGTGCAGAAAAGGCAAAGGTCTGGTCCTAAACCTGGTATCCCAACACCCTTATCCACAAATTAGATTTCACCGGAACACAAAAACTCTCTACAGAATCAGTGGTCAATATGCACAAATTACGCTGAAACTAAAATTATCTAGATTAACATATGCAAATCAACTAACACATAAACAATCAAACATTGTAATCTCCCCGGCAAAGGCGCCATTTGTAAATCCTCTAGTGGCATGACGATTCAATCAATAATCCTAGTTTCTACCTAATGAAGTATACATAACTAGCTAGGTTTCAATCCAAAGAGATTGCAAATGGGTGGAGTGCATGAGTTTGGGCTAATCTAATTTGTATGGGGGAAAACTAACTTAACTAGATTTTCACATCTATTAAATCTAGATTAGCTATCCAAAATTATACTAGTAATCTTACAAATGCAAGACTAAACTACTGACTACAAATGACAATGCAGATACTCCTACTTCTAATATAAGATAACTAACTACAAAAATTCCTAAAGAAATCCTATTAACTAGTATAAACCACAAAAAATATGAACTCAACACAGCTCCATACTTAGCCATTTTTGACTCATGGCCAAAGTAAAAAAATAGCACATCCGAGAAAACTCACAACCTAATTCAAGATCAAACTACACAAAATATGAACTTAACACATCTCCACACTTAACCATTTTTGAGTCATGGACAAAAAAAATAGCACATCCGAGAAAACTCACAACCTAAACACAATTCTGCATAAATCAATTGGATCAATCGTAGCTCAAAACTGCAAAATGGGCATCAAACATCCAAATTCAAGCTTGCAAAATTATATCAAGCCAAAATATCTTAGATCAATCAAAACCAAGTAAGAAACAATCAAGCTCAGTATCAAAAAATCAGATTTCACCTTCCAAGACAGCTCAATGTGTGGAGGCCTGTGTTTACTTTAGCAAAAACATGCAAAAATCACAATTTCAAAAGTTTGAAAAGATTCTAATCAGTATTAGTCAATCCAAAACACACTCCAAATCAAATCGCTATGACATCATCTCAGCTTGTAATCGTGGTCTGGTTTTGGGGTAGGATTTAGAAAAGGGCCAACTCAAGATCAAATACTCATGTGCAATGACAATTTCTCAAGGTGAGTCAAAATGGACTAAGTGGACGAACAAGTCCTAGATCATCATATTTAGAGCATCATCCCAGATCAAGCAACACCAAAAAAAGGAAATTCTTACACGCAACTCTACATAAATATAATCGTACAATCAATAAGTAAGCTCTAAAGATCTCGAGGGATAATGTTTGTCTAAACTTAAATTTTACTTCTCTTTCATGCAAAACTATGACAAGAATCAAAATCAAGCACGTAAGCTAATTTTCATCTTGATAAAATAGAACTTAAACGGAAATTTGCAGTCAAAATGAAATTTAGCTAACCTATATAATTATGCAGACTTGAAACAACAAGTAAGGTTGATAATAGTACCAAAATTGCAATGAAAACTAAAATAGAACCACAATACAACTTTAAGGAGGAGGTCTTCAAAAATTTGACCGCACTACTGCTATTTACGCTACCCAACCTGTAGCAGCTGCATGAAAAAATCTAAAACAAAAAATAAAGAAAGTGAATTGTTCCTATACTTAGAAAATTGCAGAAAGTCGGTAAAAAGTTATAAAAAGAACACTTGTTAGTAAACATGTTAGTAAACCTAAATTAACAAATTAAAGCTAAAGTGAACACATGATAAATGTCAACATGTCAAAGTTTAACTTTGTAACGAAACTGTACAATAAAACAAGATCTCACAATTTAAAACAACGAAATCTTCAATTAAAGTATTTAACAAGAGTAAAACATTTGTTAAGCTGAAGTAATAAAGAACAAATGAAAGAAAATTAACTACACAAAAAAACACAACAACCTAAAAAAAACTTACTTGTTTAATTCTTTACCTTGACTCAATTCCACGTATTAGCTAATCAGAGCAGCTTCTTTTACATCTATAAGTCAAAACAACTTGGTTCAAAATTGAATTAATTTGTTTCGAGTTCTCTTAACTAAAACATCATTTCAAGATAAACTGCTAAAAGTCAACTTCGATCAATGATTTCAAAATCAATCTCTCAATACTCCATATAATTATGCAAAATTGAAATATCAAGCTAAGCAAAAAATATCAGCATTGCAACACTAAAAGAAAATACAACCAAAATTACTGACACAACTTTTAATTGGTAACATAAAGTGCAGAAAAGGCAAAGGTTTAGTCATTAACCTCGTTTCCAAACACCTTTATGCATAAATTAGATTTCACCGGAACGCAAAAACTTACTACAAAATATGTGGTCAATATGCACAAATTACACTGAAACCAAAATTATCTAGATTAAAATATGCAAATCAACTAACACACAAACACTCAAACATTGTAATCTCCCCAACAAAGGCGCCATTCTTAAACCCTCTAGTGGCAAGACGATTCAGTTTATAATCCTAGTTTCCACCTAATGAAGTACAGTACCTGGGTTTCAATCGAAACAGATTGCAAATGGGTGGAGTGCATGACTTTGGGCTAATCTAATTTGTATATGGGAAAACTAACTAAACTAGACTTTCACATCTGTTAAATCTAGATTAGCTAACCAAAATTATACTACTAATCTTACAAATGCAAGACTAAACTACTGAATACAAATGACAATGCAGATACTCCTACCTTTAATATAAGCTAACTAACTGAAAACATTCCCAAAGAAATCCTATTAACTAGTATAAACCACACAAAATATGAACTTAACACATCTCCACACTTAGCCATTTTTGAGTCATGGACAAAAAAAAATAGCACATCCGAGAAAACTCACAACCTAAACACAATTCTGCATAATTCAATTGGATCAATCGTAGCTCAAAACTGCAAAATGGGCATCAAACATCCAAATTCAAGCTTGTGAAATTATATCAAGCCAAAATATCTTAGATCAATCAAAACCAAGTAAGAAACAATCAAGCTAAGTAGTCAAAATCAGATTTCACCTACCAAGACAGCTCAATGTGTGGAGGCCTGTGTTTACTTTAGCAAAAACATGCAAAAATCACAATTTCAAAAGTATGAAAAGATTCTAATCAATATTTGTCAATCCAAAATGATGGAGCTCCAGAGGTGCATGAAGAGCTCCATGTGCAACGGAAATGGATGAAGGAATGGAGGCAAGTTGGAAGGCACTTGCAAGCAATGGAAGGTGAAAGAAGTGATAGGATTTCCTAATCTATGCTAGCCTAAGGAAGGTGGCTAGAGGTAGAGAGAGGAAATATCTAGAAAGTGGTGACTCTCAAAGGCAATAGAGGGAGGAGTGCTCTCAACTCAAGTTGCATCTGTTGCATAAAATTTCAAGAGTGTCTACAAATGAGTGAAATTTTGGCTTTTATATGAAGCCATTTACACATGAGAAAGGAGAGCCATTAGATGGAGTGGGCCTTGATCTTGGCCCTTAGATCAAGCTTGGAGAAGGAGGCTTGATCTTGGCCATTGGATGATGCCTTGGAAAATGAGGAAGCATTCCTAACCCTTGGATGCTTTGGATCCATAAGGTGTAGGAAGAAGTGTTGACTTCCACTTAGTCCACCTTGGCTCTTTTGATAGCTCATGGCCAAATCTCCTATTGGGCTTAGTCAAGCCCAATTTTATCAATTGAACTACTCATTGTTTGACTTATTATTCTAGAAAGCAAGGCCTAAACAATGGGCCAATCTTATTGCTATTCTATTGCTCTTTGATACACCTCTTCAAATCTTCATATCTTCTTTGGCCAATGTGAAGAGTGTGAGAAGCCCATGTGGGTTTGGGCCATCTTGAATGAAGCCCAATTGGATCTTTTTGAACATGCCTCTTGTTATTGGGCCTCTTGATGGGCTTGGGCTTGAGATGCATATGGGCCATGGATTGGGCCTTGTGCATGATTTGGGCCTAGGCGTTGCCCAAGCTATAAGCCTTATTGGGATCACATCACAAAACACACTCCAAATCAAATCGCTACGACATCATCTCAGCTTGTAATCGTGGTCTGGTTTTGGGGTAGGATTTAGAAAAGGGCCAACTCAAGATCAAATACTTATGTGCAATGACAATTTCTCAAGGTGAGTCAAAAAGGACTAAGTGGACAAACAAGGCCTAGATCATCATATTTAGAGCGTCATCCAAGATCAAGCAACACCAAAAAAAGGAAATTCTTACATGCAACTCTACATAAATGCAGTCGTACAATCAATAAGTAAGCTCTAGAGATCTCGAGGGATAATGTTTGTCTAAACTTAAATTTTACTTCTCTTTCATGCAAAACTATGACAGGAATCAAAATCAAGCATGTAAGCTAATTTTCATCTTGATAAAACAGAACTTAAACGGAAATTTGTAGTCAAAATGAAATTTAGCTAACCTATATAATTATGCAGACTTGGAACAACAAGTAAGGTTGTTAACAATACCAAAATTGCAATGAAAACTAAAATAGAACCACAATACAACTTTAAGGAGGAGGTCTTCAAAAATTTGACTGCACACTACTACTACTTATGCTACCCAACCTGTAGTAGCTGCATGAACAAATCTAAAAAAAAAAATAAAGAAAGTGAATTGTTCCTCTATTTAGAAAATTGCAGAAAGTCGGTAAAAAGTTCAAAAAAAGAACACTTGTTAGTGAACATGTCAGTAAACCTAAATTAACAAATTAAAGCTAAAGTGAACACATGTTAAATGTCAACATGTCAAAGTTTAACTCTATAACGAAACTGTACAATAAAACAAGATCTCACAATTTAAAACAACGAAATCTTCAATTAAAGTATTTGACAAGAGTAAAACATTTGTTAAGCTGAAGTAATAAAGAACAAATGAAAGAAAATTAACTACACAAAAAAACACAACAACCTAAAAAACAACTTACATGTTTAATTTTTTACCTTGACTCAAGTCCACGTATTAGCTAATCAGAGCACCTTCTTTTACATCTATAGGTCAAAACAACTTGGTTCAAAATTGAATCAATCCATTTCGAGTTCTCTTAACTAAAACATCATTTCAAGATAAACTGCTAAAAGTCAACTTCGATCAATGATGTCAAAATCAATCTCTTAATACTCCATATAATTATGCAAAGTTGAAATATCAAGCTAAGCTAAAAATATCAGCATTGCAACACTAAAAGAAAATACAACCAAAATTACTGACCCAACTTTTAATTGGTAACATAAAGTGCAGAAAAGGAAAAGGTTTAGTCATTAACCTCGTTTCCAAACACCTTTATGCACAAATTAGATTTCACCGGAACACAAAAACTTGCTACAAAATATGTGGTCAATATGCACAAATTACGCTGAAACTAAAATTATCTAGATTAAAATATGCAAATCAACTAACACACAAACACTTAAACATTGTAATCTCCCCAACAAAGGCGCCATTCTTAAACCCTCTAGTGGCAAGACGATTCAGTCAATAATCCTAGTTTCCACCTAATGAAGTACAGTACCTGGGTTTCAATCGAAACAGATTGCAAATGGGTGGAGTGCATGACTTTGGGCTAATCTAATTTGTATGTGGGAAAACTAACTAAACTAGACTTTCACATCTGTTAAATCTAGACTAGCTAACCAAAATTATACTACTAATCTTACAATTGCAAGACTAAAATACTGAATACAAATGACTATGCAAATACTCCTACCTCTAATATAAGCTAACTAACTAAAAACATTCCCAAAGAAATCCTATTAACTAGTATAAACCACACAAAATATGAACTTAACACATCTCCACACGTAGCCATTTTTGAGTCATGGACAAAAAAAAATAGCACATCCGAGAAAACTCACAACCTAAACACAATTCTGCATAATTCAATTGGATCAATCGTAGCTCAAAATTGCAAAATGGGCATCAAACATCCAAATTCAATCTTGTGAAATTATATCAAGCCAAAATATCTTAGATCAATCAAAACCAAGAAACAATCAACCTAAGTAGAAAAAATCAGATTTCACCTTCCAAGACAGCTTAATGTGTGGAGGCTTGTGTTTACTTTAGCAAAAACATGCAAAAATCACAATTTCAAAAGTTTGAAAAGATTCTAATCAGTATTTGTCTATCCAAAACACACTCCAAATCAAATCGCTACGACATCATCTCAGCTTGTAATCGTGGTCTGGTTTTGGGGTAGGATTTAGAAAAGGGCCAACTCAAGATCAAATACTTATGTGCAATGACAATTTCTCAAGGTGAGTCAAAAAGGACTAAGTGGACAAACAAGGCCTAGATCATCATATTTAGAGCGTCATCCAAGATCAAGCAACACCAAAAAAAGGAAATTCTTACATGCAACTCTACATAAATGCAGTCGTACAATCAATAAGTAAGCTCTAAAGATCTCGAGGGATAATGTTTGTCTAGACTTAAATTTTACTTCTCTTTCATGCAAAACTATGACAGGAATCAAAATTAAGCATGTAAGCTAATTTTCATCTTGATAAAACAGAACTTAAACGGAAATTTACAGTCAAAATGAAATTTAGCTAACCTATATAATTATGCAGACCTGAAACAACAAGTAAGGTTGTTAACAGTACCAAAATTGCAATGAAAACTAAAATAGAACCACAATACAACTTTAAGGGAGGTCTTCAAAAATTTGACCGCACTACTACTACTTACGCTACCCAACCTGTAGCAGCTGCATGAACAAATCTAAAACAAAAAATAAAGAAAGTGAATTGTTCCTCTATTTAGAAAATTGTAGAAAGTCGATAAAAAGTTCAAAAAAAAGAACACTTATTACTGAACATGTCAGTAAACCTAAATTAAATCTAGATTAGCTAACCAAAATTATACTACTAATCTTACAAATGCAAGACTAAACTACTGAATACAAATGACAATGCAGATACTCCTACCTCTAATATAAGCTAAGTAACTAAAAACATTCCCAAAGAAATCCTATTAACTAGTATAAAGCATACAAAATATGAACTTAACACATCTCCACACTTAGCCATTTTTGAGTCATGGACAAAAAAAAATAGCACATCCGAGAAAACTCACAACCTAAACACAATTCTGCATAATTCAATTGGATCAATCGTAGCTCAAAATTGCAAGCTTGCGAAATTATATCAAGCCAAAATATCTTAGATCAATCAAAACCAAGTAAGAAACAATCAAGCTCAGTATCAAAAATCAGATTTCACCTTCCAAGACAACTCAATGTGTGGAGGCCTGTGTTTACTTTAGCAAAAACATGCAAAAATCACAATTTCAAAAGTTTGAAAAGATTCTAATCGGTATTAGTCAATCCAAAACACACTCCAAATCAAATCACTACGACATCATCTCAGCTTGTAATCGTGGTCTAGTTTTGGGGTAGGATTTAGAAAAGCGCCAACTCAAGATCAAATACTCATGTGCGATGACAATTTCTCAAGGTGAGTCAAAAAGGACTAAGTGGACAAACAAGGCCTAAATCATCATATTTAAAGCGTCATCCAAGATCAAGCAACACCAAAAAAAGGAAATTCTTACATGCAACTCTACATAAATGCAAACGTACAATCAATAAGTAAGCTTTAAAGATCTCGAGGGATAATGTTTGTCTAAACTTAAATCTTCTCTTTCATGCAAAACTATGACAGGAATCAAAATCAAGCATGTAAGCTAATTTTCCTCTTGATAAAACAGAACTTAAACGGAAATTTGCTGTCAAAATGAAATTTAGCTAACCTATACAATTATGCAAACTTGAAATAGGAAGTAAGGTTGTTAACAGTATCAAAATTGCAATGAAAACTAAAACTACTTACGCTACCCAACCTGTAGCAGTTGCATGGTCAAATCTAAAACAAAAACTAAAGAAAATGAATTGTTCTTATACTTAGAAAATTGCAGAAAGTGGGTAAAAAGATAAAAAAAGAATACTTGTTACTGAACATATTAGTAAACCTAAAATAACAAATTAAAGCTAAAGTGAACACATGATAAATGTCAACATGTCAAAGTTTAACTATGTAACGAAACTGTAAAATAAAACAAGATCTCAAAATTTAAAACAACGAAATCTTCAATTAAAGTATTTGGCAAGAGTAAAACATTAGTTAAGCTTAAGTAATAAAGAGCAAATGAAAGAAAATCAACTACACAAAAAAACACAACAACCTAAAAAATAATTTACTTCTTTAATTCTTTACCTTGACTCAATTCCATGTATTAGCTAATCGGAGTAGCTTCTTTTACATCCATAGGTCAAAACAACTTGGTAGAAAATTGAATCAATTCGTTTCGAGTTCTCTTAACTAAAACATCATTTCAAGATAAAATGCTAAAAGTGAACTCTGATCAATGATGTCAAAATCAATCTCTCAATACTCCATAGAATTACGCAAAGTTGAAATATTCGGCTAAACTACAAATATTAGCACCACAACACTAAAAGAAAATATAATCAAAACTAGTGACACAACTTTTAATAGGTACAATAAAGTGCAGAAGACAACCACCACCACCAGCGTGTAGGACGAGCTCTTCTCGCGAAGACAACCATCAGACGACCTCTTCTCGCAAATACAACCTTCAGATGAGCTTTTCTCGCAAAGACAACCATCAACAAAGACGACCTTTTCACCTTTAAGAGTTGAAACAAATAAGCAATGGGGTGACTTGTGACATGATGTTGAACGGTAAAGTTAAAAGGTTTGTGAGAAGGGATCTAAGTCATGTTTCCTGATGACAAACGCCAGCCTTGGCCAAATGCAGACAAGAAGAGTGGTCTTTAACTATTGACAAGGCCCAAGCTTTTATCTTTTGGGCCAAAATTTTTAAATACTAGATTAGGATTTTATTTTGGGCTTTGTATTTTGGGCCCAGTAGAATAGGGTTTTCTTTGGGCCATGTATTGGGCCTTAGAAGAAATTGGGCTTTAGAAGTAATTTTGGACCAAAAAGGGGAATTGGGCCAAATGGGCCAAGAGTAGTGTGTCTACTCTAGAAAAGCCTAGAAGCTTCTCAAACTTGCTCTCCAAGGATAAGAGTTAGCTTCCCATGGCAAGACAAGTGTGACTTGCTTAGGTGGCAGGTCACACCTTCCACATGCTCCTTTTTGGCTCTAAAATTCAACTTTCTAAACTCCTTTTTCCCTCCACTTTTTGGAGACTCCTTGGTCTCATTTTATCCTATAAATAGAAGACTTAGGAGATGTATTTTTCAGCTTGAAATTGAGTAATCAATTGCTGCCCAAATTTGTGCACAAATCTCTTTTGAGCTCACCTTAGAGTAAACTCTTCTCTAGTTTACTCTAGTCTTCTTCCTTAGGAGTTGGCCTCATCTCTCTTAAGAATCCTTTCACCTACACCGAACCAAATACCTTAAGCTTCTTTCCTTCATGCTTCCGCATCTAACACCATCCATGGAGCCTCCATTCTTCATGCAAGCTTCAATGGAGACAAGAAGAAGCCATCATGTGGTATCGTGAGCCTTGGTTTTAGTGAATTAAGGGCTTCTTCTCCATTTTTCTTTCAATTTCGTGTTGTTCATCACTTTTTCTACTTGTCTTGCTGTTTTTGTTCATTTTATTTTGAGTATTAATGTCTTTTTACTTTGGTTCATCTTCATTTGCTTCATCTTGAACCATCCTTGTGTGCTTTAGGTGTTCTATTTGGTTTCTACCGTTTACTTTTCATTTTAATTGAGTATTTGTTGTTTTTTTGTTTAGTTCATTCTCTTGTTCTTGAGTTTATTTTGATTTTAAGATCCATATGTTTTGTCTAGAGTCATGTTTAGTCCATATATGTCATTAATTCCTTGTTTAGCTTTTAATTTTCTTTGAATTTGTTGGTGATGTGCTGTTGAATTCTGTTTCAGATTTGAGTGCAGTTTTAATCCTTAAAAATTAACACTCTCTTCTCTCTTTGAGCCTTGGAAATGAACCTTCACATCTAGATAACCTTAGTTATCTTAATGTCCAGTAGGAATTTTCCTTGTGCTTGCTTAATATCACCATAAATCACACTAAATTTCCTTTCAATTAATTGTGCTTTGGTGCTTTTTCATTTCTGTTTTTGAGTTCAGATTGCTATTTAGATCTTAGCAATGTCTTAGAGTCAATTTCCATTGTTTTTCATGATCTTCTTTTGGTTCCTTTAAGTTTCCTCCTCCTTTTTGCTTTTTGTTTCCATTAAAATGCAAATGATCAAGCATAGTGTGGTGGTGATTCTGTTTTGTGGTGGAAACTAGTTGATGTAAGAGCTATAAAAAGAAAGAAAAAGAGCACAAAAAGAATAAAATCAAGTGCCAAAAAGAATCAAAAGAAAAGATCAAAAGAAAGTGGCAAAAGAAGTACACTAGAATCACTACCATCACTTGAGTTTGAGAGCATTATTTTGTTGCATTTTACTGCTGTTCCAGTTTCTGTCTGACTGCACACTGTTTGTATTTGATTTATCATAAAAAATTGGCCGGTGCAAATCCAAATCTATTTTTTGCCTCTTTTAGCTAAGACATAGACAAAAAAGTGAAATAAAGAATCATTGAAAAATGTTGAGAAATGAAAAAATGAAAAATAGCTGAAGCAGAGGCCTGAATTCACGTTTTTGGACTGGCAGTGAGTGAAAAATCAAATTTAAGTGCAGTTTTCTAGCTTATTTTGGTTGTTTTTCATCCATTCTAGTGTCATTCATTAGGTAATTCATTTGAGTGCTTATCTTGTTTCTTTACCTTATTTCTAGTTTTTCATTTCTTTGGTAATCCTTTGAGTTTGTCATGGCATTATTCACTTTTGGTTTAGCAATTATAATTTTGTGCTTTTCTTGCTTTATTTCTTGACCTCTTTTGGTTTGGTTTCTATATTTGGTGCATACTTCTTTTCGGAGATGATCTAATTTTCCTAAGGTAGCATCCTAGGAGGTGGAGTACCTAGTCCCGAAAGAGAATCTTCTTTGGTGAGATCAAGAGGAAGTGCAAGAGTGAAACACTTGTGAGGACCAAGCCAAGAAGACAAAGCCAAGAAGACCTTTTACATTTTGTGCACTTTGATTGTATTCAAATTGAGTTGTAAAATTGTAATGCTTTCCTTCTTGTGTTCATGGCCTAGTTAGGTGTCTTGGGGGAGTCTTAGGTACTCAATCTCATCTCTTAACTAGAACCTCTTCTATACATTAGTGAAGCGCTTTTAGTGGTGAAGTTTGAAGGTTCCAAGTGCCTTCTACTTCTACCAAAACTTACGCCGCATATAGCTTATAATCTTTCTTGTTTTTAATTTTCTTGTTTGATAGTTTAGTGTGTGTCAACTTAGTCTTTGAATTAATTTCATTTAAGAAGTTTTGTACAAAAGTTTCAAGTTCCCTTGGCTAGGAAAGACTTGGTATGTAAGCAATCCAAGTGATTCACCTCTCTTTCCTGGAGAAGAACTAAAAGCTTTTGCTATCTACTTCTTCTTTGAAATTTTCTTTTAAAGACCAAAGTATTCTAAAAAAAAAGAAAAAATGTCTCAACCTCCTTCTCAATGTATAAGTGCTTCAAATGTAGAAGAAATAAGTTTGAAACAAATTGTCTTTGATTTGAGAGCACTACTACGTTGGAAGGAAGATGAAATAATTGCAAGGGAAAGGGAAAAGCAAGAAAGAGATAGGTTTCATCAACTTTTAGATAAAGAGAGGAGGGGAACAAGAAATATGGAAAGGTTGCATGAGAGGATGAGTAATAGGAGTCAACATTTGTACTCCCACACTCCAACACTAGTCACACACTATGAAGAAGATAGTAGACTAGTTGACAACTTCTATCAGCCTCCTTCTCCTCTGAGAAGAGAAAGAAGAGAGCCTAGGGAACCAAGAGCCATTAGAATAGAATTCCCTCACTTTTATGGGAAAGATGATGTTGAAGCTTATCTTGATTGGGAAATGAAGGTTGAGCAACTCTTTGCTTGCCATCAAATAAGTGAGGAGAGGAAAGTACCCTTAGCTACCCTTAGCTTCCAGGGAAATGCTATGTATTGGTGGACTGCCTCGAAAGAGATAGGAGAATCAATCAAAGTCCCGAGGTCAAATATTGGAATGACCTCAAAGGAGCCCTTAGGAGAAGACATATTCCCTCCTACTATCATAGAAAGCTAATGGATAAGCTCCAAAGACTCCATCAAAATAAAATGAAAGTGGAAGAATATAGACAAAAGATGGAGTTATATATGATGAGGGCTGGGATTAGGGAGTCCAAGGATACCACCATTGCAAGGTTTCTTAGTGGCTTAAGTCTTGAGATAAGATATAGAGTAGAATTGTTGCCCTACCAAGACTTAAATGACTTGGTTCAACTTTGCATAAAGGGAGAGCAACAAATTCTAAGGAAAAATTTTCGAAATGACTACTCTAACTCTTATACCAAGAAAGAATTCAAGAGGGAGGGTAAGCAAGTCAAAGAGGAACCCTCCAAAAGTTTCAAGGAAAAGGAGAAACCAAGGGAAGGCACATCTTCACACACTCGCACTAGTGAAATCAAATGTTTCAAGTGTCTTGGTAGAGGTCATGTTGCATCTCAATGCCCCACCAAAAAGACCATGATCTTAAGGGGTGTTGACCACTATAGTAGCCAAGATGAGCAAGAAAGTGAGAGTGAGACTTCTAGTGAGGAGTCTAATGATGAGTCTAAGGAAATTGCCTATCCTTGTGAAGGAGACCTTCTAATGATTAGAAGACTTCTTAGCAACCAACCCATTCCAAAAGAGCCAACACAAAGAGAGAACATCTTTCATACAAGATGTAAAATTTTAGAAAACACTTGTTCTCTCATTATTGATAGTGGTTCATGTTGTAACTGTTGTAGTACAAGGTTGGTTGATAAGTTGGCTTTGACTATCATTCCCCATCCAAAACCTTACAAACTGCATTGGCTTAATGAAAGTGGGGATTTGACAGTCCAACATCAAGTGAAGGTCAAGTTATCCATAGGGAAATATGAAGATAGTGTGTTATGTGATGTAGTACCTATGGAAGCTTGTCATGTTTTATTAGGAAGACCTTGGCAATTTGACAAGAAAACCATACTCAATGGTCTTACCAATGAAATCACCTTCACTCACAAGGATAGAAAGTTTGTCTTGTATCCTCTATCACCATCTCAAGTAGTAGAAGATAAAATGCAAATGAAAAATAAAATAAAGAAAGAAAAAGAAAATTCTACCTACATGCATATTAGTGAAACAACAAGTTCCAATTATTTAGGTAGAAAACACAAGACTTTTGAGTGCCCTAGCAAAAAAATCATCATTCTAAGGGGCAAAGACATGTGTGAAAATAAGGTCAGGCTTACTTCTTCCTCTAAACGAGAAAAGCAAGACCAAAATAAACCTTGTGTTGAAAAAGGAAATATTTACAAAATTATATGGATTCAACATAAGGAAAATAAGAAGCAAGATGAAAAAGCTCCTAAAACCAAATACCTTTATCATTCATTTGATACAAGGTGTATGAACATTGGGAGTCACATTATTTGGATGTTTACTAGTATAACATTCATTTTGTTGTTTGGTGTTTGTTGTAGGATGGTCTTTGATCCTGGAGGAGGAAGACACAAGAATAACAATAATAAAGGCTGTTGTCATGAAGAAACATGTAGATCTGAGGACAGATCCTTCGCAAGAAGGAGGGGATGATGACAAACGCCAGCCTTGGCCAAATGCAGACAATAAGAGTGGTCCTCAACTGTTGACAAGGCCCAAGCTTTTATCTTTTGGGCCAACATTGTTTAAATACTAGATTAGGATTTTATTTTGGGCTTTGTATTTTGGGCCTAGTAGAATAGGGTTTTATTTGGGCCATGTATTGGGCCTTAGAAGAAATTGGGCTTTAGAAGTAATTTTGGACCAAAAAGGGGAATTGGGCCAAATGGGCCAAGAGTAGTGTGTCTACTCTAGAAAAGCCTAGAAGCTTCTCAAACTTGCTCTCCAAGGATAAGAGTTAGCTTCCCATGGCAAGACAAGTGTGACTTGCTTAGGTGGCAGGTCACACCTTCCACATGCTCCTTTTTGGCTCTAAAATTCAACTTTCTAAACTCCTTTTTCCCTCCACTTTTTGGAGACTCCTTGGTCTCATTTTATCCTATAAATAGAAGACTTAGGAGATGTATTTTTCAGCTTGAAATTGAGTAATCAATTGCTGCCCAAATTTGTGCACAAATCTCTTTTGAGCTCACCTTAGAGTAAACTCTTCTCTAGTTTACTCTAGTCTTCTTCCTTAGGAGTTGGCCTCATCTCTCTTAAGAATCCTTTCACCTACACCGAACCAAATACCTTAAGCTTCTTTCCTTCATGCTTCCGCATCTAACACCATCCATGGAGCCTCCATTCTTCATGCAAGCTTCAATGGAGACAAGAAGAAGCCATCATGTGGTATCGTGAGCCTTGGTTTTAGTGAATTAAGGGCTTCTTCTCCATTTTTCTTTCAATTTCGTGTTGTTCATCACTTTTTCTACTTGTCTTGCTGTTTTTGTTCATTTTATTTTGAGTATTAATGTCTTTTTACTTTGGTTCATCTTCATTTGCTTCATCTTGAACCATCCTTGTGTGCTTTAGGTGTTCTATTTGGTTTCTACCGTTTACTTTTCATTTTAATTGAGTATTTGTTGTTTTTTTGTTTAGTTCATTCTCTTGTTCTTGAGTTTATTTTGATTTTAAGATCCATATGTTTTGTCTAGAGTCATGTTTAGTCCATATATGTCATCAATTCCTTGTTTAGCTTTTAATTTTCTTTGAATTTGTTGGTGATGTGCTGTTGAATTCTGTTTCAGATTTGAGTGCAGTTTTAATCCTTAAAAATTAACACTCTCTTCTCTCTTTGAGCCTTGGAAATGAACCTTCACATCTAGATAACCTTAGTTATCTTAATGTCCAGTAGGAATTTTCCTTGTGCTTGCTTAATATCACCATAAATCACACTAAATTTCCTTTCAATTAATTGTGCTTTGGTGCTTTTTCATTTCTGTTTTTGAGTTCAGATTGCTATTTAGATCTTAGCAATGTCTTAGAGTCAATTTCCATTGTTTTTCATGATCTTCTTTTGGTTCCTTTAAGTTTCCTTCTCCTTTTTGCTTTTTGTTTCCATTAAAATGCAAATGATCAAGCATAGTGTGGTGGTGATTCTGTTTTGTGGTGGAAACTAGTTGATGTAAGAGCTATAAAAAGAAAGAAAAAGAGCACAAAAAGAATAAAATCAAGTGCCAAAAAGAATCAAAAGAAAAGATCAAAAGAAAGTGGCAAAAGAAGTACACTAGAATCACTACCATCACTTGAGTTTGAGAGCATTATTTTGTTGCATTTTACTGCTGTTCCAGTTTCTGTCTGACTGCACACTGTTTGTATTTGATTTATCATAAAAAATTGGCCGGTGCAAATCCAAATCTATTTTTTGCCTCTTTTAGCTAAGACTTAGACAAAAAAGTGAAATAAAGAATCATTGAAAAATGTTGAGAAATGAAAAAATGAAAAATAGCTGAAGCAGAGGCCTGAATTCACGTTTTTGGACTGGCAGTGAGTGAAAAATCAAATTTAAGTGCAGTTTTCTAGCTTATTTTGGTTGTTTTTCATCCATTCTAGTGTCATTCATTAGGTAATTCATTTGAGTGCTTATCTTGTTTCTTTACCTTATTTCTAGTTTTTCATTTCTTTGGTAATCCTTTGAGTTTGTCATGGCATTATTCACTTTTGGTTTAGCAATTATAATTTTGTGCTTTTCTTGCTTTATTTCTTGACCTCTTTTGGTTTGGTTTCTATATTTGGTGCATACTTCTTTTTGGAGATGATCTAATTTTCCTAAGGTAGCATCCTAGGAGGTGGAGTACCTAGTCCCGAAAGAGAATCTTCTTTGGTGAGATCAAGAGGAAGTGCAAGAGTGAAACACTTGTGAGGACCAAGCCAAGAAGACAAAGCCAAGAAGACCTTTTACATTTTGTGCACTTTGATTGTATTCAAATTGAGTTGTAAAATTGTAATGCTTTCCTTCTTGTGTTCATGGCCTAGTTAGGTGTCTTGGGGGAGTCTTAGGTACTCAATCTCATCTCTTAACTAGAACCTCTTCTATACATTAGTGAAGCGCTTTTAGTGGTGAAGTTTGAAGGTTCCAAGTGCCTTCTACTTCTACCAAAACTTACGCCGCATATAGCTTATAATCTTTCTTGTTTTTAATTTTCTTGTTTGATAGTTTAGTGTGTGTCAACTTAGTCTTTGAATTAATTTCATTTAAGAAGTTTTGTACAAAAGTTTCAAGTTCCCTTGGCTAGGAAAGACTTGGTATGTAAGCAATCCAAGTGATTCACCTCTCTTTCCTGGAGAAGAACTAAAAGCTTTTGCTATCTACTTCTTCTTTGAAATTTTCTTTTAAAGACCAAAGTATTCTAAAAAAAAAGAAAAAATGTCTCAACCTCCTTCTCAATGTATAAGTGCTTCAAATGTAGAAGAAATAAGTTTGAAACAAATTGTCTTTGATTTGAGAGCACTACTACGTTGGAAGGAAGATGAAATAATTGCAAGGGAAAGGGAAAAGCAAGAAAGAGATAGGTTTCATCAACTTTTAGATAAAGAGAGGAGGGGAACAAGAAATATGGAAAGGTTGCATGAGAGGATGAGTAATAGGAGTCAACATTTGTACTCCCACACTCCAACACTAGTCACACACTATGAAGAAGATAGTAGACTAGTTGACAACTTCTATCAGCCTCCTTCTCCTCTGAGAAGAGAAAGAAGAGAGCCTAGGGAACCAAGAGCCATTAGAATAGAATTCCCTCACTTTTATGGGAAAGATGATGTTGAAGCTTATCTTGATTGGGAAATGAAGGTTGAGCAACTCTTTGCTTGCCATCAAATAAGTGAGGAGAGGAAAGTACCCTTAGCTACCCTTAGCTTCCAGGGAAATGCTATGTATTGGTGGACTGCCTCGAAAGAGATAGGAGAATCAATCAAAGTCCCGAGGTCAAATATTGGAATGACCTCAAAGGAGCCCTTAGGAGAAGACATATTCCCTCCTACTATCATAGAAAGCTAATGGATAAGCTCCAAAGACTCCATCAAAATAAAATGAAAGTGGAAGAATATAGACAAAAGATGGAGTTATATATGATGAGGGCTGGGATTAGGGAGTCCGAGGATACCACCATTGCAAGGTTTCTTAGTGGCTTAAGTCTTGAGATAAGATATAGAGTAGAATTGTTGCCCTACCAAGACTTAAATGACTTGGTTCAACTTTGCATAAAGGGAGAGCAACAAATTCTAAGGAAAAATTTTCGAAATGACTACTCTAACTCTTATACCAAGAAAGAATTCAAGAGGGAGGGTAAGCAAGTCAAAGAGGAACCCTCCAAAAGTTTCAAGGAAAAGGAGAAACCAAGGGAAGGCACATCTTCACACACTCGCACTAGTGAAATCAAATGTTTCAAGTGTCTTGGTAGAGGTCATGTTGCATCTCAATGCCCCACCAAAAAGACCATGATCTTAAGGGGTGTTGACCACTATAGTAGCCAAGATGAGCAAGAAAGTGAGAGTGAGACTTCTAGTGAGGAGTCTAATGATGAGTCTAAGGAAATTGCCTATCCTTGTGAAGGAGACCTTCTAATGATTAGAAGACTTCTTAGCAACCAACCCATTCCAAAAGAGCCAACACAAAGAGAGAACATCTTTCATACAAGATGTAAAATTTTAGAAAACACTTGTTCTCTCATTATTGATAGTGGTTCATGTTGCAACTGTTGTAGTACAAGGTTGGTTGATAAGTTGGCTTTGACTATCATTCCCCATCCAAAACCTTACAAACTGCATTGGCTTAATGAAAGTGGGGATTTGACAGTCCAACATCAAGTGAAGGTCAAGTTATCCATAGGGAAATATGAAGATAGTGTGTTATGTGATGTAGTACCTATGGAAGCTTGTCATGTTTTATTAGGAAGACCTTGGCAATTTGACAAGAAAACCATACTCAATGGTCTTACCAATGAAATCACCTTCACTCACAAGGATAGAAAGTTTGTCTTGTATCCTCTATCACCATCTCAAGTAGTAGAAGATAAAATGCAAATGAAAAATAAAATAAAGAAAGAAAAAGAAAATTCTACCTACATGCATATTAGTGAAACAACAAGTTCCAATTATTTAGGTAGAAAACACAAGACTTTTGAGTGCCCTAGCAAAAAAATCATCATTCTAAGGGGCAAAGACATGTGTGAAAATAAGGTCAGGCTTACTTCTTCCTCTAAACGAGAAAAGCAAGACCAAAATAAACCTTGTGTTGAAAAAGGAAATATTTACAAAATTATATGGATTCAACATAAGGAAAATAAGAAGCAAGATGAAAAAGCTCCTAAAACCAAATACCTTTATCATTCATTTGATACAAGGTGTATGAACATTGGGAGTCACATTATTTGGATGTTTACTAGTATAACATTCATTTTGTTGTTTGGTGTTTGTTGTAGGATGGTCTTTGATCCTGGAGGAGGAAGACACAAGAATAACAATAATAAAGGCTGTTGTCATGAAGAAACATGTAGATCTGAGGACAGATCCTTCGCAAGAAGGAGGGGATGATGACAAACGCCAGCCTTGGCCAAATGCAGACAAGAAGAGTGGTCCTCAACTGTTGACAAGGCCCAAGCTTTTATCTTTTGGGCCAACATTGTTTAAATACTAGATTAGGATTTTATTTTGGGCTTTGTATTTTGGGCCTAGTAGAATAGGGTTTTATTTGGGCCATGTATTGGGCCTTAGAAGAAATTGGGCTTTAGAAGTAATTTTGGACCAAAAAGGGGAATTGGGCCAAATGGGCCAAGAGTAGTGTGTCTACTCTAGAAAAGCCTAGAAGCTTCTCAAACTTGCTCTCCAAGGATAAGAGTTAGCTTCCCATGGCAAGACAAGTGTGACTTGCTTAGGTGGCAGGTCACACCTTCCACATGCTCCTTTTTGGCTCTAAAATTCAACTTTCTAAACTCCTTTTTCCCTCCACTTTTTGGAGACTCCTTGGTCTCATTTTATCCTATAAATAGAAGACTTAGGAGATGTATTTTTCAGCTTGAAATTGAGTAATCAATTGCTGCCCAAATTTGTGCACAAATCTCTTTTGAGCTCACCTTAGAGTAAACTCTTCTCTAGTTTACTCTAGTCTTCTTCCTTAGGAGTTGGCCTCATCTCTCTTAAGAATCCTTTCACCTACACCGAACCAAATACCTTAAGCTTCTTTCCTTCATGCTTCCGCATCTAACACCATCCATGGAGCCTCCATTCTTCATGCAAGCTTCAATGGAGACAAGAAGAAGCCATCATGTGGTATCGTGAGCCTTGGTTTTAGTGAATTAAGGGCTTCTTCTCCATTTTTCTTTCAATTTCGTGTTGTTCATCACTTTTTCTACTTGTCTTGCTGTTTTTGTTCATTTTATTTTGAGTATTAATGTCTTTTTACTTTGGTTCATCTTCATTTGCTTCATCTTGAACCATCCTTGTGTGCTTTAGGTGTTCTATTTGGTTTCTACCGTTTACTTTTCATTTTAATTGAGTATTTGTTGTTTTTTTGTTTAGTTCATTCTCTTGTTCTTGAGTTTATTTTGATTTTAAGATCCATATGTTTTGTCTAGAGTCATGTTTAGTCCATATATGTCATTAATTCCTTGTTTAGCTTTTAATTTTCTTTGAATTTGTTGGTGATGTGCTGTTGAATTCTGTTTCAGATTTGAGTGCAGTTTTAATCCTTAAAAATTAACACTCTCTTCTCTCTTTGAGCCTTGGAAATGAACCTTCACATCTAGATAACCTTAGTTATCTTAATGTCCAGTAGGAATTTTCCTTGTGCTTGCTTAATATCACCATAAATCACACTAAATTTCCTTTCAATTAATTGTGCTTTGGTGCTTTTTCATTTCTGTTTTTGAGTTCAGATTGCTATTTAGATCTTAGCAATGTCTTAGAGTCAATTTCCATTGTTTTTCATGATCTTCTTTTGGTTCCTTTAAGTTTCCTTCTCCTTTTTGCTTTTTGTTTCCATTAAAATGCAAATGATCAAGCATAGTGTGGTGGTGATTCTGTTTTGTGGTGGAAACTAGTTGATGTAAGAGCTATAAAAAGAAAGAAAAAGAGCACAAAAAGAATAAAATCAAGTGCCAAAAAGAATCAAAAGAAAAGATCAAAAGAAAGTGGCAAAAGAAGTACACTAGAATCACTACCATCACTTGAGTTTGAGAGCATTATTTTGTTGCATTTTACTGCTGTTCCAGTTTCTGTCTGACTGCACACTGTTTGTATTTGATTTATCATAAAAAATTGGCCGGTGCAAATCCAAATCTATTTTTTGCCTCTTTTAGCTAAGACTTAGACAAAAAAGTGAAATAAAGAATCATTGAAAAATGTTGAGAAATGAAAAAATGAAAAATAGCTGAAGCAGAGGCCTGAATTCACGTTTTTGGACTGGCAGTGAGTGAAAAATCAAATTTAAGTGCAGTTTTCTAGCTTATTTTGGTTGTTTTTCATCCATTCTAGTGTCATTCATTAGGTAATTCATTTGAGTGCTTATCTTGTTTCTTTACCTTATTTCTAGTTTTTCATTTCTTTGGTAATCCTTTGAGTTTGTCATGGCATTATTCACTTTTGGTTTAGCAATTATAATTTTGTGCTTTTCTTGCTTTATTTCTTGACCTCTTTTGGTTTGGTTTCTATATTTGGTGCATACTTCTTTTTGGAGATGATCTAATTTTCCTAAGGTAGCATCCTAGGAGGTGGAGTACCTAGTCCCGAAAGAGAATCTTCTTTGGTGAGATCAAGAGGAAGTGCAAGAGTGAAACACTTGTGAGGACCAAGCCAAGAAGACAAAGCCAAGAAGACCTTTTACATTTTGTGCACTTTGATTGTATTCAAATTGAGTTGTAAAATTGTAATGCTTTCCTTCTTGTGTTCATGGCCTAGTTAGGTGTCTTGGGGGAGTCTTAGGTACTCAATCTCATCTCTTAACTAGAACCTCTTCTATACATTAGTGAAGCGCTTTTAGTGGTGAAGTTTGAAGGTTCCAAGTGCCTTCTACTTCTACCAAAACTTACGCCGCATATAGCTTATAATCTTTCTTGTTTTTAATTTTCTTGTTTGATAGTTTAGTGTGTGTCAACTTAGTCTTTGAATTAATTTCATTTAAGAAGTTTTGTACAAAAGTTTCAAGTTCCCTTGGCTAGGAAAGACTTGGTATGTAAGCAATCCAAGTGATTCACCTCTCTTTCCTGGAGAAGAACTAAAAGCTTTTGCTATCTACTTCTTCTTTGAAATTTTCTTTTAAAGACCAAAGTATTCTAAAAAAAAAGAAAAAATGTCTCAACCTCCTTCTCAATGTATAAGTGCTTCAAATGTAGAAGAAATAAGTTTGAAACAAATTGTCTTTGATTTGAGAGCACTACTACGTTGGAAGGAAGATGAAATAATTGCAAGGGAAAGGGAAAAGCAAGAAAGAGATAGGTTTCATCAACTTTTAGATAAAGAGAGGAGGGGAACAAGAAATATGGAAAGGTTGCATGAGAGGATGAGTAATAGGAGTCAACATTTGTACTCCCACACTCCAACACTAGTCACACACTATGAAGAAGATAGTAGACTAGTTGACAACTTCTATCAGCCTCCTTCTCCTCTGAGAAGAGAAAGAAGAGAGCCTAGGGAACCAAGAGCCATTAGAATAGAATTCCCTCACTTTTATGGGAAAGATGATGTTGAAGCTTATCTTGATTGGGAAATGAAGGTTGAGCAACTCTTTGCTTGCCATCAAATAAGTGAGGAGAGGAAAGTACCCTTAGCTACCCTTAGCTTCCAGGGAAATGCTATGTATTGGTGGACTGCCTCGAAAGAGATAGGAGAATCAATCAAAGTCCCGAGGTCAAATATTGGAATGACCTCAAAGGAGCCCTTAGGAGAAGACATATTCCCTCCTACTATCATAGAAAGCTAATGGATAAGCTCCAAAGACTCCATCAAAATAAAATGAAAGTGGAAGAATATAGACAAAAGATGGAGTTATATATGATGAGGGCTGGGATTAGGGAGTCCGAGGATACCACCATTGCAAGGTTTCTTAGTGGCTTAAGTCTTGAGATAAGATATAGAGTAGAATTGTTGCCCTACCAAGACTTAAATGACTTGGTTCAACTTTGCATAAAGGGAGAGCAACAAATTCTAAGGAAAAATTTTCGAAATGACTACTCTAACTCTTATACCAAGAAAGAATTCAAGAGGGAGGGTAAGCAAGTCAAAGAGGAACCCTCCAAAAGTTTCAAGGAAAAGGAGAAACCAAGGGAAGGCACATCTTCACACACTCGCACTAGTGAAATCAAATGTTTCAAGTGTCTTGGTAGAGGTCATGTTGCATCTCAATGCCCCACCAAAAAGACCATGATCTTAAGGGGTGTTGACCACTATAGTAGCCAAGATGAGCAAGAAAGTGAGAGTGAGACTTCTAGTGAGGAGTCTAATGATGAGTCTAAGGAAATTGCCTATCCTTGTGAAGGAGACCTTCTAATGATTAGAAGACTTCTTAGCAACCAACCCATTCCAAAAGAGCCAACACAAAGAGAGAACATCTTTCATACAAGATGTAAAATTTTAGAAAACACTTGTTCTCTCATTATTGATAGTGGTTCATGTTGCAACTGTTGTAGTACAAGGTTGGTTGATAAGTTGGCTTTGACTATCATTCCCCATCCAAAACCTTACAAACTGCATTGGCTTAATGAAAGTGGGGATTTGACAGTCCAACATCAAGTGAAGGTCAAGTTATCCATAGGGAAATATGAAGATAGTGTGTTATGTGATGTAGTACCTATGGAAGCTTGTCATGTTTTATTAGGAAGACCTTGGCAATTTGACAAGAAAACCATACTCAATGGTCTTACCAATGAAATCACCTTCACTCACAAGGATAGAAAGTTTGTCTTGTATCCTCTATCACCATCTCAAGTAGTAGAAGATAAAATGCAAATGAAAAATAAAATAAAGAAAGAAAAAGAAAATTCTACCTACATGCATATTAGTGAAACAACAAGTTCCAATTATTTAGGTAGAAAACACAAGACTTTTGAGTGCCCTAGCAAAAAAATCATCATTCTAAGGGGCAAAGACATGTGTGAAAATAAGGTCAGGCTTACTTCTTCCTCTAAACGAGAAAAGCAAGACCAAAATAAACCTTGTGTTGAAAAAGGAAATATTTACAAAATTATATGGATTCAACATAAGGAAAATAAGAAGCAAGATGAAAAAGCTCCTAAAACCAAATACCTTTATCATTCATTTGATACAAGGTGTATGAACATTGGGAGTCACATTATTTGGATGTTTACTAGTATAACATTCATTTTGTTGTTTGGTGTTTGTTGTAGGATGGTCTTTGATCCTGGAGGAGGAAGACACAAGAATAACAATAATAAAGGCTGTTGTCATGAAGAAACATGTAGATCTGAGGACAGATCCTTCGCAAGAAGGAGGGGATGATGACAAACGCCAGCCTTGGCCAAATGCAGACAAGAAGAGTGGTCCTCAACTGTTGACAAGGCCCAAGCTTTTATCTTTTGGGCCAACATTGTTTAAATACTAGATTAGGATTTTATTTTGGGCTTTGTATTTTGGGCCTAGTAGAATAGGGTTTTATTTGGGCCATGTATTGGGCCTTAGAAGAAATTGGGCTTTAGAAGTAATTTTGGACCAAAAAGGGGAATTGGGCCAAATGGGCCAAGAGTAGTGTGTCTACTCTAGAAAAGCCTAGAAGCTTCTCAAACTTGCTCTCCAAGGATAAGAGTTAGCTTCCCATGGCAAGACAAGTGTGACTTGCTTAGGTGGCAGGTCACACCTTCCACATGCTCCTTTTTGGCTCTAAAATTCAACTTTCTAAACTCCTTTTTCCCTCCACTTTTTGGAGACTCCTTGGTCTCATTTTATCCTATAAATAGAAGACTTAGGAGATGTATTTTTCAGCTTGAAATTGAGTAATCAATTGCTGCCCAAATTTGTGCACAAATCTCTTTTGAGCTCACCTTAGAGTAAACTCTTCTCTAGTTTACTCTAGTCTTCTTCCTTAGGAGTTGGCCTCATCTCTCTTAAGAATCCTTTCACCTACACCGAACCAAATACCTTAAGCTTCTTTCCTTCATGCTTCCGCATCTAACACCATCCATGGAGCCTCCATTCTTCATGCAAGCTTCAATGGAGACAAGAAGAAGCCATCATGTGGTATCGTGAGCCTTGGTTTTAGTGAATTAAGGGCTTCTTCTCCATTTTTCTTTCAATTTCGTGTTGTTCATCACTTTTTCTACTTGTCTTGCTGTTTTTGTTCATTTTATTTTGAGTATTAATGTCTTTTTACTTTGGTTCATCTTCATTTGCTTCATCTTGAACCATCCTTGTGTGCTTTAGGTGTTCTATTTGGTTTCTACCGTTTACTTTTCATTTTAATTGAGTATTTGTTGTTTTTTTGTTTAGTTCATTCTCTTGTTCTTGAGTTTATTTTGATTTTAAGATCCATATGTTTTGTCTAGAGTCATGTTTAGTCCATATATGTCATTAATTCCTTGTTTAGCTTTTAATTTTCTTTGAATTTGTTGGTGATGTGCTGTTGAATTCTGTTTCAGATTTGAGTGCAGTTTTAATCCTTAAAAATTAACACTCTCTTCTCTCTTTGAGCCTTGGAAATGAACCTTCACATCTAGATAACCTTAGTTATCTTAATGTCCAGTAGGAATTTTCCTTGTGCTTGCTTAATATCACCATAAATCACACTAAATTTCCTTTCAATTAATTGTGCTTTGGTGCTTTTTCATTTCTGTTTTTGAGTTCAGATTGCTATTTAGATCTTAGCAATGTCTTAGAGTCAATTTCCATTGTTTTTCATGATCTTCTTTTGGTTCCTTTAAGTTTCCTTCTCCTTTTTGCTTTTTGTTTCCATTAAAATGCAAATGATCAAGCATAGTGTGGTGGTGATTCTGTTTTGTGGTGGAAACTAGTTGATGTAAGAGCTATAAAAAGAAAGAAAAAGAGCACAAAAAGAATAAAATCAAGTGCCAAAAAGAATCAAAAGAAAAGATCAAAAGAAAGTGGCAAAAGAAGTACACTAGAATCACTACCATCACTTGAGTTTGAGAGCATTATTTTGTTGCATTTTACTGCTGTTCCAGTTTCTGTCTGACTGCACACTGTTTGTATTTGATTTATCATAAAAAATTGGCCGGTGCAAATCCAAATCTATTTTTTGCCTCTTTTAGCTAAGACTTAGACAAAAAAGTGAAATAAAGAATCATTGAAAAATGTTGAGAAATGAAAAAATGAAAAATAGCTGAAGCAGAGGCCTGAATTCACGTTTTTGGACTGGCAGTGAGTGAAAAATCAAATTTAAGTGCAGTTTTCTAGCTTATTTTGGTTGTTTTTCATCCATTCTAGTGTCATTCATTAGGTAATTCATTTGAGTGCTTATCTTGTTTCTTTACCTTATTTCTAGTTTTTCATTTCTTTGGTAATCCTTTGAGTTTGTCATGGCATTATTCACTTTTGGTTTAGCAATTATAATTTTGTGCTTTTCTTGCTTTATTTCTTGACCTCTTTTGGTTTGGTTTCTATATTTGGTGCATACTTCTTTTTGGAGATGATCTAATTTTCCTAAGGTAGCATCCTAGGAGGTGGAGTACCTAGTCCCGAAAGAGAATCTTCTTTGGTGAGATCAAGAGGAAGTGCAAGAGTGAAACACTTGTGAGGACCAAGCCAAGAAGACAAAGCCAAGAAGACCTTTTACATTTTGTGCACTTTGATTGTATTCAAATTGAGTTGTAAAATTGTAATGCTTTCCTTCTTGTGTTCATGGCCTAGTTAGGTGTCTTGGGGGAGTCTTAGGTACTCAATCTCATCTCTTAACTAGAACCTCTTCTATACATTAGTGAAGCGCTTTTAGTGGTGAAGTTTGAAGGTTCCAAGTGCCTTCTACTTCTACCAAAACTTACGCCGCATATAGCTTATAATCTTTCTTGTTTTTAATTTTCTTGTTTGATAGTTTAGTGTGTGTCAACTTAGTCTTTGAATTAATTTCATTTAAGAAGTTTTGTACAAAAGTTTCAAGTTCCCTTGGCTAGGAAAGACTTGGTATGTAAGCAATCCAAGTGATTCACCTCTCTTTCCTGGAGAAGAACTAAAAGCTTTTGCTATCTACTTCTTCTTTGAAATTTTCTTTTAAAGACCAAAGTATTCTAAAAAAAAAGAAAAAATGTCTCAACCTCCTTCTCAATGTATAAGTGCTTCAAATGTAGAAGAAATAAGTTTGAAACAAATTGTCTTTGATTTGAGAGCACTACTACGTTGGAAGGAAGATGAAATAATTGCAAGGGAAAGGGAAAAGCAAGAAAGAGATAGGTTTCATCAACTTTTAGATAAAGAGAGGAGGGGAACAAGAAATATGGAAAGGTTGCATGAGAGGATGAGTAATAGGAGTCAACATTTGTACTCCCACACTCCAACACTAGTCACACACTATGAAGAAGATAGTAGACTAGTTGACAACTTCTATCAGCCTCCTTCTCCTCTGAGAAGAGAAAGAAGAGAGCCTAGGGAACCAAGAGCCATTAGAATAGAATTCCCTCACTTTTATGGGAAAGATGATGTTGAAGCTTATCTTGATTGGGAAATGAAGGTTGAGCAACTCTTTGCTTGCCATCAAATAAGTGAGGAGAGGAAAGTACCCTTAGCTACCCTTAGCTTCCAGGGAAATGCTATGTATTGGTGGACTGCCTCGAAAGAGATAGGAGAATCAATCAAAGTCCCGAGGTCAAATATTGGAATGACCTCAAAGGAGCCCTTAGGAGAAGACATATTCCCTCCTACTATCATAGAAAGCTAATGGATAAGCTCCAAAGACTCCATCAAAATAAAATGAAAGTGGAAGAATATAGACAAAAGATGGAGTTATATATGATGAGGGCTGGGATTAGGGAGTCCGAGGATACCACCATTGCAAGGTTTCTTAGTGGCTTAAGTCTTGAGATAAGATATAGAGTAGAATTGTTGCCCTACCAAGACTTAAATGACTTGGTTCAACTTTGCATAAAGGGAGAGCAACAAATTCTAAGGAAAAATTTTCGAAATGACTACTCTAACTCTTATACCAAGAAAGAATTCAAGAGGGAGGGTAAGCAAGTCAAAGAGGAACCCTCCAAAAGTTTCAAGGAAAAGGAGAAACCAAGGGAAGGCACATCTTCACACACTCGCACTAGTGAAATCAAATGTTTCAAGTGTCTTGGTAGAGGTCATGTTGCATCTCAATGCCCCACCAAAAAGACCATGATCTTAAGGGGTGTTGACCACTATAGTAGCCAAGATGAGCAAGAAAGTGAGAGTGAGACTTCTAGTGAGGAGTCTAATGATGAGTCTAAGGAAATTGCCTATCCTTGTGAAGGAGACCTTCTAATGATTAGAAGACTTCTTAGCAACCAACCCATTCCAAAAGAGCCAACACAAAGAGAGAACATCTTTCATACAAGATGTAAAATTTTAGAAAACACTTGTTCTCTCATTATTGATAGTGGTTCATGTTGCAACTGTTGTAGTACAAGGTTGGTTGATAAGTTGGCTTTGACTATCATTCCCCATCCAAAACCTTACAAACTGCATTGGCTTAATGAAAGTGGGGATTTGACAGTCCAACATCAAGTGAAGGTCAAGTTATCCATAGGGAAATATGAAGATAGTGTGTTATGTGATGTAGTACCTATGGAAGCTTGTCATGTTTTATTAGGAAGACCTTGGCAATTTGACAAGAAAACCATACTCAATGGTCTTACCAATGAAATCACCTTCACTCACAAGGATAGAAAGTTTGTCTTGTATCCTCTATCACCATCTCAAGTAGTAGAAGATAAAATGCAAATGAAAAATAAAATAAAGAAAGAAAAAGAAAATTCTACCTACATGCATATTAGTGAAACAACAAGTTCCAATTATTTAGGTAGAAAACACAAGACTTTTGAGTGCCCTAGCAAAAAAATCATCATTCTAAGGGGCAAAGACATGTGTGAAAATAAGGTCAGGCTTACTTCTTCCTCTAAACGAGAAAAGCAAGACCAAAATAAACCTTGTGTTGAAAAAGGAAATATTTACAAAATTATATGGATTCAACATAAGGAAAATAAGAAGCAAGATGAAAAAGCTCCTAAAACCAAATACCTTTATCATTCATTTGATACAAGGTGTATGAACATTGGGAGTCACATTATTTGGATGTTTACTAGTATAACATTCATTTTGTTGTTTGGTGTTTGTTGTAGGATGGTCTTTGATCCTGGAGGAGGAAGACACAAGAATAACAATAATAAAGGCTGTTGTCATGAAGAAACATGTAGATCTGAGGACAGATCCTTGGCAAGAAGGAGGGGATGATGACAAACGCCAGCCTTGGCCAAATGCAGACAAGAAGAGTGGTCCTCAACTGTTGACAAGGCCCAAGCTTTTATCTTTTGGGCCAACATTGTTTAAATACTAGATTAGGATTTTATTTTGGGCTTTGTATTTTGGGCCTAGTAGAATAGGGTTTTATTTGGGCCATGTATTGGGCCTTAGAAGAAATTGGGCTTTAGAAGTAATTTTGGACCAAAAAGGGGAATTGGGCCAAATGGGCCAAGAGTAGTGTGTTTACTGTAGAAAAGCCTAGAAGCTTCTCAAACTTGCTCTCCAAGGATGAGAGTTAGCTTCCCATGGCAAGACAAGTGTGACTTGCTTAGGTGGCAAGTCACACCTTCCACATGCTCCGTTTTGGCTCCAAAATTCAACTTTCTAGACTCCTTTTTCCCTCCACTTTTTTGAGACTCCTTGGTATCATTTTAGCCTATAAATAGAAGGCTTAGGAGATGTATTTTTCAGCTTGAAATTGAGTAATGAATTGCTGCCTAAATTTGTGCACAAATCTCTTTTGAGCTCACCTTAGAGTAAACTCTTAGTTTACTCTAGTCTTCTTCCTTAGGAGTTAGCCTCACCTCTCTTAAGAATCCTTTCACCTACACCAAACCAAACACCTTAAGCTTCTTTCCATCATGCTTTCGCATCCGACACCATCCATGAAGCCTCCATTCTTCATGCAAGCTTCAATGGAGACAAGAAGAAGCCATCATTTCCTCTCCAAACAACATGATTTTTAATTGTTACCACTTCACCGATGTATTTATTTTGTTATTAGTTCACAAAGTTCAAGCTTATAAATCATGTATTGCATACGGAATGAATAACTATACAGGAGACCAAACATATTATCATTAATGCGGGTTAGCTTGTAACATTAAATCCATTTTCCATTTTTCATTTTTCATTTTCTATTTTGTCAACCAAGCTTAAACAAGCTAGCTATTTATGTTTAGGAGATCATTTGTCTACGGAAACAATAAAATTGAAAAAAAAATATTATTTATTTAAATAAAAGTATATGTTTTAAGACAATATATTCTTGCATGTAACATTCTTCCTTTATTAATAAATTTTTAATTTACTTTATGACAAAATTAACTTAAATTCTACCTAGTGGAAGTTTTTAAATAAAAAAGTCTTTATTTTCTAATCATCATAAGTAAAAAATTATTAAATTGCTAAGATTTATTTATATCTTGAATACTCTTATTTAAATTGTAAAATGCATAACTTTTTTTATTTTTTTATTCTAACCACTGATAAACTACATAAATGATATAGATTACATAAGTTAACACATTGATAAATAAAAATTTAAAAAAAATGTGATAGAATACAAATAAAAAAAATGTCGAAAACTAAAGTATTAAATTATAATATAACTTAGTTAGAAACATAATATTTGACGGGATAATTACTTAATGAGTCATCATTTAATTTCTCAATTTAACTTTAAAAATTTGTTTGTATGATTTTGTCGTATCATCCAATCTTTGGATGTGCCAAAAAAACTTAAGTGGACCGACAAATAATGTAACGTCCCAAATAAATAGGTAAAGTCCATTTAATAAAAACGCCACATACATAATATTCAGAGGGTACGAAGATTTGGGATATGAAATACTCCATACCCCAACATATCCATAAAACATAAAAAAGGCCCCACACGACCTAAAACAAAATACACTAGTGAACTAATAGTACTAAGTCTTGTACAGATAAGAAAAAAAACATAGCAAATAGATTTTTCAGCGATGGGCTCCATAGTGGGCCCAATACCCGTCCAGTCCATCAAGCTGTATCATTCCTATCATCATTACCACTGCCAGATGTTCTCCTATCTGCTCCCATCAATAGAATTGATGATCATCGCAATAAGAGAAGAGCCACATACAAGACAACCAAACAAGCAACAGGGTAAGCTAGTGTAAAGAAATCTTATATCACAACAGTCAACATGCAATCTCAGGTCAAACATGAATAACAGACATTCACACGTGGATTACCAAAATCATTTAAGACCCCAAGACTTGACTATCCGGATACGCATAATGAGGCACCACCATGTGGCAGTGGAATTATGTCCTAGCAATGAGGCGTCACCACGAGGCCTTCGCAGAATTATACCCTTACAAGAGGCACCACCACGTGGCCTTCGTGGAATTACGTCCTGGCCTTGAGGCACCACCACGATACTCACATGGAATTACGTCCTTATGTTGAGGCACCACCATGAACTCTCACCACGAGGTTCATGGAATTAAGTCCAATAGGTGAGGCACCACTAGTGAATCCCATTAGGAAGTCCCATGAGATTACGTCCAACATATGACACGCCACCAAGAGCTCTCACTACAAGAGTCATGGAATTACGCCCTACTCACACTTTATACATGTTTCACCAACCAATCAGAAGTTCCCATAATACTAATCATCATGTATAACAATCCCATCATGCAACTCATGCTTTCCAATCCATACAACATACAACAACATACCATTTCCATCTCAACCTCATATATTAATCATGGCATCATCCCGCAAACCCTTCTAGTAAAGCATTTAGATCAGACAAGCAAGCCACACATCAGTGAGCCATTCAACAATAGCATCAAAACCCGCCCGTAACCTCGCTCAAGCTAACAGGTCTCGCTCAGGCGAGAGAGACCCTCTCGCTCAAGTGAAACCCTTCTTGCCTAGGCGAGGGCGCGACAAGAGGACAGTGGGTTCTGCGATGTCTCGCTCAGGCGAGACTCTTCTCACCTAAGCGAGATTGTACCTCGCTCAAAATGAAGCCAAGTCGCCTGAGCGACCGTTCGCGTAGGGAAACCTGGGCGAGCCCCTATTAATCTCGCCTAGGCGAGGCAGGCTCGCTTGGGCGAGAAGACCAGTGCTCACCACAGTTCTCTCGAGTAACAGTCACCCACCCTCATCCAAACAGTTCAACAGGCATTTTCAACCGATTATATTCTCACACAGGCCATTCAATCATCATATACTCATCAAATAAGCATATTCTACTGAAAATATGGTAAGGTCTAGCTTCCCTTACCTGGAAATAGCTAGAGGGAGGGTTCGACTCCAATAGCGGGGACGCGACAATTTTCGGGACAAACGCACAAGCTGGAACAGAAAAGCGGAGCGAGTTTTCAGAGTGGTTCACCATGAAATCCTAGCTAGGAACACAAGCATACGGACGGAAAGGGAATGAGGGAGTTGTAGAATACTTTAACGAATCAAGGAGACGAAGCTGGGCTCACTGGATCTGGATTGGGGTTAAACCCTAGCAGAGCTCTTGGAGAGAGTAGAGAGAGCTTGACGGCTGTGTTTTCTGCAGAGTGAAGTGAAAGAGGTGAGACTAGGGTAGATTAGGTCTGAATCTCCTTTTGGGCCAGCCTTTAGGCCCAATCGATTGGGGCAACCCTTAAAATAAAAGGCAGAAAAATAATTGGGCCTTACAAATAACACCACATAATCCTCCATGAATCACTCCTTACAATCACTCTACACTACACATGTCAGTCTCACAACAACCCATCAAGATGCATTCCTCTACACCCTTCCACACCATATATCAACAACACATACTAACCAAATAATAAAATCTTACAAGTTCAAAAGTAGTTATTAGGTTAAAAATTAGAGTCGTCAAAGTGGGTCAGAACCCATGGGCCAACTCGGCCCACCACGGGTTCGGGCCGAGTTGGGTTGAAATTTTTTTACAAATTTCAGTAGGGTCAATTTTTGACCCGTCTCACCCGGGTTGAACCCGTGGTGGGCTGGGTTGGCCCACCAACTCGCGTGGTGACACACATTATGTTGGACTTTACAATGTTGGGTTGTGTTTTTAACCAAACACATTGGTGGGTTGACAAATGGAAACCTAGTTTCAAGTAACAAAAGTATAATTATTGAAAAAAGTATAATTAGTTTGCTGAAAAAAGTATTGCATTCAATAAAAGATTGGGTAAGTCACAAGAATGCTTTAATTTTGGATAGTAATTTGTATTTTTATTTATTTATTTTGGTTTGTATTGGAGTTTAACATCGATTGGATTATATTTAGATTGTATTCAAGTTTATTTAAATTTTAATTCGAAATATAATTTCCGACTTAAGAAAAAAAATTATATTTTTTTTAATTAAGTGGGCTAGTGAGTCAACCCATTTAACCCACCAACCCGTGATGGGCCAGGCCGGGTTCAAATTTTTTCGGCTCGCTAATAAGTGAGCCGGGTTTGGTTGGCCCACTAAGTGACCAATCCATGGTGGGCCAGATTGGGTTGGGTCGGGCTGGGCGGTCCATTTTGACAGCTCTAGTTAAAATACATATTTGATCCCTATTTTGGTTTAGTTTTATTATTTTAGACCCAATATTGTTTTTTTTTTCAATCAGGTCATAATTTCCTTCAATTTGGTCCATTTTTACTAACACCGTTTAAATAAATAACGGTAATGAACAGTAATGGTCATGTGTCACTTCGTGATTTTTTTGTTTTTATTTTTTTTTTTAATTTTTAAAAAAATGTCCACGTATCAATTGAGCTGCGTGTCACGTGTCATAGTTAATATTTTATATTCAATTTAGTTTCGATATTCGTTATTTTTTTTCAATTTAGTCTCAATTTTATCTAAAATTGAACAATTTTTTTCCTCTCGAAATTGATAGCAAATTTAATTTTCATTTAAAACTTGTAATGATATTTTTATTAAAATTCACAAATTTATTAAATTTTTTTGTTTAAGATTATAATTAGTTTAAAATGAGAACGAAAATTTTAAGGATGATAATTAACACCATAGATTTAAACTTTTCAAATTAGTCCTCATCCTTATCATTTTCCCATTTTTAGTTCTAATTCAAACCTAATTGTAACCCTATTTACATAAAAATTAAATTTGATCTCAATCTAAAGTGAGACAAAATTGTTTAATTTAAAAAAAAATAGGACTAAATTGAACAAAAATAACAAATATAGGGATCAAATTGAATATAAAACATTGACATGTGAACATTTTTTAAAAATTTAAAAAATTAAAAAAACCGCAAAATGACACATGATAGCCACGGTTCATTATCATTAACTATTCATATGGTGTTAGAAAAAAAGACTAAATTGAACAAAATTGATGAAAATTTAGACCTAATTGAAAAAAAAAACAATATTAAAACTAAAATAACAAAACTGAATGAAAATAAAGACCAAATATATTAATTTTCAAAAATAGAACAAAGAAATATGAACCGCTTAAATTTTGAACTTGTGGTCAACTTTATTTTTGATATTTTACGTAATTTTATTAAAAATAGTTATTTTATTTAAAAAAAATTAAAAAGCAAATAAAGAAGACTAAATTTAAAAAATATTATTTAAGAGAGTAAAATTAATAAAATAATTATTTTAATTTAGAAAAAAATATTGTTTAAAATTGGAATAAATTTATATATATTAACAAAGAAAATCCTTTTTATAAGTATAACTATAATATAAAAATTTATCAATCGGCGGAATATACCTTGATTGTATCGTTTTAAACCTTAAATTAAAAACTTAATATGTTTTAAATATGTTGCATTATAAAATAAACAACTTCATTAGATAAAAATATATAAAATTTAAAAATGAATTATACAATATATAAAACTTATTCATTACTCATTAATGATATTGTTAATCTTTAAACATCACAACATACAACATCATTAGTAAGTTTCAAATTTCATAAAAGAAACTAAAACATTAAACAAGTCAAAATTAGTATTACAAAAGTTCTAATTTTTTTTTTCCTTCACGAGTTATGTTGTTTACTTGTGTTGGACTAATCATGATTTTACTACTTGTAGTTCTCACAAACATGATTTTATTTTCTGCTTCAATGAATAATAATGAAGATGACAAAAGCTTAAACCTCCAAGGGCTTGGCTGTTTTTCACAGGGTAACTCTAATGCATCTCTGAAGCCAAATGGTAACTATGTTTGGCTTTGGAAACTCCTTTTCTCTATCATGCAATCTTCCAAAACTATCCTAAAAGAGAGAGAGAATGAGGGATTAAACTGTCAAAGTAAAGGTTTTGACAGAATTTAATTAATAAAGGAATTAAACTAAAAGCAAGCATAGTGATTTTCTCATGAGCTCATCTATACTCGAGAAGACATCTCGGTGATTTGTGTCCACTTTGTGGTCACTTGGTTCCCAAGAGAAAACCTAACTGTGTGCAGATATTGAATCCAATCTCAACTCACTGATTAAACATCACAAACTGAAATTAAGACTAGAAAGCGCTGCAGAATTTAAAGGCAAAAATCATAACATTGTGAGTGAACAATAAATAAACAAATGCACAAGCTGAAAATGAGAATTGGAACTTTGAACGGAACTAAACAACAAAGTGTAAATGGATTTCATTGCAGAATCGGAATCAAAGGTTTACAAGAGATAAAGAGAGTGTTAGAAATTTAAATGGTGCAAGGAATCTAACTCAGGTCATCTCCGACCACTTTGTACTCGTGGTTGATCCAAGTATAGCTACTCGCACACCAGGAAGACTCAATCTCGCCGGCCATTTTGTGCTTGTCGGAATGTGAGTAACCCCTATACAATGACTCTCAACTCTCGCTCACAACAACATTGAACCCTAGCTCTCACACATTCCTCTCTCGCGCACTCGCAGGGCTCTCTCACAAAAACCTAATCTGCTCCCTTTTAAACCCTTGCGAAAAATCAGAAAAGAAAATCATAAAATGCCTAACCCAATTCCTTGATCAGAACCAGAAATGCGACAATGAACCCTCTTCGTGGTGCCTTGGATCAACCTTGAATTCTCCCTGTTCGTTCATCACAAATCTGCCCTGATCTCCTCGCCCATCAACCTTGATCATGACTCAGGTTTGTTCTCCCTTGGATCAAAAACTCGCACATCAGATTCTAGATCTCGAGCCTCCATCTCACGCGAATCAACTTCATTCTCTCTTCTCAAATCAGCTTTCGCACATAAGATCCCAGCATCAAGGGTTGGCATGCGTTGGAGCTCTCCATAATGTCAACAACACTCGTCCGCGTCTCAATAGGAGTTGTGACATTTTTAGTTCAATGTTGCGTTTTGACTAATGGCATATCTGCAATAAGAAGAAAGTTAGATTAAGGGTTTAAAACTAGGATTAAAAAAAAAAGGGAGAGCCTCCTGGCAAAAACTAAGTTTTATTAAAAGGGGACATTTTTAAAAGAGCAAAATTATTTTCAACAAAAGACTACTAAAACCACCTTTTTTTATCACATTTTTATGAAAACTCAATTTTTCTAAACAACCAACAAAAACTATTTCATTAAACATAAACACATATTTATTTAAACTAAAAAAAAAAAACAACATAAAATGGAGTGCTAACAAAGGTTTACATCCTTCATCCTTTCTTTCTTCTTTTCTTACTTTTCTATGTATTTTTTGTATAATCTGGTTTGACTTTTTTCTATGTTGTGGATCCTCTCCTTTTTCTTGCACCCTTTATATAAAGTGGTAGAAGAAATAAATAAAAATAAAAATAAAAAGGAACGAGGGTGGGAAATTATGTTAAATATGACAAGAAAAGATATTGTATGAGAGTGAAAGAATGTGAGAACAAGGAAAGTGGATTGTTACAATACATTTTCTTTATTTTTTATTATTTATATTTTATTAATAGACCATTGTAAATTTTTGTTTTAAATTTAAGATAATACTTTTGATATATAAGTTTTTAGTTTTATCAAATCAAATAACATTTTATTTTTGTTAGAAAACCTTTTTTTTCTACTTTTTCAGGTTGTTTTTTAATATATTTTATCATTATATATATATATATATAATATATATATATATATATATATAATTAATATATATATACATTTTATTTGTTTTAACTTTTTGTTGTTTATTTTAGAAACAATTATGATTTATTTTATTCAACATTTTTAATTATTATTTTATAAACATTTATCATTTAGTTATCGATAAGTTCATAAACAGATAATTATATTAAATATTTACATTACGCACATCACTTATATTACGCATTACATTATCATTGATTTAATAAATGAGATTATATTGACTTTCAGTAAATTTTAAATAAAACAGAGACTTATTTAGATAAAAAGAAGTTTAATTACTTTAACAGTATCTAATTTTCTTCGGATATATTAATTTAATATCCATTTTAAAAAAAAATTAAGTTCTAACTTTTAAAAATATAATTTAATTAGATAAAATAATAGAAATCATGTTAAAAAAACTTTATAATAAAAAAATATAATACAATTTATTTTGAATATTTATTTAGTTGGATTTGCAGAGATACTTTTACTTATTAACAAAAGTTAAAAATAATTAATTGTCTTAGAAATTGATTAAGTTGACTCATCTAATACTAAATGAATTATATTACTATAGACTAAGTCCATGTGTCCATATTACGCATAATAAATAAATTTATTTTCTATGACATCATTTGAATTCGTCTCGATTTTAATAAATATCTCCCTATTAAATGTTTGAAGATATATGTAAGTATGAGTATCATGAATGACAATGATGTGGGACGGGACGGGTTTCACTATCCCATATTCATCCGCGTAAAAAATATTTATCCACATCCTTATACCCAAATCCAACCAGTATCAAAGTTTTATCTCATCCTCATCTTCACCAGATAATAGGTATAATCTCGTACCCGTACCCGTTTCCTCACTACTTCAATATAAATTTTAATTAATTTTTATAAAATAATAAAAAATTATGGTAAAGGAAACATAATATTATTAAATATTCAATATTAGGAGCATGATTGTTTCTTTGATATCAAATACTTTGAAATAAATTATAATTGTTTACATTTTAGATTAGAATACAAAAATAAAATTTTATGAGAACTAAAACATTTATTAAATTTGCAAACTGCAAACATTAATGAAACCTAGTTGATAAAATTTGAAAATATTTTTAAATAAATTTGAAGGAAAACAAATATTCAAATTAAAATATATTTTAAATGTTTGTTTACTTCATTTTTTTAATTCTAATGAATCTCTTTTTTTATACACTAATAAAAATGATAATACATCACTTAATCAAAATGATGCAAATAACAAATAATAAACATAATAATAAAATTTTAACATGGATATTGTATCTTTTGAACTCCAATATATATTGGATGGTGATAAAAAATATTCATGATAAATTATATTAAATTTTTTGATATTGTAGTAAATAAAAGTTATTTATACAATTATAGTAAAAAAATTACAGTATAATTGATATAATGAGTTAGAAAATAAAAATAATTAGATAAAATATACTGAAATAGAATTCTACATGATGAAAATAAACAACAAATAAAAATATTTAAAGATTAACAAATGTGTCTCAGAAACAATTTGAGAAACTATTGGAAGAAATCGCACAAAGGACAACAAATGTATAATTAAAGGTATGATAAGATGAAAAATACCTTAGACATCTAAGAACACTTTTCAAATATCAACAAATATACTCAATAATTGAGAAATAATTATTTTAGCGAAACAAAAAAGTTATTCAAATGAAACAAAAATTAATAAAAATAATTAAAGAATTTTTTTTATATTACCTAGTAAATGAAAGGTTTATGCTATTAAACACTTAAATTGAGAGTATTAAACATACTCATGTGAAAGAAAAATATACAATAAATAAAAATATTTAAAAATAATAGAAATATTCAAATATGAGACACAAATTTTTTTTAATTGAAATACATCATTTTAACATAATTACATATAAATGTTATGATAAGATGAAAAATATATTGGAGATGCGAATGAGTTTGATGACAAACCAAATAATTAGAAGAAATAAAAAATTGAAATATATATATATATATATATATATATATATATATATATATATATATATATATATATATATATAGTTCCTTAATTAATTATGAATATTTTAATAATTTAAATGATGACGGAGACAGATATTAAGGCGGGAATATGTACATCCCATAACCATCCCATATCCAATTGAAAAAGTCAAAGAGGGGATTTCCCATACCCATACCCAGTCAATGCGAGGATTCCCCAATTAAAACGGGGACAAATTCGGACAATACCCACAGGGACGGATTTATTTGCCCTCTCTAGTGGGTATACTTAATTATTTTAACTGGTTATAGATACAAAAATGAGGATGAATATACCTATATTTATCGTTCTTTCCATACTCATTTCAATATTCACTACCATTCTCATTGTATATATCAGCATGAACATTAATATGAATTTTTATTTCTAAAATGAAAATGTGATGATGAAACGTGTTCTAACCCTCTTCCATTACCATCACTAACTAATATTAATCTAATACTAACACAAATATTTATTTATTTAAAAATAATAAAAATAATTAACGTTGGTTTAAAAATATCAATCACAACTCTATTAATATCGAACACTGCACCTTATTATTACTTGATAGATACATCATTTAAAATTAATTTTACCTTTAGTTTTTAATAATTAAAACTTATCAAATAAAACAAAAGCGTAATTTTACAAATAAATCATGTATCTTTTAAGAAGAAAGCATTTGTCAAAAAAAAGAAAAAATAATAGAGATATACATATACTTTCAGGGAGTTAATCATTGGTTTGATTTTAAAAATCACAAATGGTTTAGATCCTTTCATGTGACTTGGTCTCGTTGAAATGGGAAGTGTAATAAATTATTACCTGACTCTTTTCATTTTGTTTCCGTCATTTCTGGAATCCTTTTAACACTTCCAATTTTTGAAGTAAACTTTCGTTTCTGCAAATTTGTCACCACCACGGAGGTAGCATCTCACCCCATTCTCTCTCTTTTGCTGTATTTGCTTCCATTTCTTTTCTGCAACGTCGATTTTATTTTTTCTTTTGGGTTCGTTTGATTCTTCTATCTGATACTTCTTTCAAAGTACAGTTTTGAAGGAAAAGCAAAATTATATTTTTACCTACAAAATGGAAAAATTATGCTGGAAAATAGAGCTAAATTGGATATCAACACGAATACTCTTATACTGTATTTATGAAATGTGGCCTGTTAGATGGAACATAATAGTTTGTCTTTTGTTTACGATTCAGAATCGTTATGTGTTGAATTTGTGATCTATTTGAATATATTGAAGGCTTCTAATCTTTTGTTCAGATGTTGCATTGTTACGTTATTGCTTTCGTTTTGGTGTTTTCACCATTTATTGCAATATCAAACGCAAGTGCTGGTGATGCTGATCCACGATACAGGTACATACATAAGTCTAATTTTTTTCAAATCTTCTTTTGTGAAAACATGTAAATTGTTATTTCAATTTCGAACACATCTTACACAAAAACAAATTATGGGGTTTTATTATGTTCTTGTTTTTCTTTGGACGTTAGGAATTGTGTAAAAGAATGTGATGAAAGTGGATGCATTGGGAAAAGATGTTTTCCAAACTGTAAAATTTCTGCAGATGAAGTGCCTGTTATTGGTCCTCCATGGGGCATGTTAGAGCCACTTTATGCACGATGGAAAAAGGCGCATTGCAAAAGTAACTGTCACTACTATTGCATGCTTGATAGAGAAAAAGATAGGGAGTTACTAAATAATGAGCCAGAAAAATACCATGGTAGATGGCCCTTCAAGCGTATATATGGAATACAGGTTTGTTTCTTGATAACTCATTCATTCTACACTTCATTTCAATTTAAACATAAATTATCCACGGTTGTTATTTTACTGTTATCTAATCAAACTTGAAATTTCACTTTTGGTTTTTTAATGATTGTTTAATGCAAATTTACTATTGAATAATCAGAAAAAAATATAACTATGACTAGAGAATAATACAGACAATACCTTTGAAACTACGTACAAATTTTGTCCTTTTAATTGATGTCCAAAGACATCAAGTTTTTGTTTAAAGATCTAACATGTCATTCCCTTTTTCAGGATCCTGCTTCCATGGTTTTTTCTTCCCTCAATCTTGTAATGCATTTACATGGTTGGATGTCCTTTTTCACTCTTATATACAATAAACTTCCTCTAAAGGCACGCAAGAGGCCCTACTATGAGTATGCTGGTTTATGGCATATTTATGGGCTCTTGTCCTTGAATTCCTGGTTTTGGAGTGCAATTTTTCATAGTAGGTAAGTCACTTAAGCATATAGTTTTGATATTTGAATTTTAGCAAGGCAAATGGTAGTCCAACTTATAGTTGGATTTAGTCTAGCAAATGTAAATGGTAGTCTAACTAATACATGTTGATGCTTTCATTGTTCTTTAAAGGATATATTTCTTTCCTTTCCAAAAATTACTATATTTCCTAAAATCCCACCAAGCTAGTTCAAAGAAAAAGAGACAACCTATCTTATAATCTGTTTAATTTAGTGACATGTTTCTTTCTCACAATGAACTGCAGATATTGTGAGATAATAGAGAGGCTATACCACTTTTCTGCAGTTGCCCTCATTGGATATTCCTTGATTTTGGCCATTTTAAGAAGCTTCAATGTAAAAGATGAAGCTACTAGAGTTATGATTCCTGCTCCATTGATATCTTTTGTAGCCACTCATATAATGTACCTCAACTTCTATAAACTAGACCATGGTAAGTATTCTCCAGTAATCTTTACACTGCTGATTATTCCTGAGGACAAGAATCACATGAAAGCCATTGTTTACATTTTTTTCCTCTCAGAAATATGTTCTTAGTTATCTATTCCATCCATCCAAATGTGTGGCTTTTGAAGAAATAAATTTTAATGTGTTTTTTTATTTTTTTCCACTTTCTTAGTTTTTATGGAAATTTTTAAAACTCTGCAGAATGGAACTTCAAAGTTTGTCTAGCAATGAGTGTAGCACAACTTGCAACATGGGCAATTTGGGGTGCTGTTAGTCACCATCCATCACGATGGAAGCTTCGTTTTGCTGTTCTTATGAGTGGCCTAGCAGTGTCCCTACAGATATATGATTTTCCTCCATATGAAGGACATGTGGATGCACAAGCTCTTAGGCATGCCATTACTGTTCCTCTTACCTATCTTTGGTGGAGTTTCATTAGGGATGATGCTGCATTTCTAACCTCTGAACGTTTAAAGAATTCCAAGAAATCTAAATAGCTTGTGTTTATTTCAAACTTCTGATTTTCCTATTTGTTTTTATTTAACAAATTTAGATGTTCATTGCCCAGTTTTGTACTCATAGTTGGGAAAATGATGAAATTTACCTTATGTTCATTACCAAAATATATCAATATTTTCGGTTAGAAATTACGTAATATATTAATAATAATCTAAACGTGTAATTAATTTGTTAAACAAAATGAAATTTATGGTTTATATATTTACAGGGACTAAAAGTGCATTTAATTTGTTTCTTTGAACGTTTATTTTTTCTCATATGTATAGTGCCTTACATTAAGGAATATCCCAATGATGTTTGCTGTAAAAGTACAGAAAATAATATCACTACCAGAAAGAACTCTATTACCTTCACATTTTCTTGAGAAAAGTTATACATAAAAAATATTTGCAAATTTTAGGATGAAATGTTTTTCATACGAAATATTTATGGTAAGGCCCATTTATTTCTGCCAAAAATCCTTAAGGGCTGCCCCAAAGTTGGTTGGGCCTAGGGCCGGCCCAAAAAGGGGAACCATACCCTAAGTCTGCCCTAGACTAATCCTTTCTCTCCATTCACATAAATCGTAGCCGTCAAGTCTCTAACCTCTCCCCAGAAGCTCTGCTAGGGTTTACTCTATCCCAATCAAGCGAGCTCAGTTCATCTTCTTGATTCACGTAGGTACTCTGCGACTCATACGCCTTTTTCCCTTTCGTTGTTCACTTTTCCAGTTAGGGTTTCGTTGTAAGTTTATGTTAAGACTTATTCCGTGGTTCTGTTCCACCTCGCTCATCCCTTCCTTGTTTTGTTGCATCCCACTGTTGGAGTCGAACCCCAATTCTAGCTAGTTCCAGGTAAGGGAAGCTAGACTTCGCGTTTTGATTCACTTTTTGTATATGTTGGTTCTATTTCGAGTTTTGGTGCTAGTATGTTGCCTATGATGATGTAAAAATGCTTTGGGTGCTGTCATGAGTGAGTCTGTGTTTGAGCATGCGTGGAACAGTGGTGGAAACTGATATACTCGCCCAGGCGAGCTCATCTCGCCCAGGCGAGAAAAGCGGGAACTCGCTCAGGTTTCTGCTCGAGCGCTCGCCTAGGCGAGCTGCTGTATTTTGAGCGACGAACAGTCTCGCCCAAGCGAAACCGTCTCGCCTAAGCGAGAGTTCGCGACATTTTTCAGGAAGCCACTGTTGCAGTCTCGCCTAAGTGAGAGTCTGCTGTTTGAGCGAGAGCACTCTTCTCGCCTGAGTGAGGACTCCAGCTTGAGCGAGACCTCTTTTGGGTTTTTGCTATGCTTTGTTTCTTGAATGTTGATGGTTGTTTGATTGGCTGGTTCATTGACTTATTAAGTACAAAGGGGATGGATATGCATGTGCTATGTATGTTATGGGTGAGAACAAATGAATTGGAAATGAGCTTGGTATGAGATATATTTGATGGTTGATCACTCATACTAAATGACGTGTTAAAGGTATGCATAGAAATTTCATGATTGATTGATAATGTATGAGTAATGGTGGTTTAGGACATAATTCCATGACCCTTGTAGCGGGGCTCGTGGTGGTGCCTCATCTTACGGACGTAATTCCGCGAGCCCTTCGTGAAGGAGTGCCCGGTGGTGCCTCAGCAATAGGACCTAATCCCATGAATCCTGAGGGGAGGGTGGTGCCTCATTGTGCGTATCCGGATAGTCAAGTCTTGTAGTGTTGAAAGGGGTTTGGTGTATTATGTGAGCGTTCCGTCAATTGTGCTTGATTATGTGATTAAATGATGATTATTATAATGTGTGAATTTTGTACACTAGCTTACCCTTTCGCTTGTTTGTATGGTTGTGTGTGTGGTTTTCCTCCCTTGCAATGATCATCAATTCTATTGATGTGAGCATATGTGAGGACCCCTGGCAGTGGTGATGGTAATAGGTATGTTGTAGCTTGATGGATTGGACAGGTGTCGGGCCCACTGTGGGGCCCACTACTGGAGGATTTTATGTTATTTATGCTCTTATTGTTTGAACAAGGCCTAGTGCTTTTATTTGTTTCTTTCAGTACATATCTGGTTGGGCCATGTGGTGCCCCCTTTTCTTGTAATCTGGGTATGTCCAACGTATTGTATACTTTCATACCCTAATGAGGTTTTATTTATCGAGGTTATTCAGTTTTTGGGACGTTACATTTATGGTATCAGAGCGGTCGACCCTTAGGATCTATGGTCTAGTGTGCCTGCGTAGTTAACTTTTGTGTTGCTAGCTAAGCTCTCAGCTAATCAAGTCTAACTCTTGTTTTTCCTGTGTGTTAGTGACATGGCACCTCAACGTAGGAACTCTCAGCCTTCTCAGGGTGATGCACCAGACATCGCCAGGGCGATAGAAGCGATGGTGGCTACTATGGCACAATAGAGTACTGCAATGATACAACAACATGAAGCATCAATGCAGCGACAAGTGGCCTCACTTGAGTAGCAGCAGCTGGTTATGCAGCAGATGGAAGCTGCTAGGGTGGCTGCTGAGGACGTTCACCGTCAACACATGGAGGCCCTCCGTCAGTTGGAGGAAAACAAGACCACTGCCCCTGTCCACGGTCCTGAACCGAGACCTCTCCATCGGGAATGGAGTTTGGAAGACTTTCTGAAGCACCATCCGACTAAGTTTAATGGGAAGACTAGTCTAGATGTCGCAGACCAATGGTTGAAGGACATTGAGAGGATTTTTTATGCTAAGATGTGCCCCGAGGATAGTAGATTAGCCTTCACGGTGTACATGCTCACAGGTGAGGCTGAACACTGGTGGATCAGTATGAAGTCCATCATGGAAGAGAGGCAGGAACCAGTTACTTGGGAGTTCTTTAGGAGAAAGTTTCTCTCTGAGTACTTCTCCGACAGCGTCAAATATGCTAAAGAGGTGGAGTTTTTGCAGTTGACCCAAGGAAGCAAATCTGTGGCTGAGTATGCGAAAAAGTTCAAGCATCTCAGTCGTTTCTACACCATGCCACTAGATGAAGAGTGGCGATGCAAGAAATTCGAGAACGATCTCCGTGGAGATCTTCGGCTGATGGTGACCCCGCTATCCATCAAGGACTTTGTAGCCTTGGTGGAGAAGGCTAGGGTTATGGAGAAGATGAAAGTGGAAGTGGAAACTCAGCACTCACACCAGTAGAGGGTGGGAGGACCATCTGGGTCCAGGCATAGGCACGAGGAGAGGAGGAAACCCTATATTAGGCCTCATTCCCAGTCTCAGGGGTCTAGGGAACCCTCTTCTCAGCAAGGCATGATTCAGTGTTATTAGTGTGGGGGACCGCACAAGAGGAATGTTTGCCCTCAACTCGCAGGCTTCAAGAGGTGCAACAATTGTGGCAAGGAAGGCCACTTCGGCAGAGATTGCCCCACCCTCATGAGGACAATGACGCGTACCCTAGTCCTAGCCCCAGCCCAGAATCAGTAGAGGAGGGGAGGCAACAAGCCTCCAGCATCGGGCAGAGTGTACGCCATGACTGGAGCCGAGGCAACAGGCTCAGGTAACCTTGTCATGGGTCAATGTGTGATTGTTGGTAAATCTACATGTGTATTGTATGACTCTGAAACGACACACTCTTTTGTGTCTGAAACTTGTGTGCAAAGGTTGGGTCTGCCGGTTTGTGAACTGCAATGTGACCTTGTGGTATCTACTCTGGCATCGGGATTGGTCAGGACATTGTCCTTGTGTGCTAGGTGTCTAGTGGAGGTAGAAGGACGCAGGTACAAAGTGAATCTGATCTGCCTACCTCTACAGGAGTTGGAAGTGATCCTAGGGATGGATTGGCTCTCTACCAATCATATCCTTATAGACTGCCGAGAGAAGAGGTTATTATTCCCCAACTCAGAGGAGCCTGAGTTGTTATCGCCTCACGGGGTTACGAAAGAACTACAGGACGGTTCTCATTGTTTCTTGATCTTTACATACCTAGAGGTGGAGGGAGAGGAGATGAAGTCTGTCATACCGGTGGTACAAGAATTTGGAGACGTGTTCCTAGAGGAAGTACCAGGATTACCCCCTAGTAGAGAAGTGGAATTCTCGATTGATTTGGTACCTGGAGCCGGGCCAGTATCGATTGCTCTGTATCGTATGGCTCAGGCAGAGTTGGTAGAGCTCAAGAAGCAGATAGAGGACTGATATCGCTGTCGTTAGGCGATCAAATTACCACTACTTTAGCAACTTCAGTATTGCCAGTTAGTAGTGAACAAAATAGTTAGGGTTAAGATAACCCTGAGTCGTCTCACAACGAATACGGAATTGATCTCAAATATTTGATTCTTAAAAATGCAATTAAAACTAGCAATTATAAAAATAGGGGGTTTTTGATATGCAAAGAAAATGACACGGAAGATTGTAAACACAGTAATAGTAAATAGGTCAATTCCATTGCTTTTTCTAAATAAGATTCTTCATTGGTTATCTAGAGATTATTGTTAAATTAATTATTGTTGTTGATTTAAAAATTAATCAATGTAAAGACTCAATTCATTTGTTGCCATCCTCACTTTTAATCAAAGTACCGTCTCAATTAAAAGAGAGAATTGTTAGATTATCCATAGTAAATTCAATCAAAGTACAGTCTCAATTAATTTTACTATGTCTAATCATGTCTATTCCTTTATTTCTTCACCAAATAGAAAACTTAATTAATCAAAGTAAAGTCTTGACTAATTTTAGTTAAAGTAATTACCACTAATCAAAGTAAAGTCTCAATTATTGGCAAAAACTTATTTAATCAAATGAAAGTTTCTAAATAAAATTAAAGTAAAGTCTCAATTTAATTTAAAAACCTTTTAGCTCATATGATTAGCATGCATGTAGATTTAAAATCATTATTTTCTACTCGATTAAGAAGTAAAGGACATAAATAAACAAAAACCACAACAATAATCAAAATAACGAACACATAAATTCATCTAACCTCAGAATCCATTTAAGAAATTACAGTGGAATCAACCCTAAAAGCTTAGCCCTCCATGGCTTTGATGGAATACATGATGATATGAAGGAAAGAAAATAAAAGAAAGAATGAAAGATGTGGTGGAGACGGTATCTGCCAAAACCAGAGAGTTCTAAGTGTCTAAGCTGTAAGTTGTAAGTTCTTCGTTATCTCCGCTTCTGCTCCCTTAATTCCTGTCCAATTTCCAATTCTGCCCCTCTCATTTAACCATATTTGCAGTTTTGACCAGAGTTGACTGCTGACTTTGACCAATTGACTAGAGTTGACCAGTTGACCAGAGTTGACCAGTTTGACTATCCTATCAGATGCTGACACGTGGCAGTGTACTCTCTCTCCAGAATTAGGGTTTGCTGCTCCTTCCTCCTTCCTCCCTTGGCTGCGCATCTGACGGCGTGGTGGTTCATGGTGGTCCAACGGTGCGGACGCGTTTCCAGCGTGGTGTGGAGACGCAACGTGCAGATCTGGTTCTGCTGCAGAGAAGATGAAGTTGTCTCGCTGATGGTTGACAATGGAAGAAGATGGCGTCGCGATGATGGTGGTCAGATTTCCGGCGAGTTGCGCTGCTACGGTGGCTGTGGAAATGGTGGATTCGAAACTGGTTCGCTACTGCGTCGCAATGGATGATGGTGGTTTCGCTCCAGCAACGTTTATGGTGGCCAACGGTGTGCGCGAATCTGGCTCAGGTGTACCGCAGTGATGGCTCGAGGGTGTTGCAGTGATGGAGGCGAGAAGATGCGCGAATCTGCAACATATGAAGCTTCTACTCCATGGGTTCCCTTCAATAGAGTTATAGAATTACTCCTTGTGGAAAATTGTTGATGGTTCGACGCCATAGTTTCAATCAATTGTCTTGCATTTGTTGGCGTTTTGTCCACCAATGACCCTCCACTTGCAGCATCTATCATTTGTCTATCCATGATACTCAATCCCTCATAAAAGTACTGAATGAGGAGATGCTCGTTTATTTGGTGATGAGGACATGAAGCACATAACTTTTTGAATCTTTTCCAATACTCGTGAAGACTTTCTCTTTCTTGTTGCCTTATCCCATAAATATCTTTGCGAATAGCAGCAACTCTAGATGCTGGAAAAAACTTTTCCAGAAATAATCTTTTCAGAGTCTCCCAAGTATTGATGGATCCTGGCGGAAGGCAGTATAACCAATTCTTAGCGGCATCTTGCAATGAGAATGGAAAAGCCTTAAGCTTGATATGTTCCTCTGTCACTGTTGTAGGTCTCATGGATGAACAAACAACATGAAATTCCTTCAAATGATGGTACGGGTCTTCTCCTGCTAATCCATGGAATTTGGGTAAAAGATGGATTAACCCAGACTTAAGCTCACATTCTCCATCTGGATATTGGATGCACATGTTTTGTGTAATTGCTGCATCCGGTGAAGCCAACTCTCTTATTGTTCTTTCTTCCATTCTATCTTCTTAAATTTCTGGTTCAGGTGATGGATCAAAAGATATGTTAATCACCGGAGGTGATTCTAGTGGTGCACTTTCAGTGGTAGGTTCAGATGATGATGGTGCTCCTTCAGTAGAACACCTGAGTTCAAGTCTCCTACGTGATTTACGCAAGTTCCTTTCAAGTTCTGAATCAAGTTGATAAAATTGACCCGGATTGGCCTGAGTCATGCACTATTCAAGTCCACCTGAAAGTGTTTCCCTGTGTGTTTTTTTTTTCTTCCTATTCTTGTTTTGGAGAAAGATTTCAAGAAAGAAAGGAGTTAAGATGTCGTTGGGTCTACTCCCAGGAAAGAGAGGTGCGTCATAGTGGACAACTTAAATACCAAGTCTTTCCTAGACAGAGTTTTCCAAACTAGTCTCAAAAAAATTTCTTAAAAGAAATTCTTAATCAAAACAAAAATAGAACTTTGCTTGAAATATATTAAAAGAAAACTAAAGACTACAAAAATAACAAACTCTATTAAACGTATATGCATAAAATAAATAAATAAATAAAATAAATAAAATAAAATAAAATAAATAAATAAAAACAGAATCAAAATAAAAGAAATACTAACCGTATATTTGGCTCAGGTGTACCGCAATGATGGCTCGAGGGTGTTCCAGTGATGGAGGCGAGAAGATGCGCGGAACAAGCTTCGCGAAGGCGTGGTGGTAGTGGCGCGTCGCGGGGTCTGTGGTGGCTCGTGTGCGGACGTCTTTGCTGGTGCATCGTGGTTGCTGATTCCGACGTGCAATGGAGATGCTAGAACGTCAATGGTGGCTGCCGGCGTTGCAGGTGAAGGTGGTGTGCGTCTGTTACGTTTTCCGGCGTGGTAGTGGAGGACGCTACCATGGCTGCTGGTGCGAAAATGGTGGCTGCCGGCGTGGTGCAGTGGTGTGCAGTGCCTCGCGGTGGTCGGAAAGAGGTGCGGCGGCGGCTGTGGAGGTTGGAAGGAGAGGAGGAAAATTAGGGTTAGGGTTTCATGTGTGAGATGGAGGAGATGATGACGTGGCAAGATCTGAGTGGTCAATTTGGTGAGTGGAGGATTATGACACGTGGCTTGTTCTGGTTGGCTAATTTTAAAAAGTGGGGATTGTCACATGGCATGATCTGGTTGAGTGGAGTTTAAGTGGTAGGAGGGGTGCAACTTATTGAAAACTGGGGGTGCAAAACAGGTTTTTGTGGTCCACTTGCAGGAGGAGTGTGCAAATAAAATCTGGGAGTGCATTTAGCTCTTGATTTATTCTTTTCCAGAATTTCTTGATTTTGGACTTATTTTGTAACTTTGAATATTTTAAATCCACACTATCAATGACCAAAAATAAATTTCAGCTGCATTAACAAACGTTAGAATATCCAATAATATTTTATGCAACTAAAATCAATTTTTACACCACTTTTACCAAACTTACTCAATAAATCCAATAATCACAAATTCTAATTAAATCAATCTTTAAGCACAGAAAATTCAATTAAATCCCCAAATTTAAATATTAAATGAGGGCAAAAATTTGAACTCATCAAGGACTTACTGGAGAAGCAGTTTATCCGACCCAGTACCTCACCTTGGGGAGCACCAGTACTATTGGTGAAGAAGAAATATGAGAGTTCACGTCTGTGCGTGGACTATCGGCAGCTGAACAAGATGACCATCAAGAACAAGTATCCTCTCCCAAGAATAGATGACTTGATGGATCAGTTGCATGGATCGTCAGTATTCTCGAAGATTGACTAGCGGTCAGGTTATCACCAAATATTGGTAAAGGAAGGAGATGTGCAGAAGATGGCCTTCAGGTCCCGGTACGGACACTACGAGTATGTGGTTATGCCTTTTGGTGTGACTAACGCTTCAGTGGTGTTCATGGACTACATGAACTGGATATTTAGACCGTTCCTAGATAAGTTTGTCGTAGTCTGCATAGACGACATCCTTATCTATTCCAGGACCCAAGAGGAGCATGCCGAGCACCTAAGGATAGTTCTTGGTATTCTGAGGGAGAAACAATTGTATGCTAAACTGCCCAAGTGTGAATTTTGGATGGATGAAATGCAATTCTTGGGACATGTGATATCCGCCCAGGGGATAGCAATAGACCCAGCAAAGGTAGAGGCCGTGGTAAAGTGGGAAAGTCCCAAATTAGCGACGAAGATAAGGAGCTTCGTGGGTTTAACGGGGTACTATAGAAGGTTCATTGAGGGATTTTCCAAGGTAGTGGCGCCCTTGACGCAACTTACTCGGAAGGACCAACCTTTCACTTGGACTGACAAGTGTGAGGAAAGCTTCCAAGAGCTTAAACGGAGATTGACGAGTGCTCCAATCCTAGTGATCCCCGATATTGGAAAACCCTTCGAGGTTTACTGTGATGCCTCTCACCTAGGGTTGGGTTGTGTGTTGATGCAGGAGAAGAAGGCAATGGCCTACGCTTCGAGGCAACTCAAGGTGCATGAGAGAAACTACCCCACTCATGACCTAGAGTTCGCAGCTATAGTATTCGCCTTGAAAATTTGGAGGCACTACCTCTATGGTGCCCAATTCCGGGTATTCAGTGATCACAAGAGTCTGAAGTACCTATTCGATCAGAAAGAGTTAAACATGAGGCACAGACGATGGATGGAGTTTCTGAAAGATTATGATTTTGAACTGCTATATCATCCGGGAAAGGTCAACATGGTGGCCGACGCTCTGAGTAGGAAGACTGTACATACTGCTCACCTTATGATAAAGGAGGTGGAGCTACTAGAGCAGTTCAGGGATATGAAGCTGTAGGTAGAATTGGGATCTGAGTTCATCAGGTGTAGCACCTTAACTATATCTAGTGAGTTCTTGGATTCAGTTAGGGAAAGGCAGTTAGTGGAAGCCAACTTGAACAGAGTTAGAGAGCAACTAGGGTCGGAAGAGGCAAAGGACTTTACCTTGGGTAGTGATGGCATATTGAGATTTCAGGGCAGGGTGTGTGTACCCGATGATGTTGAGGTGAAGAAGTTAATCCTAGAGGAACGACACAAAAGTCATCTTAGTCTGCATCCAGGCATGACTAAGATGTACCAGGACTTCAAGGAAAACTTTTGGTGGCAAGGTATGAAAAAGGAGGTGGCACAGTACGTGTCTGCCTGTCTGACTTGTCAGAAGGCAAAGGTGGAGCATTAGAGACCCGGGGGGATTATGCAACCATTAGAGATATCAATGTGGAAGTGGGACAACACCTCGATGGACTTTGTGACCCTTTTGCCACGAACTTTTAGGGGGCATGACACCATTTGGGTCATAGTGGACCGATTGACCAAGAGTGCGCATTTCTTAGCAATGAACCTGAGGATGTCTATGGTTAAGTTGGCTCAGTTGTACATCAAGGAGATTGTGAGGTTGCATGGGGTGCCTTCGAGCATTGTATCAGATAGAGATCCACGATTCACATCACGGTTTTGGCAAACCTTGCAGGGTGTTTTGGGAAGCAAACTCACAATGAGTTCAGCCTATTATCCTCAGACAGATGGTCAGTCTGAGAGGACGATCCAATCACTTGAGGACTTACTGCGAACATTCATACTGGATCACTTGGGTGCTTGGGATGAAGTGTTACCGTTGATTGAGTTTACCTACAACAATAGTTTCCATGCAAGCATTGGGATGGCACCATATGAGGCTCTCTATGGTCAACGGTGCAGGACTCCCTTGTGTTGGTATTAGGATGGGGAGGCAGCGCTAGTTGGGCCAGAATTGTTGGAACAGACCACCGAGAAGGTGAGATTAGTGAGGAATAAAATGCAGGCTTCACAGAGCAGACAAAAGGCTTATGCAGATCGCAAGAGAAGGCCCTTGGAATTTGGGGCTGGAGATCACGTATTCTTGAGGGTGACCAGAACCACTGGTGTGGGAAGGGCTCTCCGCTCAAGAAAACTTTCTCCTAGGTTCCTTGGTTGTTATCAGATCTCGAGGAGGATTGGACCAGTAGCTTATGAGATAGCTTTGCCTCCTCAATTGGCAAATCTTCACCCGGTGTTCCACGTATCGCAGTTGAGGAAGTATGTGTTTGATCCGGCCCATGTGTTGGAAGTTGAGGACATACAGATCAAGGAGGACCTCACTATGGAAGTACCACCCATTGCTCTCGAGGATAGCAAGGTTGAGGAATGCAGAGGAAAAATAGTCAGCTTGGTTAAGGTCATCTGGGATTGGAGGACAGGTGACTCTACTTGGGAGTTGGAGGAGGATGTGAGGAAATCACACCCGCACCTTTTTTTACCTGGTAAGTTTTCATTTTCGAGGTCGAAAATTTTCCTGTTGGGCAGAATTTAAGGCCCATTTATTTCTGCCAAAAATCCTTAAGGGCTGCCCCAAAGTTGGTTGGGCCTAGGGCCGGCCCAAAAAGGGGAACCATACCCTAAGTCTACCCTAGACTAATCCTTTCTCTCCATTCACATAAATCACAGTCGTCAAGTCTCTAACCTCTCCCCATAAGCTCTGCTAGGGTTTACTCTATCCCAATCAAGCGAGCTCAGTTCATCTTCTTGATTCACGTAGGTACTCTACGACTCATACGCCTTTTTCCCTTTCGTTATTCACTTTTCCAGTTAGGGTTTCGTTGTAAGTTTATGTTAAGACTTATTCTGTGGTTCTGTTCCACCTCGTTCATCCCTTCCTTGTTCTGTTGCATCCCACTGTTGGAGTCAAACCCCTGTTCTAGCTAGTTCCAGGTAAGGGAAGCTAGACTTCGCGTTTTGATTCACTTTTTATATGTGTTGGTTCTGTTTCGAGTTCTGGTGCTAGTATGTTGCCTATGATGATGTAAAAATGCTTTGGGTGCTGTCATGAGTGAGTCTGTGTTTGAGCATGCATGGAACAGTGGTGGAAACTGATATACTCGCCCAGGCGAGCTCATCTCGCCCAAGCGAGAAAAGCGGGAACTCGCTCAGGTTTCTGCTTGAGCGCTCGCCTAGGCGAGCTGTTGTATTTTGAGCGACGAACAGTCTCGCCCAGGCGAAATCATCTCGCCTAAGCGAGAGCTCGCGACATTTTCCAAGAAGCCACTGTTGTAGTCTCGCCTAAGCGAGAGTCTGCTGTTTGAGCGAGAGCACTCTTCTCGCCTGAGCGAGGACTCTAGCTTGAGCGAGACCTCTTTTGGGTTTTTGCTATGCTTTGTTTCTTGAATGTTGATGGTTGTTTGATTGGCTGGTTCATTGACTTATTAAGTACAAACGGGGTGGATATGCATGTGCTATGTATGTTATGGGTGAGAACAAATGAATTGGAAATGAGTTTGGCATGAGATATATTTGATGGTTGATCACTCATACTAAATGACGTGTTATGGGTATGCATAGAAATTTCATGATTGATTGATAATGTATGAGTAAGGGTGGTTTAGGACATAATTCCATGACCCTTGTAGCGGGGCTCGTGGTGGTGCCTCATCTTACGGACGTAATTCTGCGGGCCCTTCTCTGAGGAGTCCCCGGTGGTGCCTCAACAATAGGACCTAATCCCATGAATCCCGAGGGGAGTGTTCACGGTGGTGCCTCGAGACCAGGACGTAATTCCACGAGGGTATTGTGGTGGTGCCTCAAGGCCAGGACACAATTCAACGTGGTGGTGCCTCTTGTAAGGGTGTAATTCCACGAAGACCTCGTGGTGATGCCTCACTGCTAGGACTTAATTCCACTGTCTAGTGGTGGTGCCTCATTGTGCGTATCCGGATAGTCAAGTCTTGTAGTCTTGAAAGGGGTTTGGTGTATTATGTGAGCATTCCGTCAATTGTGCTTTATTATGTGATTAAATGATGATTATTATAATGTGTGAATTCTGTACACTAGCTTACCCTTTCGCTTGTTTGTATGGTTGTGTGCGTGGTTTTCCTCCCTTGCAATGATCATCAATTCTATTGATGTGAGCAGATGTGAGGACCCCTGGCAGTGGTGATGGTAATAAGGATGTTGCAGCTTGATAGATTGGACAGGTGTCGGGCCCACTGTGGAAGATTTTATGTTATTTATGCTCTTATTGTTTGAACAAGGCCTAGTGCTTTTATTTATTTCTTTCAGTACATTTTTGGGTTGGGCCATGTGGAGCCCCCTTTTATTGTAATCTGGGTATGTCCAACGTATTGTATACTTTCATACCCTAATGAAGTTTTATTTATCGCGATTATTCAGTTTTTGGGACGTTACATCTATAAACTTTTGTTTGAATTATTATTTGCAGATAATAATTACAAAGTTTTTAATGAAAAATAATCTGCAGGAAATCAATATTGATACCTAATTTTGTTGTATTCACTATCAAAACAAATATATATTTTCTGGCATTTTTTTTTTAAATTTTATTCAAAATATACCAAAATTTGTGATGAATATTATTTTGCAAAAATTTATTACAAATTTTTTATAAAAATATGTTATATATAATTCTTGTCAAATTTACTCCAATTTTTCTTATTAATTATTTATTATTTCATTTGATTTTTCTGATTGAAAAATACAAGAAAAAGTTGGCAGTGTTTTAAAGTTTTTCACGTATATTTTCTTAAAAAATAAATTGGCAAATAACCGTTATACTATTTTAAAATTGACAAAAATTCTATATTATATTTATATGAAGTTTCCTTTTAAATATTTTTTCCGCAGAAAAATATATTTGTTTACATGACAAATGATCAGTCGCTCAATTCAAAACTTAAGAGTGGTTGCGGAGGTAAGAGGAAGTGAAGCCAGTGATCGGCCAGTTCATGGAGACGGTGGACAAGAACAACGGCATCGCCGGATCCACCACCGAATCCAACTACTATGTACGAATCATCAGCATGATCAACCGCGAGCTGCTTAAACCTTATGCCTCCGTACTGCTGCACCGCCACTCCTATGCGCTCGTCGAAGTTGTCCCGTCGAAGGCTGATTTCAGTATTTCTCTCCTCAGTCAGTTCGAGAAGCCCGACGTCACTTATAATGTAAGTTTCTTTACGTTTCATCGTTTTCACTTGTCGAATTTAGGTGAATGATGATACCTAGAGTTGTTGGCTAGTCTTGAATCAGGTTCTTTTGCTTTTGATTTTTCCTTGCGGTTTGGTTAGGGTTTGTTGAGGCTACATTGTTCCTTTTCGGATTGGAAGTAAACAATAGGGCTTGATCTTTCCCATCCATGTATTTTGTATCGATGAAGCACGAATAATAATTTAAGGTTTATGCAGATTCAGTTTGTTTAAGGTGCTGGTAACAATGTAATAAATGCTTTGTCACTCATTTAGTCAATTGTAAACTTGTAATGGTTTTAGAAGTAAAAGATTTGCTATTGTATAATTTTCCTAGATAGTTGTTCAGTTGAATCATAGAGAAACTAGTTTCTCACTTGCACTTTGAATTTATTTATAATATGCAACGCTTTGAACTTTGAATTAATGGCTCACTTTATAATATGCATCGTATAAATTTGTTTATTTTGAATGTATGCAAGGAGGAAATACAAAGAATTAAGACTTGTAATAAAAATATCATCATCTTGAGAGAAGTTAGTAGCAAAAGTGGCAAAAAGTGAGTTCAAGCTTCATAAGTATTAATTCCATCATGGTCTGCCTTGCTATATAGTGAGGCTTGTTATTATACCTTGGAGTTATGTCTAATATGGGAATTATTGTACCTCAATTCCTATATCAATTCTAGTACTCACATGTGTTTATACTACGCAACTTTAGTGGAGTTGTACCCTTAAGAATAGTGAGGGGGGTAGGTATACATTGTTTAGAAAGTAACAGTAAAACTACAAAGTGAACTAAGAAAATCATTAAAAAAAGATGCTTTTTCTGTCAATCTATTCCTTAAATTGAAATTATCTTATAAGTTTTTATTTTTGTTTTATATTTCCCATAATATAAGAACCTAGAAATTTTATTCTCCTGATCCTTCACTCTTAATTCTTATGCTGAATGTAGTGTTAAAACTAATTCAATGTTTCTGGACAAGACACCCTCATTTAGGGTGTGTTCACTTGACATAATTTCCTATTTGGAAGGAAATGGTAGGTTGGATTAGGAGGTGAAAATTAAGTTCGTTTAAGTCGATCGCAGAGCGAGTGAAGGCGATAATTTGCAGGATGCACTACTTTTTTAATCCCGCTTATTGGAAGCAGATTTGAAGGGATTGTTTGAGAAAATACCCTTTTATCCTCTGGAGGGATCTGATCCATGGACATTGGAATCAATCTTGCAAGAAATTTGTGGAAAGGGATCTATGTACTTTGGAACCAATCCACCTAGAGGTTTATGGAGAAGGGATCTAATTCCATTTGATGTTGGAACGGATCTAGCCATGGAAGAGATCTAATCCAGCTTTCTGCAGATCTGATCCCATAGCAATATCTTTTTTTTTACAATTTTAGTATTAAAAAAAATTAAGAAAATATATGTAACTCATACAAATATCAATGTATACTAATTTTTATATAAAGAACAATATGGTAATTTATCTATTACTTCTATTAAAACATTTTTTTACAATTATCATATCACTCAAATCACTCACAAATTTTCACAAACTTTACTTCCAAATCCATTCATTATCACCATTAAATCTCTTAAGAAAAACAAAACACAATTCACTCAAATCCAACCACTCCCTCTCTCTCAAACTCATCCACTCAAGTGAACACAGCGTTAGTACCTCTCCACTTGACCATCAACCCTTAACCTCCTCAATCAACGTAAGTTATAAGCACTGACACCCTATATGTGCATTGCATAAACTTTTTTAGTTTATATTTTAATAAGGTTGGGCTTTGCTAGAAATATGTTTAATTTATTTTAAACATGTTGAACAAAATAGATCTACCAGGTATAACCAAATTGAGTTATCAAGGAGATTGAAGAGGTTTCTCTACCTACTTATAGACCCTTGATATCATCATATTCTTAGTTTAAATTTTTCAGTCTCACAAGGACTTGGTCTAGTACTATTCTCATATAAGTTTGTCCTCCTTTAACACTATAATTTTCCTTTTTTTTGGTAAGAAAGGAATTGATTAAACTCTAATGGCTCCAACAGCCATGGTGAAAGAGGTGAACAATTGAAACTGTGATGGAAAACCAAAGAGCAGGTCTAATAGAAGGAATAAATCCCAGTATTATTGAATGGCAAACAAACAGGAAAAATACAGAAAAGTGATTTTGTCCACAGAGCCTAGCTCCAACAGAGAGCTATTGCCCCCTTTCCATAACAAATTTCCAATATTCTTTCCTCCCCTCTATCTCTTCACTCTCCCCAGTATATCAGAACGACCCGTGCACAACACACTCTTGTGCCAGCTCATCATTCTCTCACCCTCCTATTCTGCCTCTCATACACTCTCCAAATAATGGGCCTGGCCTTATTATCCAGTTGCCTGTTTGGGCTGCTATCACACTGAAACAGAGGTTGATTTCGGAGGTGCTTGAGATTGGGATAAATTTTCACTTTGAAACAGAGATTGATTTCTTCCCCTTTCATTACTTTTCTTAAATCCTTTTTTTCATTCATTAACTTATTAGATTTTAGGTGCTTTTGGTAAATTTCTGACATGATGAAGCTTAGATTTGATTTCTCCTGGAAGATTTTTCCTAGTTCCATATGATAGTTGGAGTGGTTGTTTTCTTATTATATGCCATGCTTCAATTTTAAGCTTAATCATATGGTTCCATGTAGAGAGATCTACAAGTTGGTGTGTGTTTAAATGTAATTTAAACACCTAGAGGGGACAGGGTGAAACACAGTGACGTGAATTCAGTTTTAACTATAAAAATAAATTGGAATGGAAAGTAAGTAGAAATTCCCAAAACAAAATTTTAAAAACTAATCAGATTGCAAAATGAAATTGAAAACGGAGTGCAGAATTGGAATTCATCTAAAACTGTAAAAACAGTATGTGAAAGTCAGAATTGGAAAACATGTATCATCATTGTCATTGTATTAGTTTGCCATAAAATAGAGGATGTGAAAGTTTCCACAATAACTTGGCTTTGGTTTTGCCTTATTAATACTCAAAACTAGCCATGAACAATTGAACACCAGATAAAATATTCCTTTACGAGCCAAAACAAACTTAGTCTCCATAGGTCTATAAATGAACACTGCAATTATGTGTACTGGTAGTTCTGTTAAAAGATTGTGAACTTTTCATGTCAAATTTAGTCTCCATAGGTTATTTTGATTGCCAAACTTCAACATTAGAACTTTGTTAGGGGCTTCTGCATAAAAGGGAATGAAAAAATCTTACTCTATGAATACATGCCAAATTAGAGCTTGGACTCATTTATATTTGGTGAGACTCCATATTCCATCACACAACGTTCTTAAAGTATTCTCTAATTATTATAGCCATAACTTCACTAACCCTATTCTTGATTTGAAATGTAAAATGCATGCGTTGAAAGACCTTGTTCTTGATTTGAAATGTGATTTCAAATTCACAGTTAGAGTATATATGTAACACCACCAATTCATTAATTGGTTGGTTTGAAATCACACCTAATTGCTATAAGTTAAGTAAGACTCAGTCAAAAAAGTAATGAGCACTAATCCTATATTGAAGGCTATCTAGTCTTAGCCATGTTTATATCATATATAGCTAATTTTTAAACTATGGCAGAAGCGTTGTGATGTAGTCTTGACCCCAACTAAGGATGGAGTCATATACTTAAAAAGATTAAGCATGTTGGTTGACTTGTTGATCTTTGACTAGTGTTGACTACTTGACTAGAGTTGACTTAACCTAAGTCAGCTAATCCTTATTTATGTGTTTTGTAGGTTTAATTAAGGTTAAGTATGATAGATGATGTGGCGCATGCAAAGTGGAAAGTAGAGGTGACTTGGCACCTAGGTGGAGGAGAGAGGACAATATAAAGCAAAAAGCACATGAACTGATGAAGGATTGACCACTCAAGGACCCATGGAGACTCCCCCAAGAAGAATTACTAGAAGCATGACTAAAGGGGATGTTCTTTCTTCTATGTCTCTTTCTTTATTTTTCATCTTAATTTTGTGATTTCCCTAAGTTGACTTAGTTGCCTTAATTTTGGTTGACTTGTTGACCTTTGACTAGGGTTGACTCATTAACTAAAATTGATTAAACTTAAGCCAACATGCTAATCCTTGTTTAAGTTGTTTTGTAGGTTATTTTAGTAGAAGGAAGCATGATAGGTGGCGCATGGTGATTGGGGAGCATGATTTGGAGACCACTTTTGTCTCTTTCTCCACCCTTTGGCCGAGAATCCACATGGGAAGACACACCACCATTTCATTTTGTGCCTAGCTTGAAGATGCTTCTACAATTAGGGTTTTCCTTGATTTTCTAGTTAGCCCTTTTCATCTGTTGTTTTTTGTTTGGAGATCCCCAAGACTCTCTATTTAAGGGGAGCTCTACCAATTGTAAAAGGGTTGAACATTTTGAATCAAAACATTCTTGTTTCAACCACCATTTTCGTGAGCTAGCCCTCCTTCTAGGAGTGGAAGAACTCTTTGCCTTATCTTGCTTATGCAAGTGGCGACACCATATCATTCATCTATAGAGCTTGGTTTGGCTTTGCCCCCTCTAAGAGTGGCGTGCTCCACTTCCATAACCATTACTCTCTTCTCTTCCATTTTGTTTTTGTTCTTCTTTGTTTCCATTGCATTTTCGTTTTGTGTTTCCATCCATGTATTTCGTTTTAAAATGCAATCCATCTCCTTCTTCCTTTGAGCTCTTGGAAATGAACCTTCACATCTAGATAGCTTGCTATCTTAATGTTCAGTGGAAATTTCCTTGAGTTTTCTTAAACAACTCAACACCATATTCAATAATCTTAAAAGGAAACAAGATAATCCTTCATCATGAACCTTGTACCACCTTTGTACCACTTTTCTCTTTTGTCTTTAGCACCTTTTGGCCTTTTGTGAGACATTTGAGACACATTTTATGGAGGCCTTTAAGGCTTGGACGAAAATCACATTGCACACACCATAGTTAGTCCATTTGTCTCTCATTTTGTAACCTAATTTGACTTAGTTTCTAGAAGCTAGAATTAGGATTTTGTAGAGACATACTTATGTATCTTTTATTTGCTTAGAAACCCCTAAACTCTTCTATATAAGGGATGTTCCTAGGCTTGTAAAAGGACTTGTAAAAGGGTTGATCAAAATTGAGTAAAACTTATATTGTTTCAACCACAAAACCATGAGCTCTCCTCTAAGGAGTGGAGACTCTTCCTTTGTCTTATCTTGCATAGCAAGTGGTGACCTCCTTAATCATCTCTAGGGTTGGTTAGCCTTTTGGCTCCCCTATGTGTGTCATGTTTCCCCTTCACCATTTTCATTTTCTATTGCTTCCACTTCCATTTTGTTGTTGTTTTCCTCTATTTCAATTCGGTTTTCTTGATATAATGCTCATTTTCTTTTGTTTCTTGGTTGAAATCATCACTCTCCTCTAGAATCTCTAGAAGTGAACCTTCACATCTAAATAATTTGTTATCTTATTAGTGGGATCTTGTCTAGGTTTTCTTAAGAAATCTAACACCACATTTCATAAAATCTAAAACGAACTACATCACGTTGTGTCATGAAGACAACCAACTACTGGACCTGCACTTCTAGCACTGGCTATGGTGGCGAGGCTTATAACTATCATGCGCACACACTTGTAAGTATAAATAACAAACTTAAAGAGTTATTTCTAGTTTTCTTTGTGCAATATCTTCGAGAATGTTTGTATGTTAAACTCTGTTAGATATTTCAATGAATAAAGTCAGGACTAATAGGGTTAAGAAATTGGTTTATGTTTGCATTATGATTGTGTTGTTAGCTTATTGTTATTGTTGTTTCGATGCTGCTGACGCTACACTGCACCATTTTTATAACTGTGTTTTTTATAACCAACAGACTTAAAAGTATAAAAGTGTTAATCTAGTTGAATTAAGGCTTTGCTGAGTATTCTTATCTTCTGTGAAGTACCATTCTTTTGACATATAATTGACGATCTTAGTCTACAGAATTCATCTTATGATTAAGATTCCAGTCCAAGCCTTTTCTTTTGAAAATTCTCCACTACTAGAATTAAATATGTGCATATTTTGAAATTTTGAATTTTTTTTATGACAATGCAGAGAAAGAATGCATATTGAAAATGCAGAGAAGAAGAGAAAGAATAAATGAAAGACTGAAGATGCTACAAAGCCTTGTCCCGAACGGAATCTAAGGTAGATTTCTCAATCAATATCTAACTACTGCCTAAGTCAAACAAGTGGTTGACTTAAGATGCTGAATTTTGCTTCCTCGTGAATTGCATGCTTGAGGAAGCCGTTCAATATGTGAAGTTTTTACAACTCCAAATTAAGGTAACAACTTGAGTTGAGATGCTCCTCAGGCTTTACTTTGCATCCAAATTTTAGTTCAGTGTAAAGATTTTTGTTATATCATAAGATAGAGACTCATTGTCATTTCAATTTAACAGCTTCCGTGCTCTGATGATCTTTGAATTGATGATCTTTGGATGTACCCTCCTATTGCTTACAATGGAATGAACTAGACCTCAATTTTACCCCAACCAAAAAGCCATAAGTAAATTGCATAGCAATGAAAGGGTGATGATGCAACAGCAATATGGGAGCTTCCTTTTATGACGTTTCGATTATATTCATAAGTATGTATTAACTGCCATTTGATCATTAGGAAGTTTGAGAATTTTCTGTTCATAAAGCAAGAGATTGATAAATTAAAGCGAACCTTGTGTATTTTTTAACCATGAGAAATCATTTTCGGTTGATTTCCTGTTTGTTTATCTCATTGGCACAAGATAATGATTTTTTTTTATAGTTTAAAATTTATACGTTTTATTTATTTTTAATTATAGTCCAATTCAAACTTATTTGTATCATATTGTCTCTAAAAAATAGTTTATTTAGTTAAAATGTAAAATATAAAATATAACATATTTAAAATTTAAAATTGGATAAAATTACATTTAAGAAAAATATAAAGATACTAAAATAACTAGACCTTAAATAGTAATATTTTTTAAAAAATTTATTATAAAAAAATTATTGTGGAATTTCTTGAAAAAATATTAGCAGAAAAAAATATATTTAAAAAATTTAATTTTGCAGGAAAAATTAATTGAAAATTTTTTGGAAGAAATTTTTTGCAAATTTAAATTACGGAAGAAAATTACTTGTAAAATTTAAATGTGTAGGAAAAAGTACTTAATATTTTTTAAATTGATTTTTTCTTTTAGAAAAAATTGCTACGAATTTTTTTTCAAGAAAGTTTGTTGTGTATATTTTTCACAAAAAAATTTACAAGAAATTTTTTGTAAAATTTTAAATTTTAAAATAACTAATTACTCACAAAATATTACCTACAGATTAAAATTTATAAGAAAAATAACAAAAAATACTTTTCCGGCAAATTATTATAAAATTGTTAGAAAATTTTTATAAAATATGAAAAATTCTAATAATGAATATGTCTTGTATATGGTTCAATTTGAATATTATATTTTTTTTATAAATAACCTTAAATTTTACAGAATAAAAGAAAAACTTAAATTATTCGTGTACTATGAATTAGAATATAATACTTAATTTGTTTTTATAATAATTTTCCCTAGGAATGAAAAGAGTTATCCCTTTTAGAAACATGATATATATATATATATATATATATATATATATATATATATATATATTATTGTTTTAAATAAAGTCATTCTCTTAATTAAAAAATAAACTTATAAAATCATATTTTGAATATTTTTTCAATTGTTTGATCTTTTCTTCACCAAAATTATATTTCTTTACAAATCTATTTACATTCACTACAACATGAATTATTTTATTAGTGATTTTTTTATTGGTTATATCAAATCGTTGAAAAAAAAATTATAATTTATGTTAATTAATTTTAACAATAACAATTGATTATATTATTTTAATATTATTAATTTCTAACAATTAGGGTTTAATTCGAAGTCTGATAATTAGTTTTTTTTTTTTTTCTGTTTGTATCTTTCTATTCTATTATGTTCTCATAAGCTATGCGTTTGTCTCTTCCGGCATAAATGATTCGCTTATGTCTTCCAGCATGTGTTGAAATTTCTGCAAGCTTTCTAATGTGTTTTGGTTGAGAATTTTTTAAGTATTGTGGAGAATCTTTTGAGTATGTGGTTCATCCTCTTTAGCAAATATGTCGATCAATTTTATTTTTTTAAATTATTAGTGTGTATCAAATTTATAACTTTTTTTCTATTGGTTAAAATACCTTTTTGGTCCTAATTTTCGTCAAGTTTCAAATAAGTCCTAATTTTGATTTTGTGTTCAAATAGGTCCTAATTTTGTCAATTTTATTCAATTGGGTCCTTTTTTGCTAACATCGTTTAAATCATTAACGGCTATGAACAATGACGGCCACGTATCACTTTGTGGTTTTTTGAATTTTTTTTATTTTTTGAATTTTTTTTGAATTTTTTTTGAATTTTTTTTAAATGTACACGTGTCAACCCAGTAGTGTGCCATATGTCACTTTGTGGTTTTTTTGAATTTTTTTTATTTAAAAAAAAATGTAAATGTCCACGTGTCAACCTAGTAGCGTGTCACGTGTCAAAGTCAATGTTCTATATTCAATTTGGTCCCTATATTTGTTATTTTTGTTCAATTTAGTCTCATTTTTTGTTAATATTAACCAATTTGGTCCCTATCAAAGATGTGATCAAATTTAATTTTTATATCAAAGTTATAATGATGTGAATTTTAATATATTATATAAAAATATTTAATAAAAAATGTGAATTTTAATATAAAAATTAAATTTGGTTTCAATTTGGAGAGGGACCAAATTGGTTAATTTTAACAAAAATTGGGACTCAATTGAACAAAAATAACAAATATAGGGACCAAATTGAATATAGAACATTAACTTTGACACGTGGCACACTATTGGGTTGACACGTGGACATTTAAAAAAATTTAAAAAAAATTCAAAAAAAAGTTCAAAAAAATAAAAAAAATTCAAAAAAATTCAAAAAAACCACGAAGTGACACGTGACACGCTACTGGGTTAACACATGTACATTCAAAAAAATTCAAAAAAATCAAAATAAAAATTCAAAAAAAAAAACCACGAAATGACACGTGGCAGTCATTGTTCATGGTGGTTAATGATTTAAATGGTGTTAGCAAAAAAGGATCCAATTGAACAAAATTGACGAAAATTGGGACCTATTTGAACATGAAACCAAATTTAGGACTTATTTGAAAAAACTTGACGAAAATTGGAACAAAAAAGGTATTTTAACCTTTCTATTATTTTCATTTAATCACTAATCACTAAGTCACCTTATTAATCATCTATTATTTTTTAATTTGATTGTCTTTTATTACTTTTCTATTAAAGTTGTGATCCTTTATGCATTTTGTCTTGTTTATCATTTAGCACATGAAAGAACTTTGTGAGGGAATATGGAAGATAAGTTTCCTTCCTTCACTAAATCACTCTTATGAGAACAATAAAACAAATTAGTTTCTAGTTGAATGAAGCATTGCCAGCCAAAATTTATAATTGCTTCTTACTATTTGCAAGGACTCAATCCTTTGATGTTCATGTTTGTTGTATCTTCTTCTCTTCTTACTATAAAGAATGACCTTACCTATCAATTTATTATTGTAATTCAGAATCAATAACAGGACCTGTTTGAACAAGCTTCTCCATAAACACTATTAAGAGAAAAATAACAAAGAAAAAAAAAAACCGAAATGAGCTTCTCTATATGCTAAAAATAGCTTATGCACAGGTTAATAATAAAAATTTAGAGAAGTTAGATAGGCGAGTTTCTACAAATTAGCTTATGCATATAAGCTAATCTTAGTTTATGAAGAAACTACTTTTAATTTTTCTCCTAAAAGTGTGTTGAGTACACATCCGAACTGGCCCACACTTTTTTTTCTTTTTTTTTTAATGATTGCCAAAATATTGTGATATTGAAATTGAGTTACCTTACCACCGTAGTGAAAAAATATATATTCTTGCACAACACTCATTTTTAGTTTGGCAGGCGATGTTCCTTTATTATGTAGATGGTTTCGCTAAGTATGTATACACGGCTCTATTGGATTGATTATATTTGTTACGGGTGAAAAAAAAATCGAATTTTTTTTATTCAATCCACTTTTGCTCGTATCCAATTCATTTAAAATCTATTTTATTAAATATTCAATCCATTTAAAATCTATTTTAATGGATTTGAATTTTAATCTAATCTACATTTTATATATTTTATGGATTGAATATCCATTCTCTAAATCAAGATTTTCAAATATGGATAATCCAAACAATCCAATCCAAATTTTCAATTTAAATTTTTAGTTAGGTTAGGCTAAAGGTTGAGATGAACTAGGCTAAATTCAGACTCGGACAGACCTTACTCGACTACCTGTACAGACCGGGCAGGCCCGACAACCATAACGGGTTAGGTGAGCCTAAAGACATGAATGGGCTAGGCGGGCATGGCGAACCGAACGAGTCGGTCGGATCCGACAACCTGAAAAAGTTAGGCGAGCCTGATGACCTGAATAGGCTAGGCGGGCCCGAAGACTCAGATGGGCTGGGATGGGTTGGGCTGACGACTCGGACGGGTTGTGCTTGACAACCTGTATGGATTGGGCAGGCCCGCCGACCCTGATGGACCTAGCGTGATGTAGGATTATCTTGTTCCTTTTAGAAGATTATTGAATATGGTGATGATTGATTAAGAAAACCAAGGAAATTCCCATTGGACATTAAGATAGCAAGCTATCTAGATGTGAATGTTCCTTTTCAAGGTTCTAGAGAAGAGAAGAATGGATTGATTAAAAACAAATAAGAGTGGACAACACATAAAAAGAGTAAAACCAAAGTCACACACACAAAGGAAGAAGAAAGCATAAAATGGAAAGGAAATGAATGATAATAATGTGAGAAGCATGCCACTACAATGCTAGGCTAGAAGAAGCCATGACAACCTTGAAGATGAGTAGATGTGTGCCGCCACTTGAATCAAGATTCAAGATAAGGCTTAAAAGCATTCACTACCTAGAGAGGAAGACTCTCACAATAGTTGATACACAAAGGTGTTTAATTTCTCCAAAATGTTCAACCCTTGTACAAGTGTTAGAGGTCCCCTTAAATAGAAGTATCTAGGGGCCTCTTAGCAAAAACAAATAAGCTAAAAAGGATTACAATGCAAATAACAAAACCTAGAGTCTAGAAAGTAGGTCAACAAAGGAGCATATGGACACATTCTAGAAGCCTTCTTGGCTAAGGCAAGGTGGATGCTCCTTCTAGATGTTTCTAGACTTCTTGGTGGCCAAGGCATGTGGTCATCCTTTCTAGATGTTTCTAGAAAGCTTTGCTCCTTCTCTTTCCTCCACATGTGCTCTCCAAAAGCCATCTAAATGCGCCACTTGTCCTTTCTTGTCCCACCTCTTAATGAACCTACAAAACAAGTTAATTTTGAATTAGCATGTTGGCTTTAGGTTAAGCTAATCCTTTGAGTCAACAAGTCAACCCAAAGTCAAGGTCAACAAGTCAACTTAAAAAAAGTCAACCAAGTCAACTTAATGGAATTTTAAACTAAAGAAAATAAAAGCAAAGGAAGGGATTAAGGAACTCCCTTTCTTCTAAACATGTGCCATGGGCCATCATCCTTGGTAGGGATCAATCCTTTATCACAACGGGCTTGACGATCTAGACAGTTTGAGTTGCCTCGACGACTTCGAAATGCTGAATCGACCCGATAACTTGAACAAGCCATGCCAGACGACCGTACGGATCGAGCAGGCCTGATGACCGAACGGACCAGGCGGACCTGAAGAGTCAGATGGGTTGAGCTGGGCCAACCGAACGACTCGGACATGTCGTGTCCAACGACCTGTACGAACTGGGCAAGCCCAACGACCCTAATGGGCTAAACGAGCTCGACAACCCAGACAGGTTGATTCGTGTTGGCCTTAAGGACACAAGTTTTAAAAAATTCAATTTAAATTTCTTTTATAAAAAAAATGGATTTTGGATTTTGAACTTGGTCAAATATTTGGACTGGATTTAAATCTTGATCTAAATATTTGGATCTAGATTTAAAAAAAATCCAAACTAATTTTGCTGAAAAAATAGATTTGGATCAAAATTCTGATCCAATTATTTAGATCTAAAATGGATGTGGATTGGATCATTAAAAATTCAATCCATGACCACCCCTACTATTTGTTTTGTATTTTTTATTTGAATATTCATATTAGCATTATTCGTTGTAGGGAATGGCCTAGATGTGGATGAGTATGTGAGAAAGGCATACAAGTTTGCTTATTCATGTTGTATTTTTCTCTTATCTTCATACACCTTCATACACCTTTTAATGTTTTTCATTTATAGGGTATTGTTTACCTCGGCTTAATAATGAATCTTTAATTTTTCTTCATAAATACTTATTTATATAGTAATGTTTCATTAAGTTTTATTTGAAGTTCATATTTTTTTTTGTTGAATATAGAGAAAATAGGATTTGAGATTAATTTCTCTTGTGTATAAACCACACAGAGGGTAATCTATTTATAATAGAGACATATACAACTAAAGAGTAGCTAAAAATAAATAGAGTAAATAGAAGATATTGTGATTAACCATATCTAACAATATCTTAACAATATCAAATAATATCTAAACAATATCTAACACTCCTCATCAACCTGGAGCATACAAATCATATGTGCCAAACTTATTACAAACATAATTAATTCTAGGGCCCCGTACAAACTTAGTAAAAACTTTTGCTAACTGATCACTTGAGTTAACAAACTCAGTGTTAATATCTCCCGACATAATCTTTTTCCGAATGAAATGACAGTCAATCTCAATGTGTTTGGCCCTCTCATTAAAGACAGGATTAGAGCTAATATGAAGCGCAGCCTGATTGTCACATACAAGTGTCATTTGAGTGACATCTCCAAATTGTAACTCTCTAAGCAATTGTTTGAGTCAAACAAGTTCACAGGTAGCTAAGGCCATAGCTATATATTTTGCTTTTGCACTGGATCTTGCCACAACATTATGTTTCTTACTTTTCCACGAGATCAAGTTACCACCAATAGAGACATAATACCCAGATGTATATCTTCTTTCAAAAGGAGATCTTGCCCAATCAGCATCTGAATAACAAACAACTCTTGTATGATTATTAGAATTATATAACAATCCTTTTCCCGAAGATCCTTTAATATACATTAAGAAACGAATGACTACATTCCAATGATCTACACATGTGGAATTAAGAAATTGGCTTACCACACTTACTCCAAAGGAAATGTCAGGACGAGTAATTGTAAGATAATTCAATTTCCCAGCCAATCTTTTATACTACTAAGGATCATATATAGGCTCCTCTTGATTTGATAGAAGTTTAGTATTGAGATCCATGGGTGTATCAACAAACTTTGAACTCACCAACCCAGTTTCCTCCAAAATATCCATGGCATACATCCTTTGAGATATGACAATACCATCATTGGATTGTGCCACCTCAATACCAAAGAAGTATCTGAGTTTGCCAAGATCTTTGGTTTGAAAATGGTGACAGAGATATTGTTTCAACTGAGAGATGTCATGGTTGTCACTACTTGTAAGAATGATGCCATCAACTTATATTATCAAATAAACACATTCAACACTCGACTGTCGATAATATGTTGTATTGATTTTTTTTGTATTGTTGATTCAAAGATCTTCCATACTACCATTTGAAAATTATTTTTGTTTGGCCTATTGCATGTTTTATTGGTTTCTATTACCTGAGAAAGTTGCTTCTTAATATTAGCAGGATGTAATTTGACCTTTTATTCTTAATATTTGCTGAAATTTTATCTGATTGTACCTCAACTTTCAAGAAACCCCAACATTTCAGGTTTACTTAATTCAAACCCCAACATTTGAGGTTTATTTCATTCTTATGTTATTTTTATATTTTCTCTTACTTTCCATTCACCTTAACTTTCAAGAGACGCCAAGATTTCAGGTATAATTTTGTTTAAATGCAGAAATTGTTGCCATCTTAAGTCATAAGCAAATTTGTTGTTGATTAGTTATGAATATGGCATTGAGGTAAGCAGAGACCAAGGAGTAGTTGGTAATGGTAACCAACTTTTAAATGTAAGTCAAGAATATTGATATAATGGAATCCCTTTAATATGTTGTATTGATTTTTTTTTTGTATTGTTGATTGAAAGATCTTCCATACTACCGTTTGAAAATTATTTTTTTGTGGCCTATTGCATGTTTTATTGGTTTCTATTACCTGAGAAAGTTGCTTTTTAATATTAGCAGGATGTAATTTGACCTTTTATTCTTAATGTTTGCTGACATTTGATTTGATTGTACCTCAACTTTCAAGAAACCCCAACATTTCAGGTTTACTTAATTCTTATGTCTTTTGATATGCATACATCAAGTCAGTTCTTTCCTTTTTCATCTACGTTACAACATTTATGTTACTGTTTGCATTACTTTACTTCTTCCCTTTTTCTTCTTTGTGTTTTAAATTTTCAAATGTTCAAACTACATCTTTATTTGAAATCAGATCTTTATTTCCTATTTTCGTTTATTTGTCAACCTTTTCCAACATTTAAAGTGACTTTATGTTGTCTTTTTGTACTGCTCTCTGCCATATTTCCTTTTCTTGCACAACATTAAGCCATGTGAAAAACAGCTTTTGTTTTTTTCTGTTGTCTTCGTATTTTTTTCAGTCACTTTTCCCAATTTTTACTCCATTTGGTTAACCTAAACCACATTGTGCGTATTGTTTTAGTAAATATCTTTACTCATGTCAAAATTTGCTTCTGCTTTTCCCGATTGTTTCTAAATTTGTGAAATGAAAACTAGAGCATGCGTATGGTGTTGTTTTTTATTTATGATCTTCCAATACTTTTTTATTATGTGTTTTTGTTTTGTACAAATATATGTCTGCAGACCTTTCTTCATTCCCTACTATACTCTAATTTCCCTCATTTCCCTCATTTCCCCTCATTCCTTAAACCATGTCTGTTATCCAAAAACACATACACTCCTTACAAGAACTCAACCGGAGAAGGAAAGTTGGAATATCGTTGCAAGAGTTGTAAGGTTATGGTTTGTTGAAGATTACACAAAAGGAAAAACTCCATTTTCCATGGAAATTGTTCTTCCTAAAACTATAAACGCCTTTTATTTTTTTACTTTTCCTAAATTTTTTATTTTTACCCATAAGTTTAAATATGTTTTTATTTTTTCATTTATGAAATTGTTTTTGCAGGGTGTCCTAATCCATGCATCTGTTAGACGCACATTGATATACAAATTCTAGTCTGAAATCAAAGAGGATAAGGTTTACACCATTCAATCTTTTAGTGTTTCATATAATGGTGGTTCTTATAGAACTACAAATCACGCCTATAAGATCAACTTCCAATTTGGAACCAAGGTCAATATGGTTGAAAGTACCTTAGTTCCGAAAACTACAACTTCATACACCGCTTTTTCAATAATCATAGCTGTTGGTTTTGACACAAATTACTTAGTTAGTAAGTATATTTTTGTTATTTTTCTTTCTTTTTTCGTATAACTTTTTGTTAATTTTTCTTTCTTTCTGTTTCCTTTTTCTGTAGATGTCATTGGAATGTTTACTGGTGTTGGAACAGAGAGGGAGCTAGAGAAAGCTGGTAAGAAAACCAAAATGAATGTCATCCATCTGTTTTTCTTCTTTAGTGTTTTTTATTTTTTTTTTATGTATTTTGATGAAGCTTGGTGGAGACATGAAGCTTCAAGTGCAGCGGAAATGATGGAGGAAGCATGGAAGAGTGGAAGGCAAGTTTGTAGGCTCTTGCTTACAATGGATAGGTGAAAGGATGAATGATTTAGAGGTGGTTCTAGCCTAGGAAGGAGGCTAGAGGTAAAGAGAGTAAGCTCTCTAAAAGATGACTCTTAAGTGGCAATAGTGAGGAGTGTTCTCAACTCAAAGTGTCTATTGCAAAAAAATTCAAGAGTGTCTATAAATGAGTGAAATTTTAGCTTTTATATGAAGCCATTTACACATGAGAAAGGAGAGCCCTTGGATGGAGTGGGCCTTGATCTTGGCCCTTAGATCAAGCTTGGAGAAGGAGGCTTGATCTTGGCCATTGGATGATGCCTTGGAAAAGAAGGAAGCATTCCTAACCCTTGGATGCTTTGGATCCATGAGGTGTAGGAAGAAGTGTTGACTTCCACTTAGTCCACCTTGGCTCTTTTGATAGCTCATGGCCAAATCTCCTATTGGGCTTAGTCAAGCCCAATTTTATCAATTGAACTACTCATTGTTTGACTTATTATTCTAGAAGGCAAAGCCTAAACAATGGGCCAATATTATTGCTATTCTATTGCTCTTTGAGACACCTCTTCAAATCTTCACATCTTCTTTGGCCCATGTGAAGAGTATGAGAAGCCCATGTGGGTTTGGGCCATCTTCAATGAAGCCCAATTGGATCTTTTTTAGCATGCTCCTTGTTATTGGGCCTCTTTATAGGCTTGGGCTTGAAGGTGCATAGGGGCCATGTATTGGGCCTTGAGCATGATTTGGGCCTAGACATTGACCCAAGCTATAAGCCTTGTTGGGATCACATCATATTTCATCTGCTTCTCTTTTTATGTGATTTTTAACATTCAATAGTTTGTGACTGGAGTGTACTTTATTTGGTAAATATGTTGATATGTTAAATGCATTTCTGGCCTCTAGAGAGGATCAACATGTTGTCATTACTTTACATTATTGCAAAGTGAAGACCTTCCAAGGTAACTAACTTTGATTGATTATTACAGTTGTATTAATTTTTAAAATTGTTTTTGACATGACATGTTGTCTTTTGTAGATAAAGTTTCTATTCAAAACTGTATGAACTGAATCTCTTTCTCAACCTCTTACCCAACTTTGTGCTTCTTCTAAAGTTAGCTTAGAAGACGATTTCATTAAGCTGCATCCTAGGAGTTCAATTGAAGGTCTCAAAGATTTTAAACAGGTTCAAATATTTGTCTCTATGTTGCACATAAATATTTTTATTTAATTACCATTTATTTTTTTTCATATTGTTACATTATTTATTTTACAAGAAAGTACTTTTGTAGTAAAGGCTACTATCAAACATGTGCTAGATCATGATGATTGGTGGTATACAGCATGTATTTGCAACAAAGCAGTATATATTGATTCCAAAATGTTTTTTTGTGAAAAGTGTAACAAGCATGTCATTAAGGTTACACCTAGGTAATATTATTAATCTTCAGAATATGATTTTATTAATATAATTTTAAGAAAACGGAATAATGTTCATCATGTCTTTATTTTTTTTTATGTATAAACTGAAACTTCGTGTAATTGATGCTACGGATTCTAAAACTTTTGTTGTATTTGATTGTGAGGCAAGTGCAATGTTGAAGAAATCATGCTCTGACATTCTTGACTTACCAGACAAGGTTAAGTTTCTAATCTAATCATTTCTGCTTATATTGTTGACATTTAACTTAAATGTTTTGTTTGATTTTCAAATGAATTTACAATCAATTATTTCCTATTCTATATTGGGTACTTTGTTTCCACTTATTTTAATCATTATTATTATGTACAATACTTTTTTATCATTAATTTACATCATCTATATTTATCCTTTTTTTAATAGAACACTGTTGTTCGAGACTTGCCTAAAGAGTTTGAAGTCTTAATTGATAAGACCTATCTGTTCAAAGTTGAGTGCAAGAATGATTATAATAGCAAATTTGAACAATCATTCAGCGTTAAAAAAGTTTGCATGGATGAAAAAGTAATTGAATGTTTTTTTGATGTTGAAATTAAGTCTTTGGTAAGATCTTATTTATTTTTTTTGACGTCTTATCCTATATTTTTCTTTAATTTTAATATTATTTCTATTGGATACAATTTTTAGGATCTATACTCTGCAAATGAACAAGAAAGCAAAGTAAATGAGCGAACAAATCAAATCGCATATGATTCCATTGCAGAGGTAGTTGAAGATTACAATTTAACTTATTTTGTAAAGAATTATGTATGCTAATTTTTTTAATTTTTTTTTAGGATTTGCTGATCAAATTCACAGAAGAATCAAATGATGTTGAGACTCTAAGTGATCATTTGAACAATATAGTATCAAGCCATGTTCCTGCAAAAGAATCCTTGAAAAATAAAGATGTAATTGATGTTGAAATTGATTATTTAACCCGCAAAGAATCATCTCATCTGGACAATCTTGATTTGGCTACTCAACCACCTGTCCCAGCAATTAAAAGACAAAGTCGATCTATGGTTGAAGAAAACAAGAAGATTCCAATGAAGATGTTGAAGAAGAATATCAAGATTGAAAAGTGATAGACTACAAATTGTAATAGACTTTATTTGGTGTTTTATGTTGGTTATGTTATTTTTTGAAAAACATTTGTTGCTTTTATGTATTTGTACTCATGACCACTATTTTGTGTTTGTCTTAGGTTGTTATTTTGAAAACATTTACTTCAACTATGTTTTAATTTAATTATGAATTACATCAAATGTTGCTCAATTCTGAATAGATTTCATGGTTATTATTCTTAATTTTGAACTCTATGTTTACATTCACAATTTGCTAGCTGAATCAAAGTGTGTTGATATAATTTGACATTGTCAACACCATAATCATGCTAGCTACATGAAATTAATTAAGTTCAGCAGAGGTTTTTCCTTGTGTTTTGGGTTATAAAAAATCGTTTATTTTCACTATTTGTGTACCTTTTTTAAATATATTTCTAGAAATTTATATACCTTTTGTTGTATATGGTTATTTTTAAAATTGAGTATATATTGCTAGCATAATGTCGAAGTGTTGATATTATTTTTAATGTCAACTACATTATGATGCTAGCTACATCAAAGTCATTAAGTTTTTATCTATGTATATTTTTCAACTACATTATTGTTTTCCCAACATATAAAACTTATTTAATGTCTTTAAAACCATTCTTCCTTCATCAAATATTTTACACAATTCTCCTTTCACAGATTGATTAACAAATAAAAAAAAACTATGTAACTTTGCATTTAAAGAATGAAAGTTGATTTTTATTTTCTTAATCATAATTTTTCTTCCTTATTTTGTTTAGCTTTTCAGATAAAAAATGATTACTCTTTCAATTTTAAAACAAATTGTCTACCTCTTTTTATGTTTAGTGTCTTAAATTTATATTTTCTATTTTTATTTTAAATAACTTTAAATAAACGTTAAATTTTGTTATATAAAAATACAATTTTTATAATATTAACTTTTATTCTTTTAGTAATTAGTTATCTTCTTTCTTAATATTTTATTATATTATTTTTATCTGCTATTACTCTTTCAACTTCTTATTTGTTTTTATTTATTAAAAAAATTTATATTTCTCTAAAATTTTTTGAAATTCATTTTTACTTTATCAAAATTAATTTAAAAATATTCTTAAATATGATTGTATTTTCAAAAACCCTTCTTTAATTTTGCTTTAATTACAAGTCTTTTCATATCTATATAACCGTCTGTTTGCCTTATTTACTATCAAGTTTTATGTTTTTTATAAATCACTGAAAAAGAACGGTCACTCCCCTAAACTTGCTTCCATGGATTCCTCTTTGAGTGTCACTACCAGAAAAACTTTAGGAAGGTTCACTACGTATCATTTTGTTCATAATCAAGTACGTTTACTTCACAAAAACTTGAAAAAGTATGTGCTTTGCTGTTTTTTTTAAGTTTAAACCGTACCACATTGCTTCTTCATCCATCTTAATCGTTCAAAAGCATGTATTTCTTTTTTCATTTTTTTCACAATATTACTTATTATCGATTTTCTTTCTAAAAATTCAAATTTTGTGCAATAATCGTTCAAAGGTCGGTTTTTTCTGTTTGTTTTCCATGCCTCATGTATGTCAAACTATATTTTTCTTCATCATCTATGCAATTTTTTTTACTTCTTCTCCAAATCTTACTTCATTTGTTTTTTGGTTATCAAAATGTCATCTTTCTTCAATAATCGTTGAAATCCGTTAAATATTCTGTTTTTGATGCATTTTTCATGTATGTCGACCTTTTTTGTCTTTCATAAGACAACTTATATTTTTACTTTGATTGAACTCTGACTTAGTATTTATTTCTTCTAAAGATTTCAACTTTCTTCATTGAGCCTTCAAATTCATTACTTTTCTGTTTTTTTTTATACATTTTTCGTCTATGTCGCTTATTTTTTTTGTTTACATCACCCATGCATGTTTTTATTCCTTGACTTAAATATTTTTGCTTTCATCAGCAGTTTCATATTTGTCTTATTCATCTTTTTGACCTTTCTATCTGTTTTTTGTCTCATTAGGAGTTCAGACATGTTGATCCAATATTTTTTGCTATTTTTGGTGAGGAATTAGGACCGGTTTGGCAGTTGGAAGATATTGAAGGGAATCAACATCAGTTAACTTTCAATATGTATGTGAATCATCTCGTTCTCACAGATGGTTGGTATAGCCTAAGAGTTTTTTATAAATTGCAACATATCCATCAAATTGTATTTAGATATGTTGGCAATTCAACCTTCCACATCATTGTATTCTCCAACATGTCTACAATATCGACTGGTGCGAAATTTCTTTCAAACCTAATTCGGTTGCGAAAAAAACATTTGTTTAGAGTGAAATTGTCAAAATCTCAATGCAAAGCCAGCCATCTGGTGAACTTTTCATTTTATATTTTTGTTTTATATTTTATTTTCTTTATATATATATATATATATATATATATTTTTGTGCTCTTATTTAGTTATTTTTTCAGGACCTACAAACTGACTTTGCAAATTACGTTCGTAAACGTAGATTGAGGAGGTTGGAATTGCAGGGACGTCACAACACTTTCATTGTTCAATGTAAGCTTCTGCTCCGTAATACACCTAAGAAGTCAAGTAAGATTGTGAAGGGATGGAAAGACTTTTGCACATTCAATCGTTTGGAAGAAGGAGATATTCTTGTGTTTCTCGCTGACAAAGAAATGAAAAAGAAGAAGATCAAAGTCTACACCCACAAAGAATGCAGTTTTTAATATTGCACTTTTATTTTAGTTTACTTTTTATATTATGTATGGTTTTTTGAAGAACTTTCAAAATACTTTGCTTTTATTTTGTTTGTAATAGTTTTAGCATCCTTTTTTTGTTGCTTCTAATAATTAGAAGCCATATCTATAAGTATTTTACCTAATTTAATTATCGTCAAGTTTTATATTTTAATTATTTTCCTAATACAAAATTTATTTAAATATTGATTTTCTAAAATAAATTTTCAATTCGGATAATAAAAATAATTGAAAATGATTATGATGAGAATTCAAATATGTTAAAAGATTTGATTGATTTTCTTAAAAAAAGGTTATAAGTAATAATAAAGAAGTCAATTTTATATTTTGTAGTACTAATATTTGGACATACTAACTGAATATAATTTGCATACAATTTTATTAATTTCTTTACAAAAATTATTTTAATATTTGTTGCAAAATTTATTTTAATTATTTTTTAGTAATCTTTAACTTATTCGCATAATATAGTAACCATGAAAACATTAAAACCCATTTCAGTGTGAACTCTCTTAGAAGTTTTTTAATTTAAATTTAATTTCTTAGAATTTATTTTCATTTCTAAATTCAAAACAATAAAATTATTTTGTTTTGCCCTTTCTTTAGTAGTTTCATGTTACACTCAATGTAGAAACAAATGTTTGCTTTAAGGGTTGACTATTACAAACCATAGTACTTTTGTGCTTGCCCGAAAAGGACATATAGCACAGATGCGCATTCTGAAATAAGGCTTTGCATTGTTTGCAAATCATCAACTTGGACATTGCAGATCAAATCTTTTTGAAAAGGTACGCTTTTCCAAATATTGAGTTATATGTTCAGTTCTGATATTTCCATATCAATGAAATGTTTGTTCTTTTTTGTCAAAAGTTTGTACTAACAGTACCTGAATCAGGAAGAATGTGCGTGGAAAACTAAAAATGTGCCTACATCTATTGATAGTTTTTTTCTTGCTTTCTACTTTACTTTCTTCACAGTGCGTTGTTAATTGGTTTTGTTATTAGTTTTCTATTACTAATTTTAAATTTTAATCTTATTTGATTTCTAACATGTTCTGAATTTGTAAAACACCATAATACAACAATACAATGCATAACTTCTGCACACTTTGAACATTATCACAACAAAATGGATTCAACAAATGGAAGAAGAAAAAGGAAGAACATTGTCTCACAAAATTTTTCCAAGACCTTGACGAAGTCCACAGGTTAAATAAATTTATGTTTCTCACATTGCATTTTTAAGTTTCTTCATTTTTTCTCTCATTTCATTCGTTTCTCATCCAATTCAATTAAATCTACACTCTTACGTAAAAACAAAGATGTAAATACTAATCTTACTTCATGTATGTTATTTTTTTTTTGTTCTTTTGATTGCAGTAACAAATGAGGACAAATCCAGTCCAAGTGAAGCATTTCCTTTTCCAAATACTACACCTCTTTCTCAGTTAAGAAATTGTGGTAATCATTTTTTCATTCACTATAAATTTCATCCAACAAATTTATTACTGCATTCATTATTGTCAATCCGTTTTTCATTTCCTTCACAAATATTGATATCAAAAAGCCACCCAAATCAATTTACTCAATGCACTAACACAAATATGGATTTTGTAAAAACTTCCAGTCTGATAGTTTTCTATATGTTTATTATTTGTGTTGCATAGTTTACATCTATTCTTTTCTCATTTGACTTTTTAATAATTCTACCAGTATGGAAAGAAAATGTTACCCCAGATGCAACTATCAAAACCTACTTATCTCTCAATGAAGATACACACGTGCAGAATAAAAGAATTCAATCTACAAATAGAAAGCCACTTTCCGAGTTGACATATTTTGGTAAGTTTATTATTTAATTTAATTTTCATTCAAATTCAGTACAAATGCTAGCACTACACACTTATTGGTCTCATTATTCATCTTTAATGCATATTATACAATTAACACACATGGATATTAGATTACATCATTTCATAATCAATTTGTTTCATCTTTAAATGCATTTCATAATCATTTGTTTAACTACATTTTGCAAAACTTGACCAAAATAATGGGAAAGTTGCACGAAGAAGAAGGAAACTTATTATAAATCAGAAGTTGGCAGAAAAAAGTAATACCATTGGTGATAAAAATGTTTAATTACTAATTCTTTATATATCTATTATTATCTTATCTTGATTTCAATTCCTTTCATACTAAATTTTACTATTACTACCTCTCTTATTAGAATTTCATGGTTCTACCTCTATTGGATCTACCAATGCTCCAATTTTGCACAACAGCAAAAGTAACAACACAGGTACAAATCAAAAATATATTAATTTTTTTTAATGCTTTTCTCTTAGTAGAAAAAGTACAAACACAGTGCTTTAATATATTTTAGTCTTTTTATTACTTTTAGTTTTTCAAAGTCAAATTTAAGTTATTTTAGTTATTCAAGTGTATAATTATATTTTATTGATAAATTAAATTAAGAACAGAATTACAAAATCATATAAAATTTAGAATTCGGTTCATTAATTTATGGATGTACTTGCAGGTATTGTTCAATTTGATTGTCATATTGGAAGAAGCAAAACCAATCTGTTTAATACACAAGAACTGTTACCTAAAGAAATTGTGGGTAGCAGCTCCAGTCATGCTTCACTAAATTGTTCTGCTTTTTCTGAAGTTGTTAATCCTTTTTATTTTCAACAAAACCAAAGTCATGGTAATTTCTAATATAAACAAAATTCATTTCATTACTTTAATTTCTTTAGTTGTTACAAATTCAGGTTGCCAATATTCATTTCAATCTATGTTCAAGGTGTACAATTCTGTCAGCCTTCTCGGGAGCAGGCTATTAGATCTATTTCGAAGATATTGGATTTTAACAATAATTCTGATGAAGATGAAAATGATGGTAATCAATAATGGTTCATTTTAAATAATAAATACTTATTGTTTCTTTATGTAAAATTGGTTTTTCCTTTTCTTTCAGATAACATAATTGGACATTCAATGTGAAACAATACTTTTTAGTGTTTTTATATTTAAGTATAAATGTTATTTAAGTAATGACATATATGTTTTTTATGTACTTAGGAAATGTTGATGTTGGGGAGTGTTCACTTGAGTGTCCCTATTGTCAAGCTCAATTGTGGTACGAAGAAAGATCTGATAAATGCAAAAGATTAAAACAAGTTGATTTCTCTCTTTGTTGTCAAAAGGGAAAAGTACAACTTCCATTGTTTATGAAACCTCCACAATTGCTTCAAAAGTTGTTCAAAGGTGAAGACAGTACAAGCCAACATTTCTTACATTACATAAGAAGTTACAACAACATGTTCTCATTTACATCCATTGGTGCTAAGATCCATTCCTCAATCAACGATGGATCAGGTCCTCCTGAATTTATTCTTAGTGGTCAAAATTACCATCGCATTGGAAGTTTATTGCCTGAAAAAGGATTGATGAGTTCAAACTTTTGCCCTCATTTAATATTTAAATTTGGGGATTTAATTGAATTTTCTATGCTTAAAGATTGATTTAATTAGGATTTGTGATTATTGGATTTATTGAGTACATTTGGTAAAAATGGCGTAAAAATTGATTTTAGTTGCATAAAATATTATTGGATATTCTAACGTTTGTTAATGCAGCTGGAATTTATTTTTGGTCAATTAATAGTGTGATTTTGAAATATTCAAAGTTACAAAATAAGTCCAAAATCAAGAAATTCTGGAAAAGAATAAATCAGGAGCTAAATGCACCCCCAGATTTTATTTGCACACTCCTCCTGCAAGTGGACCACAAAAACCTGTTCTGCACGAAACCACTGCAACCTTGCGTCTTCGAACCTCCATGCCTGAGCCAGATCGAAACAGAACGCAACTGTAGCAGCCACCGTTCGCGCACCTGCAACCACCGCGAGCACACCGCCAGTGCGAACCTGCGCAGCTCCATCACGCACAACAGCCTTCACCGGAGAAGAAGACGAACATGCACCAGTTTGCGTCAACCATTGCAGACGCGAGACAGCTTCACCATCTCTGCAGCAGCTTCAACATCCAACCTGCACCAGTGAAACGCGCGCAGCAACCACCTCGCCGGAAAACGGCAGCAGCCGCCGTCATTGCACCTGCGCAGCCAAGGGAGGAAGGAGGAAGGAGCAGCAAACCCTAATTCTGGAGAGAGAGTACTATGCGCCACGTGTCAGCATCTGATAGGACAGTCAAACTGGTCAACTCTTGTCAACTGGTCAACTCTGGTCAACTGGTCAAAGTCAGCAGTCAACTCTGGTCAAAACTGCAAATATGGTTAAATGAGAGGGGCAGAATTGGAAATTGGACAGGAATTAAGTTGCTAATTAATTAAATAAAAATAAAGAATTTTAGCAACTGACAGATAAAGCCCAAAGTCCAGTGAAAGCCTATATAAAGAGACTTAAGGGAGCAAAAGCGAGAGAACTTACAATTTACAACTTAGACAGCTGAAAACTCTCTGGTTTTGGCAGACACCGTCATCCATCACATCTCTCTTTTCTTTTATTTTCTTTCCTTCATATCATCATGTATTCCATCAAAGCCATGGAGGGCTAAGCTTTTAGGGTTGATTCCACTGTAATTTCTTAACTGGATTCTGAGGTTAGATGAATTTATGTTTTGGTTATTTTGATTATTGTTGTGGTTTTTGTTTATCTATGTCCTTTGCTTCTTAATCGAATAGAAAATAATGATTTTAAATCTACATGCATGCTAATCATATGAGTTAAAAGGTTTTTAAATTAAATTGAGACTTTACTTTGATTTTGTTTAGAAACTTTCATTTGATTAGATAAGTTTTTACCAATAATTGAGACTTTAATTTGATTAGAGATAATTACTTTAACTAAAATTAGTCAAGACTTTACTTTGATTAATTAAGTTTTCTATTTGGTAAAGAAACAAAGGAATAGACATGATTAGGCATAGTAAAATTAATTGAGACTATACTTTGATTGAATTTACTATGGACAATCTAACAATTCTCACTTTTAATTGAGACTGTACTTTGATTAAAAGTGAGGATGCCAACAAATGAATTGAGTCTTTACATTGATTGATTTGTAAAACAACAACAATAATTAATTTAACAATAATCTCTAGATAACCAATGAAGAATCTTATTTAGAAAAAGCAGTGGAATTGACCTATTTACTATTACTGTGTTTACAATCTTCTTTGCATATCAAAACCCCCCTATTTTTATAGTTGCTAGTTTTAATTGCATTTTTAAGAATTAAATATTTGAGATCAATTCCGTATTCGTTGTGAGACGACTCAGGGTTATCTTAACCCTAACTATTTTGTTCACTACTAACTGGCAATACTGATGTTGCTAAAGTAGTGGTAATTTGATCGTCCAACGACAGCGATATCAAATTTGGCGTCGTTGCCGGGGAATACGGTTAGTATTTCTTTTATTTTGATTCTGTTTTTATTTATTTATTTATTTATTTTATTTATTTTTTATTTCTTTATTTATTTATTTATTTTACGCATATACGTTTAATATTGTTTGTTATTTTGTAGTCTTTAGTTTTCTTTTAATATATTCCGAGCAAAGTTCTATTTTTGTTTTGATTAAGAATTTCTTTTAAGAAATTTTTTGAGACTAGTTTGGAAAACTCTGTCTAGGAAAGACTTGGTATTTAAGTTGTCCACTGTGACGCACCTCTCTTTCCTGGGAGTAGACCCAACGACATCTTAATTCATTTCTTTCTTGAAATCTTTCTCCAAAACAAGAATAGGAAAAAAAACGCACAGGGAAACACTTTCAGGTGGATTGCATTGTGCATGACTCGGGCCAATCCGGGTCAATTTTATCAACTTGATTCAGAACTTGAAAGGAACTTGCGTAAATCACGTAGGAGACTTGAACTCAGGTGTTCTACTGAATGAGCACCATCATCATCTGAACCTACCACTGAAAGTGTACCGCTAGAATCACCTCCGGTGATTAACATATCTTCTGATCCATCACCTGAACTAGAAATTCAAGAAGATAGAATGGAAGAAAGAACAATAAGAGAGTTGGCTTCACCGGATGCAGCAATTACACAAAACATGTGCATCCAATATCCAGATGGAGAATGTGAGCTTAAGTCTGGGTTAATCCATCTTTTACCCAAATTCCATGGATTAGCAGGAGAAGACCCGTACCATCATTTGAAGGAATTTCATGTTGTTTGTTCATCCATGAGACCTACAATAGTGACAGAGGAACATATCAAGCTTAAGGCTTTTCCATTCTCATTGCAAGATGCCGCTAAGAATTGGTTATATTGTCTTCCACCAGGATCCATCAATACTTGGGAGACTCTGAAAAGATTATTTCTGGAAAAGTTTTTTCCAGCATCTAGAGTTGCTGCTATTCGCAAAGATATTTATGGGATAAGGCAACAAGAAAGAGAAAGTCTTCACGAGTACTGGGAAAGATTCAAAAAGTTATGTACTTCCTGTCCTCATCACCAAATAAACGAGCATCTCCTCATTCAGTACTTTTATGAGGGATTGAGTATCATGGATAGACAAATGATAGATGCTGCAAGTGGAGGGTCATTGGTGGACAAAACGCCAACAAATGCAAGACAATTGATTGAAACTATGGTGTCGAACCATCAACAATTTTCCACAAGGAGTAATTCTATAACTCTATTGAAGGGAACTCATGGAGTAGAAGCTTCATATGTTGCAAATCACAAGAAATTAGAAGGGAAGCTGGATGACTTAGCGGCCATGGTAAGGACCTTGATAGACTTACAGAAAAAGCCTATCCCTTCTACTTTATGTGGAATTTGTGCTTCTACTAATCATCCTACAGAGGCTTGTTCTATGTTAAAAGAGACAGGGACGTTAGACAATGAACAACCTCAGGCATATGCTGCAAACATCTATGGCAATAATAGACCACCTCGGCAGCAATACAACCATGATTTGTCATCCAACAAGTACAATCCAGATTGGAAGGAATATCCCAGCCAGAAATGGGGAAATCAACAGCCTCAACACCAACAAGTCTATGTTCCACCTCAACAGAGGCAACAACCACAACCAGCTGCAACCTCTGGTGATTCAAACATGGAAGTAATGATGAAAATGATGGCTGACATGATGAAGGGACAAATCAATGAGTTGAAACAGACGATGGAAGCAACCAATCAAAACTTGCAGAACCAGATTGGACAAATGGCAAATGAGTTAAATCAGATGAAGTCTCAACAAGGCTCGAGCAATTTGCCTGCACAAACTGTAATCAACCCGCGAAATGTAAGTGCTATTACTTTAAGATCGGGTAAGCAAATACAAGGTCTTGGGGATGCCCAAGAAGATGAAGATAAGGACAATGAAGTTATACCTAATAATGAAAGAGGAAGATTAGATGAAGCAACACAAGCAACATCTGAAATACCTGCACCCAGTGATAACTGCAGGTTGGTATCCCCTAATACTTCCTCTGAAAATTCTTCTCCTTATTCTCCTCCTCCTCCTTATCCAAACCGTTTGAAACCAAAAACTAAAAAGATGGAGGAGTTAGACAAAGAAATCCTAAATACTTTCAAGAAAGTGGAGATAAACATCCCTTTGTTGGATGCTGTAAGACAAATTCCTAAATACGCCAAGTTTCTCAAAGAATTATGTACACATAAAAGGCGTATTATGGACAAAGAGGTAGTGAACATGGGAAGAAACGTCTCTAGCTTAATCAAGAAGCCTGCAGTCAGAATGCCGCAAAAGTGTAAGGATCCAGGTATGTTTTATGTTCCCTGCATTATAGGAAGTACTAAGTTTGACAATGCTATGTTAGATTTAGGAGCTTCCATTAATGTAATGTCTTTATCTGTTTTTACTTCACTTCATCTTGGACCTCTTAAGTCTACTGGTGTGGTCATTCAGTTGGCCAACCGTAGCACAGTTAACCCTGCAGGTGTGCTAGAAGATGTGCTTGTCCGTGTGGACAAGTTAATTTTTCCTACAGATTTCTACATCTTGGACATGAAGGATGATGAAGGAATGAGTTCAACCACAATTATCTTGGGAAGACCATTCATGATGACAGCACGTATCAAGATAGACGTGCATGCAAGATCATTAACTATAGAGATAGGAGATGAGAAGGTGCAGTTCAATGTGTTAGAAGCCATGAAGCACCCAATTGAAGACCATTCTTTGTTTTGTATTGATTTATTGAATAATGTAGTGAACAATTATGCTTTTGGACTTTTGGACGTTTTATCTGGTTTTTCTTCTTCTTTGGATTTCTCTTTTTCGAATATTTCGGGCTCAATTTTAGATGAAAGAGAAAATTGTAAAACAGGTGATGTTGAGGACGCGGTGTCACTATTTGATACCTCTGTGGCGTCCAAGTGTGATGCTGAGGTGGCTGAAATTACCTTAGGCAGTAAATTGTTGCCATCTGTGGAACAGCCACCCACTTTGGAGTTGAAACCTTTACCATCTCATTTGAAATATGTTTATCTTGAGAGGGATGGGAAACTCCCTGTTATTATATCTGCCTTGCTTACTGACGAGCAGGAACAAAAGCTATTGTAGGTTATCAAAGATCACAAGCGAGCAATAGGCTGGACTTTGGCAGATATTCCTGGTATTAGTCCTTCTTTTTGCATGCACAGAATACTCTTGGAGGAGGATGCTAAGCCAGTAAGGCAACCTCAGAGGAGACTGAATCCTCAGCTAATGGAGGTTGTGAAGAAAGAAGTCACCAAGTTGCTACAAGCAGGTATTATATATCCTATTTCTGACAACACTTGGGTGAGTCCTGTACATGTGGTCCCCAAGAAATCTGGGATCACCGTGGTCAAGAATGAGAAGAACGAGTTGATTCCTACTCGTATTCAGAATAGCTGGAGGGTCTGTATTGATTATAAAAGACTAAACTAGGCCACCAGGAAGGACCACTTTCCTTTACCATTCATGGACCAAATGTTAGATCGATTGGCAGGTAAGTCTCATTACTATTTTCTTGATGGATTCTCTGGGTATTTTCATATTTGTATTGCCCCAAAGGATCAACATAAAACTACCTTTACTTGTCCATTCGGTACATATGCTTATAGGAAAATGCCATTTGGCCTTTGCAATGCTCCTGGAACATTTCAACGATGTATGATGAGTATTTTTACAGATTTGTTGAAGCATTGTATTGAGGTTTTTATGGATGATTTTAGTGTATATGGTTCATCTTTTGATCACTGCTTGTCTAATCTTACTAGAGTCTTGGAGAGATGTGAAGAAACTAACCTTGTTCTAAATTTTGAAAAATGTCATTTTATGGTGGAACAAGGTATAATTTTAGGTCACGTTGTTTCCAAGAATGGTATATCTGTAGATCCTGCTAAAATTGACATTATTTCACAATTGCCTTACCCCTCTTCTGTGAAAGAGGTTCGATCTTTTCTTGGACATGTAGGATTTTACAGGAGGTTTATCAAGGACTTCAGCAAGATAGCGAACCCTCTCTCCAACTTGTTGCAAAAGGATGTAGCATTTGACTTTGGAGAGAGGTGCAAAGATGCATTTGATACATTGAAAAAGGCGCTTACCACCACTCCTATCATCCAGCCACCTGACTGGACATTACCATTCGAGTTGATGTGTGATGCATCAAACTTTGCAGTAGGAGCGGTGCTTGCACAAAAAGATGGGAAGCTATCACATGTGATATATTATGCTTCCAGAACATTGGATACAGCGCAGGCTAACTACACCACGACTGAGAAGGAATTATTGGTTGTTGTGTTTGCCTTGGACAAATTCAGACCGTATATACTAGGTTCCAAGGTAATTGTTTATACTGATCATGCAGCATTAAAATTCCTTCTGAAGAAAGCAGATTCGAAACCAAGGTTGATCAGATGGATGCTACTGCTCCAAGAGTTTGACATTGAGATTCTAGACAGAAGTGAAGCATATAACTTAGTAGCCGATCATCTTAGCAGGATTGAAAATAGAGAAGATAACGTTCCTATTAAGGATGACTTTCCTGATGAAGTCCTCCTAGCATTGACTGCTGTGAAAGGTATGTTTCCTGAACCTTGGTTTGCTGACATTGTTAACTATTTGGTCGTTTCTGCTATTCCTCCTTCCTTCTCCAAATATGAAAGAATCAAGCTAAAAAGTGAGGCAAAATACTACATCTAGGAAGACCCAATCTTATGGCGCATTGGTAGTGACCAAGTCATAAGGAGGTGTGTTCCAGATATCGAGATACCTCATGTGCTTGAGTTTTGTCATTCGTCTCCTTTTGGTGGACATTATGGCACACAAAGAACAGGTAGGAAGGTGTTGGATTGTGGATTATATTGGCCTACTATTTTTAAAGATGCACAGAGGGTATATGAAAATTGTGAGCAGTGCTAAAGGGCAGCCAGATCCATTACAAGAAGGGATGAAATGCCTCAACAACCTATGCTATATTGTGAGGTATTTGATATTTGAAGTATTGATTTTATGGGTCCTTTTCCTCCTTCTTTTGGGTTTTCTTATATTTTGCTTGTTGTAGACTATGTCTCCAAATGGGTGGAAGCCATAGCTACAAGGACTAATGATTCTCGAGTTGTTATAAGTTTTGTCAGGTCTAACATTTTCTGCAGATTTGGGATACCACGAGCCATCATCAGTGCCAGGGGACTCATTTCTGTAATAGGCTACTTGAGAACATGTTGAAGAAGTATGGGGTGACACATCACATTGCTACACCATATCACCCCCAAACTAATGGGCAAGCAGAGATCTCTAACAGGGAGATTAAAAAGATACTAGAGAAAGTAGTGAAGCCTAGTCGAAAGGATTGGGCCACAAGATTGGATGATGCACTTTGGGGACACAGGACAACCTACAAAACACCTATAGGTATGTCACCTTTCAGGGTGGTTTTTGGAAAGGCTTGTCATCTACCTGTGGAGATTGAACATCAGGCCTATTGGGCCGTGAAAGCATGCAACTTGGATTTGGAAGAAGCAGGAAATGAGCGAAAACTTCAGTTGCAAGAATTAGAAGAGATTAGGCTTGCAGCCTATGAAAACTCAAAGTTCTACAAAGAGAAAACCAAGAAGTTCCATGACCAAAAGCTTGTGGCTACAAAGGATTTCAAGGTAGGCCAGAAGGTGTTACTATACAAATCCAAGCTTGGTCACATGAGTGGTAAGTTGCGCTCTACTTGGGAAGGACCATACATTGTTACAGAAGTCTTCCCTTATGGAGCAGTGGAGATCAAGGAAGAATCCTCAGCAAGAACTTTTAAAGTTAATGGGCATTGTCTTCGGATATTCAATGAAAATCAAGATATGCTGAATAAGACGATGGATGGGATGATCTTGACTTCTCCTTCATACCTTCCACCTTGAGGAGGTAAGTACACTTCATACTTTTTCTTTGCATTTTATACATATTGAATACATTGAGGACAATGCATGGATAAAGTGTGGGGGTGTGGAGAGATTTCCCCCTTCTGATTTTGTTTTCTATTTGTTTTGTTTTTTTTTCTTTTCTAATTTTGTTTTTTGTTTGTTTTTATTTGTTATTTGTTTGTTTTTATTAAAAAAAAAGTTTCTGTTTTCAATAAAACATATTGACATTGGATTTTTGGATTTGATTCACTAATTGGAACGGTCATAATTCTGGGAAAATAAGAGTCATGTGCTATGAGTGGATTGTTGTCTGTGATTTACTGATTGAGTTGATTTGAGAGTTTCTGGAATAAATCTTTTGTGAAAGAGTTTTTTGACCTTGTGAGTTTTGAGCTTTATTGTAAGGATGAACTACCATGTGTCATTCCTATTTTTCTTGTGTGATTTGCTCATGTCTTGTTGGTACTCAAATGTTTAGCTTGATTCTGTTGTTTTGCATCTTAGGTGAACATGCATGATTTGATATGACTGAGGCATTTCTTGTTTTTAGCTACTTGGCCAAATAAGCTAACCATGACATTGACCCATTGGCATTCGCTTGAGCTTAAACCTCTTTTTCTTGTTTTGAGCATATTGCTAAACCTTAAAAAGAAAAAGACCATGTTTGTCCTTACCTTAGGGAGAAAGAAGGAGCTGGTGGATTATGTTGAGATTGGTTGAGGAATAAAGTGTGGGGGTGAGTATTTCCCCCACAAAGTTATAAAAATGGCAAAAGGAAAATAATTGTTGATGACAGAGTGTTGAAATGAAAAATGATTGCTGTCTGAAAAAGAGCAACAAAGGATAAAAGAGAAAAAAAAAGAAGTAAGGATTGTTTTTGAAACTATGCTCCATAACTCTTTCTTCCCTACTATTTCAAAAACACACAAATCCTAAAGTTTTTCCTACCTTTGCCTTGGCCTCATTATAACCTTGAAAAGTCCTCATGATTTTTGAATGCATGTTTTCTGAAAGCTATGAATATTAGAGTCTTGCTAAGCATTGAGAGTTTTAGTTGCATGGGTATTTTGAGTGAAAACACAAGCCAAAACACTTTAGCGAATTTTGGTGAGAAAATATACATTTGACTTGAGTGTTTCTCTTTCATATTTGATTATCTTGTAAACTCAAAAGATTAACTCATGTGTGATCTGTTTCCATTTGTATTCATTTCTTTAATCCACTAAAAATATGGAATAAAAGACCTCAAAATAAAGTTTTGAAATTGTTCAATTTTGCCCAGGAGTGCAAAAGGATAAGTGTGGGTGTGTGATGAGTTCAAATTTTTGCCCTCATTTAATATTTAAATTTAGGGATTTAATTGAATTTTCTGTGCTTAAAGATTGATTTAATTAGGATTTGTGATTATTGGATTTATTGAGTATGTTTGGTAAAAATGGCGTAAAAATTGATTTTAGTTGCATAAAATATTATTGGATATTCTAACGTTTGTTAATGCAGCTGGAATTTATTTTTGGTCAATTAATAGTGTGATTTTGAAATATTCAAAGTTACAAAATAAGTCCAAAATCAAGAAATTCTGGAAAAGAATAAATCAGGAGCTAAATGCACCCCTAGATTTTATTTGCACACTCCTCCTGCAAGTGGACCACAAAAACCTGTTCTGCACCCCCAGTTTTCACTAAGTTGCACCCCTCCTACCACTTAAACCCAACTCACTCAGATCATGCCATGTGACAATCTTCCACTTATTAAATTAACCAATCAGATAAAAACATGTGTCATGATCTAGCAACTCAAAATTCAACCAATAACATGTTGCCACGTCATCACCTTCAACCTCCCAAACCCTAGCCTCCATCTCCTTCCATCACCATGGCAACCGCCGCCGCCATCTCCTCGCCAGCCACCGGCCACCACCAATCTGCAGCAGCGGCGGTGCCACCATCTTCTTCTAGCAACCACGACGCACCAGCGGAGACGTCCACACGCAGATGCAGCGAACACCACCGCACCTCTCCACAGCCGCCGTCGCACCACTGCACCATTGCCACCGCAGATCTGCACCTTCACGTCGCGCCGCGCCACCTCCATTGCGCGCATCTTCTTCCATCACGAAACCACTGCAACCTTGCGTCTTCGAACCTCCATGCCTGAGCCAGATCGGAACAGAACGCAACTGCAGCATCCACCGTTCGCGCACCTGCAGCCTTCACCGGAGAAGAAGATGAACCTGCACCAGTTTGCGTCAACCATTGCAGACGCGAGACAGCTTCACCATCTCTGCAGCAGCTTCAACATCCAACCTGCACCAGTGAAACGCGCGCAGCAACCACCTCGCCGGAAAACGGCAGCAGTCGCCGTCATTGCACCTGCGCAGCCAAGGGAGGAAGGAGGAAGGAGCAGCAAACCCTAATTCTGGAGAGAGTACTCTGCGCCACGTGTCAGCATCTGATAGGACAGTCAAACTGGTCAACTCTGGTCAACTGGTCAACTCTGGTCAACTGGTCAACTCTGGTCAACTGGTCAAAGTCAGCAGTCAACTCTGGTCAAAACTGCAAATATGGTTAAATGAGAGGGGCAGAATTGGAAATTGGACAGGAATTAAGTTGCTAATTAATTAAATAAAAATAAAGGATTTTAACAACTGACAGATAAAGCCCAAAGTCCAGTGAAAGCCTATATAAAGAGACTTAAGGGAGCAAAAGCGAGAGAACTTACAATTTACAACTTAGACAGCTGAAAACTCTCTGGTTTTGGCAGACACCGTCACCCATCACATCTCTCTTTTCTTTTATTTTCTTTCCTTCATATCATCATGTATTCCATCAAAGCCATGGAGGGCTAAGCTTTTAGGGTTGATTCCACTGTAATTTCTTAACTGGATTCTGAGGTTAGATGAATTTATGTGTTTGTTATTTTGATTATTGTTGTGGTTTTTGTTTATCTATGTCCTTTGCTTCTTAATCGAATAGAAAATAATGATTTTAAATCTACATGCATGCTAATCATATGAGTTAAAAGGTTTTTAAATTAAATTGAGACTTTACTTTGATTTTGTTTAGAAACTTTCATTTGATTAGATAAGTTTTTGCCAATAATTGAGACTTTAATTTGATTAGAGGTAATTACTTTAACTAGAATTAGTCAAGACTTTACTTTGATTAATTAAGTTTTCTATTTGGTAAAGAAACAAAGGAATAGACATGATTAGGCATAGTAAAATTAATTGAGACTGTACTTTGATTGAATTTACTATGGACAATCTAACAATTCTCACTTTTAATTGAGACTGTACTTTGATTAAAAGTGAGGATGCCAACAAATGAATTGAGTCTTTACATTGATTGATTTGTAAAACAACAACAATAATTAATTTAACAATAATCTCTAGATAACCAATGAAGAATCTTATTTAGAAAAAGCAGTGGAATTGACCTATTTACTATTACTGTGTTTACAATCTTCTTTGCATATCAAAACCCCCCTATTTTTATAGTTGCTAGTTTTAATTGCATTTTTAAGAATCAAATATTTGAGATCAATTCCGTATTCGTTGTGAGACGACTCAGGGTTATCTTAACCCTAACTATTTTGTTCACTACTAACTGGCAATACTGATGTTGCTAAAGTAGTGGTAATTTGATCGCCCAACAACAGCGATATCAAATTTGGCGCCGTTGCTGGGGAATATGGTTAGTATTTCTTTTATTTTGATTCTATTTTTATTTATTTATTTATTTTATTTTATTTATTTATTATTTCTTTATTTATTTATTTATTTTACGCATATACGTTTAATATTGTTTGTTATTTTGTAGTCTTTAGTTTTCTTTTAAAATATTCCGAGCAAAGTTCTATTTTTATTTTGATTAAGAATTTCTTTTAAGAAATTTTTTGAGACTAGTTTGGAAAACTCTGTCTAGGAAAGACTTGGTATTTAAGTTGTCCACTGTGACGCACCTTTCTTTCCTGGGAGTAGACCCAACGACATCTTAATTCATTTCTTTCTTGAAATCTTTCTCCAAAACAAGAATAGGAAAAAAAACGCACAGGGAAAGACTTTCAGGTGGATTGCATTGTGCATGACTCGGGCCAATCCGGGTCAATTTTATCAACTTGATTCAGAACTTGAAAGGAACTTGCGTAAATCACGTAGGAGACTTGAACTCAGGTGTTCTACTGAAGGAGCACCATCATCATCTGAACCTACCACTGAAAGTGTACCGCTAGAATCACCTCCGGTGATTAACATATCTTCTGATCCATCACCTGAACTAGAAATTCAAGAAGATAGAATGGAAGAAAGAACAATAAGAGAGTTGGCTTCACCGGATGCAGCAATTACACAAAACATGTGCATCCAATATCCAGATGGAGAATGTGAGTTTAAGTCTGGGTTAATCCATCTTTTACCCAAATTCCATGGATTAGCAGGAGAAGACCCGTACCATCATTTGAAGGAATTTCATGTTGTTTGTTCATCCATGAGACCTACAACAGTGACAGAGGAACATATCAAGCTTAAGGCTTTTCCATTCTCATTGCAAGATGCCGCTAAGAATTGGTTATATTGTCTTCCGCCAGGATCCATCAATACTTGGGAGACTCTGAAAAGATTATTTCTGGAAAAGTTTTTTCCAGCTTCTAGAGTTGCTGCTATTCGCAAAGATATTTATGGGATAAGGCAACAAGAAAGAGAAAGTCTTCACGAGTACTGGGAAAGATTCAAAAAGTTATGTGCTTCCTGTCCTCATCACCAAATAAACGAGCATCTCCACATTCAGTACTTTTATGAGGGATTGAGTATCATGGATAGACAAATGATAGATGCTGCAAGTGAAGGGTCATTGGTGGACAAAACGCCAACAAATGCAAGACAATTGATTGAAACTATGGTGTCGAACCATCAACAATTTTCCACAAGGAGTAATTCTATAACTCTATTGAAGGGAACTCATGGAGTAGAAGCTTCATATGTTGCAGATCACAAGAAATTAGAAGGGAAGCTGGATGACTTAGCGGCCATGGTAAGGACCTTGACAGACTTACAGAAAAAGCCTATCCCTTCTACTTTATGTGGAATTTGTGCTTCTACTAATCATCCTACAGAGGCTTGTTCTATGTTAAAAGAGACAGGGACGTTAGACAATGAACAACCTCAGGCATATGCTGCAAACATCTATGGCAAAACCCCCCTATTTTTATAGTTGCTAGTTTTAATTGCATTTTTAAGAATCAAATATTTGAGATCAATTCCGTATTCGTTGTGAGACGACTCAGGGTTATCTTAACCCTAACTATTTTGTTCACTACTAACTGGCAATACTGAAGTTGCTAAAGTAGTGGTAATTTGATCACCCAACGACAGCGATATCAAGGATCAAATCCAAAATTTGCACAACTATATATTTATGACACAGAAAATGAAACAACCAACAGAGTTAGTCACTTTGGGTATGTGTAAATAGTTTATTTATGTTTTAGCCATCATTGCGCATATAATTGTCTAATTTTTAATTTTACAAGTCTGATAGTCAGTAATCCATATTTGATAAATCATTGATCGAAGAGTTGAAGAAAATGATTGACAAACACAATGTACTTGCTCAAACATTCAAAAGAGTAAGAGATTTTATACATGATGATGAACAATCAGATTTTGGATTGAGGTTATTTAGACATCGCTTTAAGGATCCTAGAGTATACAATACACCAGTAGCAGATGAAATGGCAGCATTGATTGTTGGTGATTTGAGCACCTTAGATGTAGGAAGGGACATCATTGTCAAGAAAGTTTCTGGTCAGTTAACAAGACTACATGAAACACACACATGTTTCATTCTTCTTCAATATCCTTTGATTTTCCCATATGGAGAGGATGTTTATCAAGAGGATATTCCAATTAGAGATTGTCAAAAATATGGACAAAGTAGAAAGAGAATTCGCATTTCTTTACAAGAATTCATTGCTTTTAGAATACAAGATAGAAAGGTTGAATTTGGTAATGTTGTAAATTTGCGTAGATTGTTTCAACAGTTTTTAGTACATACACCATGATTGAAGCCCAAAGGTTGTCTTTTATATGAAATAATCAAAAACTCATTCGTTCAGATATTCTGAATGGGTTACAAGAAGCTGTTAACAAAGGTGAAACCGATCCTTCTTCCATTGGTAAGCGTATTGTTCTTCCAGCTTTATTTACAGGTGGTATAAGATACATGTTCACCAATTGCCAAGATGCTATGGCAATTTGTAAAAGGTATGGCTATCCAGATTTGTTTATAACAATCACATGTAATGTAAATTGGCCTGAAATTCTTGATTTTGTCAAATCAAGAGGATTAACTACTTCAGATAGGCCAGACATTGTTTGTAGAGTTTTTAAAATGAAATTATACCAAATAATGACAAATTTCAAGAAGAATCATTTCTTTGGCAAAGTCAATACAGGTATACCATTCTACTTTTCTTAATTTATTTTTCTTACTGGCAATTGTTTTCTCTAATAATTATTTTCCAAATTTAGGTATGTATACAGTTGAATTTTAGAAGAGAGGTCTGCCACATGCTCATATATTACTATGGTTAAGTGACTCAAACAAGTTAGAAAATGCAAAGCATATAGATCAAGTCATCTCTGCTGAACTTCCTCATCCAGATCTCTATCCTACACTTTCAAAGGTTGTTCAAACATATATGATACATGGTCCTTGCGGAACCGCTAGATTCAACTCACCATGTATGAAAGAAGGTTGGTGTTCTAAATTTTTTCCTAAAAAATTTAGACATTCAACTACAATTGATGAAGATGGATATCATGTATATAGACGTAGAGATGATGGTTTATTTGTGTTGAAAAATGGACATAAATTAGGTAATGCAAATGTGGTGTCATATAGTCCTCTTCTCTTAATGTGTTATCAAGCTCATGTTAATACAGAATATTGCAACATATCCAACTCAATCAAGTATTTGTTCAAATATGTCAACAAAGGTCCTGATAGAGCAACAATTAAAATTACAGACAAAGAGAATGAATTTACAGAGATGCGTATTGTTGATGAGATAAAAAGATACTATGATTGTAGATATTTATCTGCATTTGAAGCAGTTTAGCGAATTTTTGGCTTTGATATCCATCATAGATGGCTAGTTGTTCAACGTTTAACTTTTCACTTACAAGATCAACAACCAATTTTGTTTAAAGATGATGATCGAATTGATGATGTAATCCTTAGGAATGAGAATATGAACACCATGTTCCTAGCTTGGTTTGAAGCTAACAAAAAATTTGAGGAAGGTAGAAACTTGACCTATGTTGAATTTCCAACAAAGTTTGTTTGGATGTCTCAACAAAAACAATGGAAACCAAGAAAGCAACGTTATAGTATTGGTCGACTAACATATGTTCCTCCAGGATCAGGTGAATGCTACTCCATGAGAATCTTACTAATAAAACAAAATGGTTGTATTGATCATGATAGTATAAAGACAATTAATGGTAAAACATTCTCCACATACCAAGAGGCTTGCCAAGAATTAGGATTATTGGCAGATGACAAAGAATTCATTGATGCCATTAAAGAGGCTAGCCATCTTGCATCTAGAAATCAACTTAGAAGGTTATTTGTTGCTTTGTTAATCATGAATACAATGTTTAAGCCAAATGTTGTTTAGGATGTAACTTGGACTTTACTTGTAGATGGTATCCTATATCAAAAAAGAAAAGACTTAAACATACCAGGTACTAAATTGAATTAATCTACACTGTTTTTTCCATAATTAGGTATTAATTACATTTTCTATTTTGTAGATTTTCAAATTCAAGAGCATGATTTACACAATCTTTGTCTACTAGAAGTACAAGAACTTCTAAATTCAAATGGGCGAGCTTTAACAAATTATAGTTGCCTTCCTCAACCTGATCTTTCAAATTCATTCAAATTTCAAAGTAGGTTCATTGTTGATGAAATGAATTATGATAAAGAATAAATGGAGAAGCTACATCAATCTCTATTGTAGTCTGTCACTAATGAGCAACTACATGTTTATAACAAAATTATGACAATAGTGAATTCAAAGGTAGGGAATTTCTTTTTCTTATATGGTTATGGTGGTACTGGAAAAACATATCTCTAGAAACTTTTGTCAGCTGCTATTAGAGCAAAGGGAATGATTGCCCTTAATGTAGCTTGAAGTGGCATTGCATCTTTATTGCTTCCTGGAGGAAAAACTACTCATTCTACTTTTTGCATACCATTAACAATCAATGATGAATCAACCTGTAACATCAATCAAGGAAGTCTTCGTGCTAAACTATTGATGGAAGCAAAACTTATAATATGGGATGAAGCTCCTATGATGAATAAGTTATGCTTTCAAGCTTTTGATAGAACATTGAGAGACATTATGAGAGCTACGAATCAACATAATGCTGACAAACCATTTGGTGGAAAGGTGGTGGTCTTGGGCGATGATTTTAGACAAATCTTGCCAGTAGTAAGAAAGGGATCAAGGTATGATATTGTGAACTCATCAATTAACTATTCTGATTTGTGGCAATATTGCACAGTTCTTAAGCTATCACAAAACATGAGGTTAAAGACTGCTGCTTCAAATGAAAGTGCAAAAGATATAAAAGAATTTGCTGATTGGATTCTTAAAATTGGAGATGGAAATATGAATTTGAATGAAAGTGGTGAAGCCAACCTTTCAATACCAATAGATCTTCTAATTCAGGAAAGTGAAACACCTTTACTTTCTTTAGTCAAATTTGTTTATGGTGGTTTAATTGAAAATATCATGACTCCTGGATTCTTTGATGATGGTGCTATACTTTACCCTACAATTGATAGTGTTGAACAAGTAAATGACTTCATTTTATCTTTGATTCCTGGTGAAGAACAAGTTTATTTAAGTTCGGACAGTCCTTGCCAATCCGATGATGATCAAGAAATTCAAGGTGAGTGGTTTACTCAAGAGTTTCTAAATGATATTAAATGTTCAGGAATTCCAAATCATAGGATTAAATTGAAAGTTGGCATACCAATTATGCTTTTAAGAAACATTGATCAAGCAAATGGTCTGTGCAATGGTACAAGGTTGCAAGTTAATGATTTGGGAAAGAATGTTATCTCTGCTACGGTAATAACTGGCAAAAATGTTGGTGACAAAATATTTATACCAAGAATGAACTTGACACCTTCTGATTCCAACATCCCGTTCAAATTTCAAAGGAGGCAATTTCCAATATCCTTATGCTTTGCGATGATAATAAACAAAATCCAATGTCAAACTCTTTCTAAAGTTGGACTTTATCTCCCTCGACCAGTTTTTACTCATGGACAATTGTACGTAGCAATTTCTAGAGTGACATCAAAGAAAGGACTAAAAATCTTAATTCTGGATGAAGATGGAAAAGTAACCACTACAACTACAAATGTAGTTTACAAAGAAATATTTGAAAATCTTTGATAAAGGTATAAAAATTACTTTTATATCATTCTTAAAATTTTTCAATTATTGTACATTTAACTGTATTTCTTTTTTACCTTGTAGATTACAATTGGTGCAGATTACTTTATTTTTTGGGTCCATATACAAATTTTGGTGCACATTACAGTTCATGCAGATTAGTAGTGTATAATATATAGTGATTGATAAATGTTTTGATAGCTGCATTAGATATTATTTTGTTTTCCAGTATCTACTTCATTGAATTCCAGTAATGCTATTTATATATTAATACACTATTGTTTCTGTTATTCGTTATATATATGTTGTTTTTCAATTGTTATTTGTTGCTTTACTGTATTGTCAAAAATAAATGTCTAGATACATGTGCTTGGGTGTTACTGAAAAAACAACATTCATTTAAATTTACATAATTGCATTTCATTTCTTTAATTTTCTAAATGTTAAAGAATCGGAATTATATAATTTTGCTGTTACTTTTGCTGTAACTTCTATACTTTATTTTATCCGTTACTTTTTGTGTCAATGAACAATAACAATTTTAAATTTGTTGTCACTGTTTGCACGTGATAATGTTCTCTATTCTGACTTAAACTTTCCCATTCCATTCACAACTTTCACTTTACCATTTGATACACATCCTTCACTCAACACTACATTTAAACCTCCATTTCTCTGCAATTACAAAATTGGATATGGAGCAAACCCAAGATCAAAGAACAATAATTTGGAAGTTCAACACCATCTACATATTCTCTAAGTTATGTCTTCAATTTTAACACAAATACAAATTTAGATCTAATACCATGCATTGAGATTTTCTGTTCTATGTGGTTCGCTGTGTTCTGTATTCATATTGTATCATCATGATCCCCACTTTAGTAGTAATATTACAGAGGAACACAATCAAATCTACTAACGTTCATTTAACGTATGTACTGCACTTTCATATATATCTAAAGATTTCAATCTTCAGAATTTTTACTTTATTTAATTTTTTTCTAATTATTTTTGAAAAGAATTATTAATTCTGGATTTAATTTTTATCAACGTTTGTTTATATATAATATATTTTTTGTTGATATATAAGTATGTTAACAACTTATATACGTTTTGTTTTTGTTTCTGTTCTTGTAGAAAAAATATTGATAATGTCTTTATTGTTTGAAAATAATTTAGTGTCCTCATTATTTTGTAGCCATTTTTATTTGTTGATCGACACTTTGATGTTGGTTATGCACACGAATTAGGCCCACAGTGGCACTTGGTAGATGTAAATGGTATGAGCAAAACAGTTACCTATAACATGGATTCAGATAACCCAAGGATCACTGAAGGTTGGTTTAATATGAGAAATTTGTATCAAATTCAAAGTGATTCTCACATCCAGTTTCAGTATTTGGGAAATTCTTTATTTCACCTAACAGTGTTTAAAGGTGGATGTACAACAACAAGTTTTGATGAAGGCGTGACCACCTCCTTAGAAGTTCCCTCAAGAAGGATCACTAGAAGCATGTCTAGAAGGGAGTCTTCTATTCCATCACCTTTATTTTTGTTTTGCATTACTTTAGTTTGAATTCCCTAAGTTGGTTTCTAGTTGACTTATTTTGGTTGACTTGTTGACTTTGATCCAAAGTTGACCTTTGACCAAGATTAGATTAACTTAAACCAACATGCTAATCCTTGTTTGTCTTATTTTGTAGGTAATTAAGAGAAAGTAGAGCATGACTAGGTGGCACTTGGTGATTGGAGCACTTGGATGAAGTGAAAGAGAGAGGAAAGCAAAAAGCATAAAGCAAAAGCAAAAGTAGACATGTACCTTGTCTCCTTTTGCCTTTGTGGTTTATGCCTTAGAAGGTCACTTGGTCTCCTTCCTCTTTTGGCCTAGAATCCTCATGGGAATGCCTCCACCAATCATCTCCCTTCACTTGGCCAAGACTCACTCTCACATTAGGTTTAGGGTTTGCTAGTTAATCCTTTTTCATGTTTTTGTATTTGCTAAAGGACCCCTATGAACTCCTATTTAAAGGGTGCTCCTTGTCTTGTAAAAGAGTTGATCATTTTGTTATAAACTTTGTGCATTCAACCACCAATTTTCGTGAGCTCTCATTCCTAGAAGTGAACTCACCTTTGCCTTATCTTGCTTGCAAGTGGCGGCCCCATCACTCATCTCTAGGGTTTGGTTGGCTTAGATCCCCCCCTATGAGTGGCGTGCTTCTTCCATTCTTCATCTTCTATGCTTTCCATTTTTATTGTTTCTTCTTTCATTTTGCTCTTTTAGTGTTGTTATTGTCGTGTGTGTTTAAGCTTGAATCCAACTCTCTTCTTCCTTTCATGAGCTTGAGAAATGAACCTTCACATCTAGATAGCATGCTATCTTAATGTCCAGTGGGAATTTTCAAAAACCTTTCTTAAACAACTTCACCATATTCATAACTCTAAAAGGAAACAAGATAATCCTTCATCAAGTTTGACAACATTTATGCACCGTATTACTCATCAAAATACAAGATCTATATTTTCAGTGAAATTGACAAAGTATCAAAGCAAAGCAAGTCACTTGGTATATTCCTTCTTATTTATTCTTATGCTTATTAGTATAATTAAATTGAAATACTTATACTAACAATAAACGTTTGAATCATGTAGGATTTGCCATCAAAGTTTGCCAACTTTATTCGGGAGGTGAAGGTACAAGACGTCTTTCTTATAGGGCCAAAAACTATAGTGAATTGCAAAATACTAATATCCAACAAACAACGAAGTTCAACAAAGATTGGTCAAGGTTGGAGGCTATTTTGTTCTGAAAATGAATTAAAAGAAGGAGATATTGTTGTCTTTCAAGCAGACAATGATTTCATCGAATCAAATGTTGAAGTCTTCGTTAATGGTTGTTGTTGTGATTAGATTAAGCATAATATTGTAATGTTGATGAACTATGGTCATTGAACTTTGTTATATGACAATATAGTTGTGTACTTCATTAATTATGGTCATTGAACTTTTTTATATTACAATATAGTTGTTTCTAATAAATTGTTAAACTTTTTTTCATAATTTAATAATTTATAATAATTATTAAAAATAATCCTATGCATTGCACGGGTAAAAAACTAATATATATATATATATATATATATATATATATATATATATATATATATTTTACTTTCTATCTTATTTTAACTTTAATTTTATCTCTTTTTTATTTCTATTTCTATTACGTATACATATTTTATTTTCATCTTGTTTTATTTTTTTTATTGTTTTTATTTTTACTTTATGTAACGTCCCAATAAAATAGATAAATCCAATTTAATGAAACGCCACATACATAATTATCCAGAGAGTACGAAAATGGGATATAAAGTACACAGTTCCCCAAACATATTCATAACAAAAGAAAAGAGACGCCACCTTGCCTAACACGGGTACGATAGTTCAAAAGTAGCACAAGTTCTTATCCAGAACAATAGAAATCTAACTAATAAGATTCTCTTAGTTGCGGCCCCATAGTGAGCCTAACACCCGTCCATAGACATCAAGCTGCAACATCCCTATTATCATTACCACTGTCAAGGGTTTTCACATCTGCTCACATCAATAGAATTGATGATCATCGCAAAGGAGTAAACCACACACAATCATATAAACAAGCAAAGGGTAAGTTAGTGCAGAAAGGTTCTTATATCATAACACTCAACATACGAGTTCATAGTCAAGCATAATTAGCATACATCCACATAAGAAGTACCAAACTACATAAGACACCAAGACTTGACTATCCGGATACATACGATGAGGCACCACCACCAAACTATGGAATTACGTCCTAGCAGTGAGGCATCAGCATGAGGCCTTCGCGGAATTACATCCTTACATGAGGCACCACCACGAGGCCTTCATGAAATTACGTCCTGACCTTGAGGCACCACCACGTTACCCTCGTGGAATTACGCCTTGTCGATGAGGCACCACCATGAACTCCCCCTAGGAGGGTCCACGGGATTACGTCCATTAGGTGTGGCACCACCATGAACTTTCCCTAGGAGGGTCCACAGAATTACGTCCATTAGGTGAGGCACCACCATGAATACTCCCTATGAAGGTCATGGGATTACGTCCTACTCGCACTTTAACCATGTTTCGCCAACCACTCTTAGAGTTCTCATGCACATCAATCTCATGCGAATATGTATATATATTTGCCAAACCAATCAAGCATATATCACACCAAGCCCATGCTAAACACATCAACTTACGATCCCAATATATCATATACAATACATATAGCATCATGGCTTGAACCGTCTTAGGCGTACATCAATCAATCATGTGAGACATACATATATACACTTAGAAATGCCAAATCTCGCTCAAGCTAAAGAGTCCTCGCTCAGGCGAGAGGAACCCCTCGCTCAAGCTACTTGCTCTCGCCTGGGCGAGATTGCAACAGGGAGCACGTCGAGGTCTCGCTCAAGCTAGCCCAACTCGCTCAGACGAGACTGCTCTCGCTCAGGCGAGTGGCCTTCGCTTAGGTGAGCCCTCGAAATAGAGAGGGGAGTGAGCTACTGTTGTTCTCGCTCAGGCGAGAGCTCCTCGCTTAAGCGAGAGCTTTCGTTTTGAGCAACCAACCCGCTCGCCTAGGCGAGTTCAACAGAGCTCACCACTCTCTCTCGCGCAGAAACATGTCCACATCATTATAGCAATACAAACCACACATTTTCATACAATTAATAATACATACCAACCATCCAGTACATAGGATCAACCGAACAGGCATCTAAAACGTAAAAACAGTAAAGCCCTAGCTTCCCTTACCTGGAAAGAGGCTAATAACAGATTGTGACCTTAAGCCAAAGAACAGAGCAGCTCCAAGAGTAGGGTTACGAACTCGAACAGCGGCACAGAGAGAATAACAGGGTTACTACTGTGAATCCTAACAGAAACCACAAAAACAAACTTAGAAAGGAGGGAGTAGGTTCAAGGACCAACTTACGTGAAACGAGGTGGGCTTTTGAGCTAGCACGAACAAGAGGGAACCAAACCCTAGCAGGGCTTCTGTTGATAGGGAAAGGGAGAGAGTAAGGTCCTGTTTTACGAAAGAATGCAGAAATGAGAGGGGTTAGGCTGCCTTAGGGGCTTTGGACACCCTATGGGCCAGTCCTTAGGCCCAACAGATAAGGCTGGGCCCCTTTAAATTTTAAGGCAGAAAAAGAGGGTTTTACACTTTATATATTCATTTTTATTTTATCTTATTTTTAATTTATATTCAAATTTTTGTCTTATCTTATTTTATTTCCTTTTTTTATTATTTTCGTTTTGCTTAAAAAAATAATAATAAAAAAATATATACCAATAGTATAAAATTGGAAGTCAAGCCTCTGCTGACCATTCCCTTCCATGCAAGAAAAACGTTCAGGTTTTACTCCCTCTCTACGTCTTAGCACAAAAACAAAAATGTTGGGTATCTGTGCATCCATGGTAGTCATAACAACTGACAAACGTAGCCAAACTGATAGGGTGGTTGGGAGGCATCTGCCTTGTGCTTTTGGTCACCACAAAATATCCTGACAGAAGATGAATGAAAAGGGAAAGATGGTAATGACTCTTTGGGGGGAACGTAAAAAAAAAGATGGACTGATTAAGAAAGGTGGGAGATTGATATGCTGGGGGAGCTCGAACAAATTTTCATCATAGAGGAGGAACAGAAAATGGGAGAATAGCGCTTGGAAAATAGAGGAGAATAACACTTGGAAAATAGAGGAGAAACAAGCGAGCCAAGGAGGAAAGAATCATGAGACGTGAAGCCAGCAACTGATAGAGACTGCAAAGTAGGTACTTCATCTGAATACTTGAGTGCTTGAATGTTTAAGATGAACCTGATGCAATTGTGTGCTTGAGAATGTGGTCGTATATTGATTTTTGCGTGTCATTTATTTGGCTCATTGAATCTCTTGTGTGCATTTCTACATTATTGTTGCTTGAATCCTCCATTATCACCCTCGTCATCCTCACACCCTCATCGTACCTCCAGTCTTTAACAAAGTTTTATCATCACCATCATTTCCCTTCCTTCATTCATTCACCTTTGTTGAAACCAATCATCTTCATATTACTTCTCCTGCAGCCTGTACTTTGAACAGAACCTTTCACCATTATTCATCCATCTCCTTCACCTTCATTACTCCATTCTCCTTCACATGTCCTTCACCATGATCAACCAAAGCCCAATGCAAACTAGTTTCATCCACCACCCCATTATCCTCTCTGCTTCACCATCGTTCCCAATCCACCAATACTTTCACCGTTGAACCAGTAACACATACTCGCACACAGAACCAACTTCATCCTCAATTTCACAAACCTGCAACCCACACCCAAACAAGCCGAAACCCATCTCTACTTTGGTCTTCAAACCCAAGTCTAAACCTTTATTCACGTCACAATATAATACTTTCATTGGCACCCTCACACCAATTTCCAGCTCCGAAATCACTAATCATATGGTACCATCATCACTCAAAACCAAACCGTAGAACAATACAGCAAGGAGAATAGGAAAAAACAATCGTTAGCGTCGTTGTCGTCGGCGAGTCGAAGTCTCAAACAGGGGCGGTCTTGGTCACGGCCGATAGAGGGTTGGTTTTCGTGGTGTTTGTAACACCCTCTATTTTATATTAATTATATTTAACTTTATTGTTTAAATATATAGTATGATTTCATAAGTAACTTTATTAATTATATACAATGTAAAAGATGATTTTTTTTTTTTGGGTGCTAACTACTTCTTGTTTTGAGTTGTGTAAGTAAAATTGTGATTAAGGCTTCATTAACCATTGGATTAGGTTGAAATTTTAATAAAGCATTCCTAAAACATAGTTCTTCAATATGAACGGTGAGATTTTGAATTGGAGGTGCATGCAAGGAGCAGTTACTTCCGCACTTTAGTGTAAAAGTAAGGTCTCCAGCTCCTGTCCAGTTCTGAGTTACCTTGGTAAATATTTTATTCCTGCTTCGTTAACCGTTGGATCAAGATAAAACTTTTATACAGAGTTGCTAAGACATATTACTAAAGGTTGACCATTTGGAATTGTATTTAGAGGTCTGTGGTTAGAGAAATAAGTTTTGCAGTTTGACCTAGCATCAGTTACGTCCTGTTTTGGGTTATTTTAGTAACCATTTGATTTCAGTTTTATTAACCGTTGGATTGAGCTCCAATTTGTTCGCCCAGTTCTAGAGACATAGGTCTTTAGTTTCACCGTTGGGATTTACAAATAGAGTTGTGTGTTAAGAGATATGAATTTTACACTTTGGAGTGAAAACAAGTCTTCTAGAAAGTCAACAAGTCTTCTTGCAACTAGCATGAAGTCTCCTACAATGGGAATTTCGACCAAGCTTCTCTCTATGGTCAAAATAAACTTATCCTCACTAAGGAATCTCATAAATTTACCATCAATACATCCTTATCCCTTTGTCCAAGATTTTTCCTATAAATAGTACTTCATTTCACACATCTTCTTCACAAAAATCGAAAACAATAGAGAAGGAGAGGTCTAAACTCTTGGGAGAAAATTGAAGTAGGAGAGGGAAATCCAGAATCTTGAGGTCTTCATTTTCATCTTAGAGTATATTTAGCATCTTCAAGGTATGGGGGGTCTATCTCAAATCTCTAAGTCTTTATCTTAGCAAGTTTTCTTTAAGTATACAATCTATCTTCTTGATTCTGAAATTTTCATACATTATCTTGAAATCTTGAGTTGAAAAATGGATTCCTTGGGTATGAAAACCTAGGATTAGGTTCAAGAATCACCTTATTTGAAGCTTTACACAAAAAATTATAAATAAAACAAGTTTGCTATTTTACTTATAAAATTTTATACGGAAATTATGTTTTAATTATGATTACTGTTTTGATCAATTTTCTGTAAAGTTATTGTGAGAGAATGATTCATGCTTGGTTGTTAATTTTAAATTCTTTTTAACTTGGTTGATTTTACTATTTTTAAAATTGTGACAAATTAGAAACGTTGTTGTTATGCTGCCAAAATTTTGTGAAAGTTTCAAGAATTATAAAGATAATGCGAAAGGATGATTGTAAATTAAAGTACAAAAATAAAGAATAAAAAGGACTGTATGGATAGTACAGAGATACATTGGGTATAGAGTCCAGAGAAAGGTCTGATAGACCTAGGAGAATCGAGGGTGGTGATATAGATACCCTGGATTGACGTATACAATTAGCCGGGTATTCGAAAATTCACAGGCCTCACACTCTATTCTCGACCGTCCTCTTGACTATACTTTAAGACCAGGAAGCTGGAATAACGTACATGTTGTATCCGTGAGAACGTTTAGCCTGCTGGCACTATCCATATTGGCGTAAGACCATTATGATTCGGAAAAGTCTAATGGCAGTGTTTGGGACCCAAAGTATATAAAGAAAGAATATGAGATGAATATACTGATGAGTTGAAACTCGAAATTCTACGAATATGATTATTAAAAGATTGATAATGAGGATTTTGATATCCTAAATTTAAAACATACAGAAATGATTATTTTATTGATTAATTTGATTTTAATATTTTTGGCATGGTTAGTTATGACATTATGAATATTTAAACTTTTGTGAAAATGTTTCATTCAATTGAAAGTTTATTCAAATGATCATACTTTGAAATGTTATGATGAATTTTTGGAGTTAAAGGAAAGACTCACCCTTACTTTCTTTATTTTTCAGAGGAAGAAATTGGAGACCTAACATGTAACAATGAGATTGTTTAGCCTAACTTTTCTTGTAACCTTGGATTATGTTAAAGCTACAACTGATATGGTGTAACTTGTTTGTTATGTATTTCAAACTAAAAGTACCTTTAGTTGGTTGTAAAAGTATAAACAAACTTCTGTTACAAACACTTATATGTATATTAACATTTTATTCGCATAACTATCATGTATGTCTAACAGATTATACATTCGAGTGATGTATTATTATTTATTTTTTGTTTGGTATTTGTTAATTGAATACAAATAAATTTTTCCTTAAGTAAATGATACATTTGACAAGTAAAGAACATCTAGTAGCACTGGATTTTAGTTGGGGTGTTACATTAGTGGTATCAGAGCCTGGTTCATTCCAAGAGGACTAAGTATGGACTAACTTTGCTTTTGTTGTGTGTTTCTAGATTCTTTGACAATTAAGAATGTAGGAATATTGTTCTGAAACCTACATGGTAATATGTGATTTATTGAAAATATTTTTTTTTCTTTTAAAATGAAAAATAAGCGTGAAAAAAAAGGGTATATAAAACAATTCTTTATGAAACTAATACACTAGTTTCAGGGAATCATAACAGGTAGACCCAACAACACAAATGGTGAACTCTTAGTTAGAATGACACAAATTCTGGAAAATTTAGTGTGTGATAGAGGAAATGAACCAATAGAATATCGGGGTTTGTCCGCTTTCACAAAACATCACCCACCTAAGTTTGAGGGCAAATTCAACCCAGAAGGAGCTCAAAGATGGATAACTGAAATAGAAAAGATTTTCAATGCCATGGGCTGTCATGAAGAACACAAGGTTACATATGCGACATATATGTTGATCGGGGAGGCAGAGAATTGGTGGAGGGTTGTCAATCAAACCTTACCACATGAAGAGGGAATAGTTTCATGGGAAGATTTCAAAGCTAGTTTCTTAGAAAACTATTTTCCAAAGGATCTTAAAAAACAAAAAGTTAGGGAGTTTTTGGAGCTCAAACAAGGGAACATGAGCATTGGAGAATATGCTTCTAAGTTCCACGAACTTATGAAGTATTGGCCATACCATCAAAATAATGGAGAAGAACTTTGTGCGCATTTTGAGAATGGGCTAAGAGCAGATGTTCGTACAACAGTCAGTATCTTTCAAATTACTGATCTTTCAACTTTGGTAAGTAAATGTAGAATTTACGAGTCTAGCCTGAAAAGAAAAGATGTGGATATGAGAATAGGAGGACCAATGAGAACTGATAAGAAATATCAGGTTCATGTTAACAAAAGGCCATATCAAAGACCTAACACTTTTTATCTTGGTGGAACAACAAATCGTAATGGCAACAATAACGTTGATAATGACATAAAATGTTATCGTTGTGGAGGACCACATTTGAGGAAGGATTGCAATCAAATCTTTCCTTCTTGCAGCCATTGTGGAAAAGCTGGACATCTTGCTAGCAATTGTTGGTTTGCACAACAAAAAGTTGACAGTGACAAGGGAATTCTGAAATCTACACATCATAATGGCACTAAACCAAAAATTCAAGGGAAAGTTTTTGCCATGAGTGGAGCTGACACAACAACCTTTGATGATCTCATTCGAGGTAAGTGCATCATAAGTGATAGAGTTATTGATGTTCTTTATGACTCTAGAGCCACACATTCATTTATATCTTTGGATTGTGTAAAAAGTCTTGATTTGCCTGTCACAACTATGCCTTATGATGTTGTGGTGTCCACTCCTACTGATAAACCAGTTACTACCTCTAATGCATGCTTGGGATGTTCTATCATCATACATGGTAGAACTTTCTTAGTGGACTTGATTTGTTTACCATTCTCTTGTTTAGACATAGTATTAGGGATGGATTGGTTGTCAACCAATCGTGTCCTTCTGAACTGCAAAGATAAAACTTTGATCTTTAGTACACCGTCACAAGAAAACTCTAGATTTATAACTACAGAGGACTCTAAACCTATAAAAGATGTCAAAGCTTTTATGGTCCTATTTTCTTCTATTGTAGAAGAATCTCTTGATGTGAGTAGCATTCCTGTTGTTAACATTCAATTGAAAGTTTATTCAAATGATCATACTTTGAAATGTTATGATGAATTTTTGGAGTTAAAGGAAAGACTCACCCTTACTTTCTTTATTTTTCAGAGGAAGAAATTGGAGACCTAACATGTAACAATGAGATTGTTTAGCCTAACTTTTCTTGTAACCTTGGATTATGTTAAAGCTACAACTGATATGGTGTAACTTGTTTGTTATGTATTTCAAACTAAATGTACCTTTAGTTGGTTGTAAAAGTATAAACAAACTTCTGTTACAAACACTTATATGTATGTTAACATTTTATTCGCATAACTATCATGTATGTCTAAATGATTATACATTCGAGTGATGTATTATTATTTTTTTGTTTGGTATTTGTTAATTGAATACAAATAAATTTTTCCTTAAGTAAATGATACATTCGACAAGTAAAGAACATCTAGTAGCACTGGATTTTAGTTGGGGTGTTACAGTGTTCGCAGACCTAATCGCGGTGGTGGCGAGTTGAGGGAATCATGGCGCTTTTCTCTCTCGTAGAAGATGATAAGCAAGAATCGGAGATGAATGGACGACCGACGACGGTTGGAATCATCGACGGTAGTTTCTGGCGGGCAAGGCTGCGCAGCTGTGAAGGGGTTTGTTGTAGTTGTGTGGTCATGCGAGAAAGAAGTTGGTCATGTCTTGCGCGAGAGAAGCAACGACAATGGAGACGATTTGGGGAGTTGGGTTCTCGTCGGCGATGGTTCCGGTGGTGACTGGCATCGACAACGACGCCTCTCGTTGTCCGTGGGATGTGCGACGGCAGCACCTACCGCTGGTGTCGTGATGGCTTGCGTCAATGAAGAAGAGAAGGTTGCCATGGTGGAAGGAATAAACTTTAGTTAATTAGGGTTTTCGAAAATAAAGAAAAGAGCTTCAGGCCTTCAACCCTTCATTACCACATGCACCCCTGTTTTATCTCATACACCCCTATGTGTTATGTTTTGTCCTTTCTTTTCTTCTCGCACCTCCAATTTCTGATAGCTTTACACTACTATGTTTACTAATCTGCACTACTATGTTTACTTACCCCACCCCCTCTCCATGTTCTATTGTCACTTTTGGGCATGTTTTATATTTTACTTATTGCACTCCCATTTTTACTATAAACACCTGATTAACTTCATGCACCTCCCACGTTATTCATGCACCATCATATTTTTGTATTTCACTTTTATCCTTCTTAAATAATTTCATCCTTTTATTTATTTATCTATTTTTTTATTATTCATTTTTTATTTATTTTAAAAAAAATAAAAATAAAAAATATATTTGAAAATTATCAAAATTACAAAAATAGGAAAATCTAAAAATTCTTTTTTCACTTTATTGTGTCTGCCCGGTCGCTCGCACCGCGTGACACTCATTTTCAAAAATATCAAAAATAGTTTTCTTTCTCTTTTAGTGTCTGTCCGACCGCCTGCGTCGTGTGACACGTATTTTCAAGTAATTTAAAAAATACAAAAAATATAAAATTTCAAAAATATAAAAATATCAACATTTTCAAACAACTACATCTCTTAAGAACTACGTGATCCTTGATTCTCCGCCGTGAGATACGTAGGAGCAAGGCCAGTCCTTGTCAAGTCCACCTCCAAAAAAGCAAATCATTTTCTCTATTGTTTTCCAAATATCTTTTAAAGAACTTCGTAACCCTGATTTCTCATTTTTAATGAGAATACGTAGGACCAAGGTCAATCCTTGTCCGGCCCAAAAAACTAAAAAATATTTTGTTTCTTTTTAGCATTTTTGTCTTATTATTTTTTGGGAAAAATAACATTTTGAAAATCACATCAACTTTGCATATTTAATTAAAGGTACCGCCCTCAAGCGGGTGTTGTAGGGTGCTAACACTTTCCCTACGCGTAACCGACTCCCGGATCCAAAATCTAGTCTTTCGCATACTTGTCTTATCTTTATGGTTTTCCATAGTTTTCCAGAATAACTATGGTGGCGACTCCTAAAATCCTTTTAAATCCGTTTTCTTTTTTGGTTCGTCGTCCGTCGCCATTCCAGTTGCGACATAGACAAAATTGGGTGTGGACATTAAGGATAATGAAACAATTTGACACATAAAATAGAACCTATGAATGACACTAGAATTGAATGACAAATTAAAAATATAAAGAAAAGCTTAATGAAATGAAAGGAAGCTTATTCTAATCTCAATATTTGATAAAAAAACAAGTGAATTATTCCACCTTTGTTAAGGACAAATTTAAGATAGACTAAACAACCCTAAATTGCACTTTTAAATGATTTATCACAATGCTCTCAAGAAAAGTGTGAACAGATGCCTTCACTTCAAACATTTATCATTTTTTCATTTCTCAACATTTATCTTTTATTCGTTTTTTTTTTTGTATTTTTCATGAAGCTCTTACGCACAATATGTTCAAAACATATATGGATTTACACTTATCAATTAATTGTGATAAATAAAACAAATAAAGTGGAACAAAATTATGAAACCGAAACATATTTGAAAAATAGTTTGGAAAAACTACTTTTAAGAACTTGATAATGATCTAGTATCAAGCATGAACTCAATAGAGCAAGTTAAAACACTCAAAGTATAGCCAATCGGTAAAAATGGCATAGAATTGCAATAAAAATATATTTAACATACAATAGTAGATTTGCATACAACATATTGCATTGTTCAACATTTTAATCAAATATATGAACTTTTAATTGGTTAAACTCATGAATTGTAACATTTAAATGAAATACATGACTAGGGCAACATGGAATAGATGCTCAAATGAAAATTAAACTCAATCAAACATGATTTCACCAAACAAAAATGATTAAAGACTCAATAAAATGGAAAAGCACATCAAAATGAACATGTATGGAGTCCTAATCAAGTTTGACTGATTGATTTATAGAGGAAATCAAAATGAATCATCATCCAAGAAATTAGAAACAAAATGAATTGTGTAAACACATAAGACAAGCAATGAATGTATGAAACAACATTGAAAACAACAAAGGAACTGAGAACTTAGCTCAAACCTGAGGCAAACATGGCTTGACATGACTCTAATACCACTTGATGAAGCTCCTTTCATGAGATGGCTGGATCTATAAGACTCCCTGGAAGAGTAGCAGAAGCAAATGTAACAGAAAAGTGTTTTGGTGGTGTTGAAATTGGTTGGTGAAGGTTGAACTCTAAGAAGGTTGGGCCAATCTTAGAGAAGGAAGGCTAAAAGAGGTTCTTAAAGGAAGCTCTAGCAAGTGACTCTCAAACGCAAGGTGTGGAATCTTAACAACATAACACTAGCATTCAAAAGTTATCTTTTACAAAGGATGGGACTGTAACATCCCATCAGGATATTACGGGTTTAAAATAATAAAATAAAATAAGAAAATAAAAACTCATTAATTATAAATCTGATGAGTCTATATTCAAGAGTAAGCCATGCGGAATTGATGAGGCTTCCATGGAGAAGGATGAAGGTACGGAAGCTAGAAGATGAGAGGAGAGGTGTTGCGGCAATGGTGTTTGGAGAAGCTCTCAAGTGAGGTTGGGCCAACACTCAAGGAAGGGGACTAGAGGAAACCAAGAAGGAGAACTCTAGCCTAAGTTGATTCACAAAAGAGGGGAGTCTGGAGTCATCTCAACAGAATTTCTCTATTATATTCATGAATGAAAATACAAGGGTCCTAAGCTCTCTATTTATAGGCTAAAATGAGACCAAGGAGTCTCCAAAAAGTGGAGGGAAAAAAGGAGTCTAGAAAGTTGAATTTTGGAGCCAAAAAGGAGCATGTGGGAGGTGTGACTTGCCACCTAAGCAAGTCACATTTGTCTTGCCATGGGAAGCTAACTCTCATCCTTGGAGAGCAAGTTTGAGAAGCTTCCAGGCTTTTCTAGAGTAGACACACTACTCTTGGCCCATTTGGCCCAATTCCCCCTTTTGGTCCAAAATTACTTCTAAAGCCCAATTTCCTCTAAGGCCCAATACATGGCCCAAAGAAAACCCTATTCTACTGGGCCCAAAATACAAAGCCTAAAATAAAATCCTAATCTAGTATTTACAAGCAAAGTGTCCTAGGCTAGGTCTTCACATCTTCCTTGGCCCATGTGAAGTTCATCTTGGGCCTTGCATGCGCATTTAAGGCTCATTCCTCTTGTATTCTCCTAGCCATAAAAAGAATCAAGACAATTAAAGATAGCACAAAAGAATGGCCCAATAAAAGTATAAGGCCCAAAATGATTATTTATTTAATGACAAAGAAAAACTAAATGGGCCAGGCTATTGGCCCAAGCTGAAAAGCCTTGTAGGGTGATATTCATCAAAATCCATTTCCCAAAAATCCAAGAAATTTCAAAACTTTATTTACTTCAATAAAAATTCCAAAATCCTTGAATATAATTACTATTACCATTAACAAATAGTCTACTAATATTAATAATTACAAGTGATCTGAAATCATAAAGATAATGTAAAAACTCTGAGAAAATTGCCCTAAGACTAGTCCCGCTCTGGCTCTATGCCTCACCAGATCCACCTGCAACACCATCTGCTCACGTATACCGCGTATATGATCATCGCCAAACACAAGCAGATAGGGTGAGCTAACAGAATAAACATATAAATATAAACACATTTATATATATCACACAAACACACCAAAGGAATCTTTTCCCCTGATTCCACACCATATGCCCACAACCATGTCAATCATGTTCTACGTCTTCTATTGAGTACCCCAAGGTGTCTTGCTGCCATACCTATCGGCCACAACCGATAGAGCACGTGCGGGAAACCATGCTACAGATCATACACCGTAACGCCAGTTGGAGTTCCCATATACGAACATAGTTCATAACGTCCCAAGACTACAAAACTCGTCAGCTAATTATTGAGAAGGGCAATCCATTTGGACCCATCCGTACTGGCAACAACCAGCACACTCACACCGGCAACACTCGCCAACCCGAGCCACAACTCAAGAGTTCCTCGTGTTCATCCGCTATCCCGAGCCACAACTCAAGGGACGTCATTTCAAGCCACAACCCAGAGAATGCCACGTGCTTAACCCCTATCCTGAGCCACAACTCAAGGGATATGTTCTGAGCCACAACTCAAGGAACACCAGCAAGCCAACCTTTAAGATATCCTAGAAGCCTTATAGAACATGCACATCTGATGAAGGATTAACCCCAACCAAGGATGGAGGCACATGCTTAAGAAGACTAAGCATGTTTAGAAAGGAAGTTCACTAATTCTTCATCCCTTTCATTTGTGTTTGTTATTTTTGATTCCCAAAGTTGACTTAGTTATATCAACTTTAGTAGACTTGTTGACCTTTGACTAGGTTTGACTTGTTGACTATAGTTGACTTGACTTAAGCCAACATGTTAATCTATGTTTATTTGCTTTGTAGGTTAATTAGGAGTAAGAAAGCAATGCTAGGTGGCGCATGGTGATTGGGGAGCATAAATGATGTGGATGAGAGAGTAAAACAAAGGCATAAAACATAAAGTAAAAGGCATGAAGCAAATGTACTTATGTACCTTTGGTCTCCTTTGTTTTTAGCACACTTTGGCCACTTTTTGGAGACATATGAGACACATTCTTTGTCTCCTTTTGTGCTAGAACGAAATTAGCCTTGCACACACCATAGTTAGCTCTTTTGTCTCTCATTTTTTGTAACCTTATTTGACTTAGTTTCTAGAAGCTAGGGTTAGGTTTTTGTAGAGACATCGTTAGGTATCTTTTATTTGCTTAGAGGCCCTTAAACTCTTTTATATAAGGGGTGCTCCTAGACATGTAAAAGGGTTGAACATTTTGAAGTAAAAACACTCTTGTGTCTCAACCATTTGTGAGAGTTTCCTCCCTAGGAAGTGAATACTTTTAAGCCTTATCTTGCATAGCAAGTGGCGGCACACATCCACTCATCTTCAAGGTTGCCATGGCTTCTAGCCTAGCCTTGTAGTGGCATGCTTCTCACATTTTTACCATTCCTTTCCTTTCCATTTTATGTTTTCTTCTTCCTTTAATTGTTCTTGGTTTTCTATGGTTTATGTGCTTTCCATTTCCTTTTTGTTTGAATCAATCCATCAACTTCTTCTCTTGAGCTTTGTGAAAGGAACCTTCACATCTAGATAGCTTGCTATCTTAATGTCCAGTGGGGATTTCACTTAGCTTTCTTAATCAACTCACATCATATTCAATACTCTTAAAAGGAAAAAACATAATCCTTCATCAACATCATAACAAGTATAACACCAATCTGCTACAGCAAAATCGCCTGGCGGGGGACACGTACCGCCAAGCACTGTCCGCTTCCAAACCGCTTGGAAGATATGATGAGTCGAACCTTGGCTCACATTCAATAACAAAATTTTTGGGAATTTAATATTATTTTTGCGCTTAAAATTGTATTTAGTTGCATATTATATTATTGGATATTCTTGAGTTTAATAATGCAACAGTAATTTAATTTAGGTCCTTAAGAGTGTAAATAATGAATATTTTAATTCATAAATTAAGTCCCAAAATAGAAATTTTGGAGAGAAATAGTTCAGGTACTAAAAGCACCCCCAATTCTCATGTTTACACCCCTTTTCTCCAATTGGAATATCTATTTCTGAAAAAAAAAATTCTGGAGGTAGTTGCACCCTTTATTTTCAGGTTTACACCACCCTCTTTTGTAATTGGACTTCAATTTCTGTTTTGTACCCCTCCTTTTTACTAAGCTGCACCCCTAAGGTCACTTAAACTCTAGTCCACCAGATTTCGCCACGTGGCAATCCTCCATTCACTAAAATAATCAACCAATGTTTGCCATGTCATCATCTCTTTCCCAACACAAACCCTAACTCTAATCTTTCTTTCTCTCTCTTTCGCACCAACCCACTCCGCGCCACTACACTCCGTAGTCGCCATGACCACGTCCGGCCACCGCTGCACACGCCGGAAAGCCGCCGCCCGTCGCGCCCTCGTCGGAAACCCTGTCACTGTTGTTGCACCGGTGGTCCGCGACATCTTCATCTTCTCCGCGCGTCCGGCAGCCAGAACCTTCATTGTCGCACCATTCGAGCTTGCCGGAACCGTCCAGCATCTCCAACAGCACCCGCGCCAACACTTCCACATCCTCTCGCGTGAGCTGCCATACTCTGTGTCGTCCACCACGTGAAACCCTTACAATCGCACCTGCACCTGCGCCACCGTCGCGCTCGCGCCAGAACCACCATGACAGCACCTGCATCAACGACCACCATCTTCTCGCACGAGCAGCAGTGCACGAAGCCGAAACTACAGTCCCAACTTTGCATCACGCCGGAATCACCATGGCTGCATAACCTTCTTGCGCGAATTGCCAGAACCGCACCTGTATTACGAACACGAAGTCGCCGCACCTTCTTCTTTGCGAGCCTACAGCAGCCACCATAGAGCTCCGTTGTTGTCTTCTCCGTTCATCACACGACCCTTACCATAAAAGCACCACTCGCACCCCGTCGAACGACCTCCTCTGCACCATCACTCATGGACCTACACCTTCTCAAACGCTACTACAATCGCCGTTCAACATATCCGTTCTGTTGTGCATATCGAATAGCCTCGAATCGGCGTTTTCTTGTCGACACGTTGCCGGAAATCACTTGCGATAGTCCGCTCCGCCACCATCGCAACAGTCATCAAACATGGAAGAAGCACATGGAAAACCCTAATTCTAAAGAGAGACTGCTCTAACACGTGGCAACCTCTCATTGGACAGTCAACGAGTCAACACTGGTCAACCAATCAACTTTGGGCAAGGGCGGTCAACGTTGGTCAAACAGGCTATTCTTATACTAGTTTTGGCAATTGGTTCCTCTGTAGGAACCCTAAATGGCCTAGAAAGGAAAAGATAGTTTGGCGGTAGTTCACCACCAACTAGACTAATTATGGAAATTTCCCAGAATCACAAATTCTAAAAATGGAATATACAAATTATACGTAATCATACCATACTTAGTATGCCAATCAGATTTAAAATAGTCAACACATGAAATTACCCTATTTAGCATGCCAATCACATTTAAAATACAGTTAACATGTAAGGTAATCCAATTATCATACCAATCAGAATTAAACATAAACTTAACGCGTAAAGCTCCCCTAACATGGTTTTCCTTCGCCTAAAGCTTTGACAATTGAAAAGTTCTCCCTTGATCACCAAAACCCTCCTTGATTCTTCTCAATTCAGCTTACAAAGCTTCCCTCAATCCTCCCCACTCTCTAATTTTCGTGCTCTGTTCTCTCACCTCAATAACAGCCTTGCAAAACCTTTCTCCTAGCCTAAATTTTACCTTTTTAATGGTGCTTTAATGTGAGTTAATGACATAAAACGAAAATCCAATTAAATTATGGTTAATGTCCTTTAATTAGTTGTCTTATGATGGTTTTCCAACCCCCTTGGCTGCTAGGGTTTCCTTGCCCTTTCACCTTCATGCCAAAACTAAAATTGAAAAAAAGAAAGCTTAATTTGGTTCTACCAAGGTTTAAACCCATAACGATGCCAATGTTCAATTCAATACACAACCATTCAACCAATTCATGTTTTGTGATGACTAATATAATTCTATGATTATATTATCACTCAACATGATCAAGCATATTGTCAAAATAATAATAATTTAAATAACACACAAATGGCATACATAAGACTTGAACCAAAGTCCTCTCACACATTTAAGTACTCTCAACAACTTAAGCTAGTACTTTTTCACGTCACATCAATCAATATTAATGCCTTAAAGGCTCCCACTACCCGCATTTATTAATTAATTAATTATTTAGTTATTTAATTTTCACGGGTCTTACAGGGACTCTCCATTTGTAGGAAATGAGACTTCAATCTCTTGGCCAAAAGAAAGGGAAAATGTAAAAGAATTTTCAGCACATGTGCTCTAACTTCCTAGCCTTGAAAAGTGGATCAAGTGACATGAAGCACCTCACATTTACCATGCTTTGAACCATGTGCTAAATATGTTAAATGTATGGTGATCTAGAATGTGCTTCTTAGCCTAGCATTTCAATTGGATCAATTGAAGCCCAATTTAAATGCTAGGTGATTTTTCTTGATCCAATTTTAATGTTCAACATGATTATTTTAATCATGGCCTGAAATTAAATCTAATATACTAAACTCTTGATCCAATCTCTCATTTCTTGGATAAATTTTATTTACTAGATGGCATGGTTGGGTCCAAGTCATCAAAACCCCATCCTAAACCTTACAAACTTCAATGGCTAAGTGAATGAGGGGATTTTAATGTGGACCAATAAGTGGAGGTCAAGCTCTCTATAGGGAACTATGAAGATAAAGTGCTTTGTGACATAATCCCTATGGAAGCTTGTCAAGACCATGATAATTTGACAAGAGAACTATGTACAATGGTCTTACTAATGAGATTACTTTCCACCACAAGAAAAAAAAGTTTGTTCTCCATCCCCTACCACCTTCTAAGGTGTTTGAGGATCAATTACAAATGAGGAAACTAAGGGATGAAGAGAGCATGCACAAAGAGTTAGGGGAGAAAGCTTCCAACACACGCATTCATGAAGTGGGGAAGAGTAACGCTCTTATCCAGGTCACTCAAAGGGAGAACAATTTGTTTAACAAAGCTTTGAAGAAAACTCTCCTTTGTGAGCAACCTTCCTACCTTCTCTTTTGTAAATGAGCACTTTCATGCATTACTTCAACTCTAGAACCCAAGTGTCTATCTCCTTTGGATATACTTTTGAAAGAATTTGAAGATGTGTTTCCCCTAAAAGATCCTAAGGGTCTTCCACCAATTAGGGGATAAAACAATAATTTGATTTTGTTATTGGGGCAAACTTACCAAATAGACCCACCTATAGAACAAACCCCTGAGAAACTAAGGAGATTTAGACTCAAGTTCAATAATTGTTAAATAAGGGGTGAGTTAAAAAGATTCCAAGTCCATGTGTTGTGCCCGTGTTGTTAGTCCCTAAGAAAGATAGAAAATGGAGAATGTGTTGTGATTGTAGGGTTGTCAACAACATTACCATTAAGTATAGGCACCCAATTCCTAGGCTTGATGACATGTTAGATGAGTTGCATTAGTCCACCATGTTTTCCAAAATAGATGTTAAAAGTGGTTATCCCCAAATAAGAATAAGAAAGGGTGATCAATAGAAAATTGTATTTAAGACTAAATTTAGTCTATATAAATGGTTAGTGGTGTCTTTTGGCTTAACTAATGCACCTAGTGTAACATCCCAACTGGATATTATGGATTTAATTAATATCATAAAGAAAATATAAATAACTTCCTTTAATAAAACATCATTTCCCAAAAACGCAGGAAATTTAAAACATTTAATACCTCAGAAATTATTACAAAAAAACCATAATTATAACTCTAATTACAAAACTCAAGTCTGATAATTTAATAGATTACAACTGATTCAAAAACATATTAAAACTCTGATAAATTCCCAAGCTAGCCCACACTCCGAGCCTATGCCTTAACCCCTATCCTTTCATATTCAGGCCACAAATATTTTTTTTAGCAAAAAGAAAGTTAAATTTGAATTCACCAAGGTTTGAACCCATACCATGCTCATCATTAAACCAATGCACAACCACTCAAGCAATTTATGTTTCATGATAACTTACATAATTCTATAATTATGTTATTACTCAACATGATCATGCATATTATTAAAAATTAATAATAAGTCAAACAACATATAATTAACATACATAGGACTTGAACCCAAGTTCTCTCACACACAATCAAGTACTCTCAACCACTTAAACTAGTACTTCTCCACATCACATCAATCAATATTTAATGCCATAAAGGCTCTCACTACCCGCATTTATTAATAAATAAATTATTTAATTAATTAATTTTCACGGGTTTTACACCTAACACCTTCATGAGATCGACAAACCATGTTCTTAGGGATTGCATTGGGAACTTTGTGGTTGTGTACTTTGATGACAACCTACTATACAATAAGAGTCTTCATGAGCATCTAGGAAATTTTCATGTTGTTCTATCCATATTGAGGGGCAGTAATCTTTTTGCAAATAAGAGAAGTGCATATTTTGTGATTAATGGAAGTTTGTTGGTTAGACTAGTGAAAAGTCTTGGAGAGCCTTAGTAATGGTTAATTTTTGTATAAAGTTTGTTGGTTTAGTTTGAGTGTATAAATGTCACATTTTTATAGTCTTATCTTTTGTAAGATTGTATTAATATACTTTATATACTATATTTTTTATTTTAAATACTATGATAAAATAGTCTGTTTTATTAATTTTAAGCTATAAGATGAGATGTTACAATATTTAATAATATAAAATTGTAATCTATTCCAGTAAAAATGTTTACAAGTATTTTTGGATCTTTGGGAGATGATAAAGTATGAAAATTGGTTGGAATAATTTAAATGTTGAAAGAATCCGAACCAAACTAACTCAATGATGAATAAGTAGGTTCCTTGGATCAATTGGATTCAATTATATGGAATACACAAAATTTATGTTTAAAAATATAAAATTTCTACAACTTCACACATTATTCCAAAAGAAATAAACAACATTTTGATATGATAATTAGCTTAAATAAATCAAAGAAAAATTTATAAGAAAATATATATATATATATATATATATATATATATATATATATATATATATATATATATACACATATACATATGCATACATATGCATACATACATATATATATATATATATATATATGTATGTATATGTATGCATATGTATGTATATGTATGTATATATATATTAGCGGATCTTGATAAGAAAGTTTGAAGGGGCCAAAATAATATACTCAAAAATTTTATATAATTAATTAGTATTACTAATATAACAAAAGTATATATAATTGGTATTGAAATCTTTGTATGTTTTTCTTTAAAAAAATTATTGTTTTGAAATTATATTTGACATGAAACTCATTTTAAATAAGTTTTTCTAATTTCATCTCTTCACCTATATATTTTCATATTTGAGAACGTTTCCTTACAATAAGTTCTAAAGAATTAATCTGAAACATTCCACCTATAATATAAAAGAATTAATATGAAACTTCTCACTTATAATTCTTTTGAATCTTAAGAAATGGTTCTCTAATTCAACAATTGAATTCATAACATGTTGTAAAATAGGTGAAAAAATGAATTTGTATTATTTTCATCTTCAATGGTATCTTCCTTTTATCACATTAAATAAAATAAATCTATTATTTTATTTTTCATCAATATACCTATTAAAAAAATTGAGACTAAAAAATAATTTATCAAAATATAATAAAAGATTGAGAGACATAATTACTAAAAAAACAAATATGATAATCAAGTCATATATAAAAAATGATTATGAAAAAATATATAGTACATAACTTCTCTTTTAATATTTATAAAAAAATAAATATACAAAACTCAGAAGATGAAAAAAAAAACTAAATATTAAAAGAAAACGGATCAAAACTGAGAGTGAGAAAATGAATTTAGGTCTAACTTTTTATTTCTTTTTGAAAATAAAAAATAAAAGAAGAGATACAAAAGTAATAAATAAATACGAAATTTAAAATGAGGAAAAACAAACAAATATCTCAACAAATTTTATTATTTTTTATTATATTTAATATTTAATTTTATTATTTATTAATACTAAATGTTATATTTTATAAAAAAAATAAAAATTAATATAAAATTTTTTAAAAATATTTTAAGAAAAGTAAAAAAATCTTGGAAGTGATAGGAAAAGTAATAAATTATTATTATTATTATTATTATTATGAAAGTTATACTATTAGTTTTTCATATTAATCGAATCTGTAAATCGCAAATTTAATTGATTTGATTCAGATGAAATTTCTGTTAAGCTGTAAATATAAACAATTTATTTATTTATTTATTTTTAAATTAGTTAGATTAATCTGAATGGATAACTAACCCTAATTCCAATAAAACCACTTTAAATTGATTGCGTAATATTAAAATGTTTAATGGAAGTGATTGGATGACAAAATGAATGTGATTATATCAAATTATTTCTTTTATTATGAAATACATCCAATCAATCTGAAATAATCCTAGTTTGCGTCTAATTTAAATAATTTATTTGAATTATTTATAAATTTAAAATATTGTAAATTACAAAATATATTTTAATTTTCAATGCAATTGCAAAATAATTGTCGTTTATTTTTATTTTTAAATTAGTTAGATTAATCTGAATGAATAACTAACCCTAATTCCAATATAAACCACTTTAAATTGATTGCATAATATTAAAATGTTTAATGAAAGTAATATGATGACAAAATCAATGTGATTATATCAAAGTATTTCTTTTATTATGAATAGATTCAATCCAATCTGAAATAATCCTAGTTTGCGTCTAATTTAAATAGTTTATTTGAACTATTTATAAACTTTAAATATCTTAAATTATAAAATATATTTTAATTTTCAATATAATTGCAAAATAATTGTCGTTTATTCCAAAATTACAATACTGTTAAATTTAACATATACATTTTCAGGTAAAATGTGTGTTATATATCGGTAAAATTTTAAATATATTAAATATATCTCAAACATTTTTGGTATTATGTTCCTCTAAAATGTTAACATATTTCAAAATTAATAACAAAATAAATGGAAAGCGGATGCGAATAACTTTTTAACCTATAAATTTTATAATTAAAAAGTAATTTTGTTAGAGAAAAGAACTATCAAAACTTTTCGGAAACATATTTAATATTTTAGAAGTTTTATAGAGAAAAAAAACATATTTCATTCTATTTTAAAATTTAAACATAATTTTTATATAATAAAACTGTGAATATACGTCCCATAGGTAAAAAAAAAGTCTCACTTTTTTTTTTCTTTTTTGGTTTTTATAGGGGATAATATATGTCTTCTGCTATTTAATTTTATTTTCAATTTTTATTAACATTATAGTTTTAAATAATTAAAATAATTGATATTTTTTATTTTAAATTTAGAAAAAGATTATAACATAAGTTACGCTCTTTTTAAAATTTTCAACATAAATTTATGGTAAAATTTTATAAAATATGTCAGATTAGAAGTTGAAACCAAATATATTTTCTCTGCTCGAATATTTTTGAAATCGTAAACAATTAATTATACTTATTTCATAAAATTTAGATTTAGATCCATAAACTAACTCGTCTTTTTTTTTCATTGGATATTAAAAAGATAAATAAAAGAAAATGCAGAAACGGCTTTCCTGTCATACATAAAATACATAAAAACGGAAAAGAGATTTACTGGTGCATTATTATTATTCAAAAATAATAATAAATTTCTATAAAAAAGCAAAAATATTATATTGGGCTTAAAAGTAGTTAGAGATGAAGCCCAAGGCCCATGGTTGAGGATTGAGTTTGCATTGAGTGGTTGAATAGAACCCTTAAATTCTCTTGAGGACTCACTTTGTCTCACCACACACAGCTTTATATACTTTCGTTAGAGAAGGCAGCACCACTCTCTTCGCCGCCTCTCTCTCTCCCTCTTCCAGGTTCGTCTTCCTACAATTTTTCTCTATTCAATCTCTTCGTTTTTCTTAAGCTTCCGAACAGATCGGTATCTTTTCTTTTTCTTCTCTCGGTTTTCCTCCAGATCTGTTTTTGTTTTACTCTAACTTTCTTATTCCACTTTCAGTGTTTGTGGATTTACTACCTTGTATTGCTTGTTAATCGGTATGATTATGTTAATTTGCTTGTTATCGACATGTTTCGTGCCTTTTCGTATTTGTATTCGTGTTGTTCGATTAGCTGTTATGGAATACATCATATTGAGCTGTCCTTTACGGGCTTTGATATCACCTGATTCGAACGCAGATGATTTAAATCTGAACATGGCCTTTGGCTTTGGCTTTTTGTTTTGCTTTTTCTTTGTGAGATATGGATCTTGGGTCAACATACACTCTTTCCCTCTTGAATGTTAAAATGTTTTAGCTTTAACGTTTTGTTGCTAATTTGTGCTGTTTTGTTGGATGTAATTTGTGTCTGGTATCATAACCTAGGGTTTTGAACAATTGCGATTCTTTTTTTTTTGTTTTTAAATTTGTAGAAGCTTATCTGAAAGGAGATATAATAGTTCGTGCAAATACTGAAGGTCTTGATTTAAAAGCACCAAATGATTTTTGTTTTGTTCATGCTAAATTTTTTGATGCTGTCTTTTTTCTCTGCAATTTATTTTTGATGAAGTTATGCTAATTAATTTTTTTTCATGTTTTGCCTTTTGTTGCCTGTTTAATATATTACGATTTAGCTAACCTTGGTGTCTTAATGTATCAGTTTTGACTCATTTTTTGGTGGAAAATAAAGACTAGTCAAAATGGTAAGTCTTGTACAGTGCAATGCATAATTTCATCATTTATATGCTGTTCGAATGTTCGCAATCTGAATTGAGAATTTTCTATGCATGCAGGTGAAGTTCACAGCTGAAGAGCTCCGTCGTATTATGGACTTTAAGCACAATATCCGTAATATGTCTGTCATTGCCCATGTTGATCATGGTATGGAATTAACACATTTTATATTTTGTGTTTCTTTCTCTTTCATGCACTTGTCTGATTCTAATTTTGATGTTCCCTCACCCTCTGTTATAAATGAAAATATTTAATTTTCTTTGGTGTTTTGGTATTATTTTAAGTTACGGCTTTGAACAAAATCATTGTGTAATAGACACTTTTTTTATGAAGGATATATTTTCAACTGTTTTTGCTGCTTTATGCTATATATTGTACGGTCGCAATATTATGAAATCATTGTACTTTGCTTGTTTACTGACTATATATGGTTTATGTTTTTGTATTGCAGGAAAATCAACTCTGACCGATTCTCTTGTGGCCGCTGCTGGCATTATTGCTCAGGAAGTGGCTGGTGATGTCCGAATGACTGATACCAGGGCGGATGAAGCTGAGCGTGGTATCACAATCAAGTCTACTGGTATCTCACTCTATTACGAGATGAGTGATGAATCTCTGAAGAATTTCAAGGGAGAACGTAATGGGAATGAGTATCTCATTAATCTCATTGACTCCCCTGGACATGTTGACTTCTCATCTGAAGTTACTGCTGCACTCCGTATTACTGATGGAGCCCTAGTCGTGGTGGACTGTGTTGAAGGAGTTTGTGTCCAAACTGAAACTGTGCTGCGTCAAGCTCTGGGAGAAAGGATTAGGCCTGTTCTGACTGTCAACAAGATGGACAGGTGCTTCCTTGAACTCCAGGTGGATGGAGAGGAGGCTTACCAAACATTCCAGAGGGTTATTGAGAATGCTAATGTCATCATGGCTACTTATGAAGATCCACTTCTGGGTGATGTTCAGGTCTACCCAGAGAAAGGAACTGTTGCTTTCTCTGCAGGGTTACATGGGTGGGCTTTTACCTTGACTAACTTTGCCAAGATGTATGCTTCAAAGTTTGGAGTTGATGAAGGCAAGATGATGGAGAGACTCTGGGGTGAAAACTTCTTTGATCCAGCCACAAAGAAATGGACCAGTAAGAACACTGGATCTGCTACCTGTAAGCGTGGGTTTGTTCAGTTCTGCTATGAGCCCATCAAACAGATCATTAACACTTGCATGAATGACCAGAAGGATAAGCTGTGGCCTATGCTCCTAAAACTTGGTGTCACCATGAAATCTGAGGAGAAGGACCTCATGGGTAAAGCATTGATGAAGCGTGTCATGCAAACCTGGCTTCCAGCAAGTACTGCCCTATTGGAAATGATGATCTTTCATCTTCCCTCTCCTTCAACTGCCCAGAAGTACCGTGTGGAAAATTTGTACGAGGGTCCACTTGACGATCAATATGCTGCAGCTATCAGAGCCTGTGACCCTGAGGGTCCTCTGATGCTCTATGTGTCAAAGATGATTCCAGCATCTGACAAGGGTAGATTCTTTGCTTTTGGACGTGTGTTCTCTGGCAGGGTTTCAACTGGTTTGAAAGTGAGGATTATGGGACCAAATTATGTTCCTGGAGAGAAAAAAGATTTGTATGTCAAGAGTGTTCAACGTACTGTCATTTGGATGGGTAAGAGGCAGGAAACTGTTGAGGATGTGCCATGTGGTAACACAGTTGCTATGGTTGGTTTGGATCAATTCATCACAAAGAATGCTACATTGACGAACGAGAAGGAAGTTGATGCTCACCCTATTAGGGCAATGAAGTTTTCTGTCTCCCCAGTTGTGCGTGTTGCTGTTCAGTGCAAGGTTGCCTCAGATCTTCCCAAACTTGTTGAAGGTCTCAAGCGATTGGCCAAATCAGATCCTATGGTTGTTTGTACCATTGAGGAGTCTGGTGAGCACATTGTTGCTGGTGCAGGGGAGCTTCATCTTGAGATCTGTTTGAAGGATTTGCAGGATGATTTCATGGGTGGAGCTGAGATCATTAAATCTGACCCTGTTGTGTCATTCAGGGAGACTGTGCTGGAGAGGTCATGCCGCACTGTGATGAGCAAGTCACCAAACAAGCACAACCGTCTGTACATGGAAGCAAGGCCAATGGAGGAGGGTCTGGCTGAAGCCATTGATGATGGCAAGATTGGACCAAGGGATGACCCCAAGGTTCGTTCTAAGATCTTGTCTGAAGATTATGGCTGGGATAAGGATCTTGCTAAGAAGATTTGGTGTTTCGGCCCTGAGACCACAGGACCCAACATGGTGGTTGATATGTGTAAGGGAGTGCAGTATCTGAATGAAATCAAGGATTCTGTGGTTGCTGGATTCCAGTGGGCATCAAAAGAAGGTGCATTGGCTGAGGAGAACATGAGGGGTATCTGCTTTGAAGTATGTGATGTCGTTCTTCACGCTGATGCTATCCACAGAGGTGGTGGTCAGATCATTCCTACTGCCAGGAGAGTGTTCTATGCTTCACAGCTTACTGCTAAACCCAGGCTTCTTGAGCCTGTCTACCTGGTTGAAATCCAGGCTCCTGAGCAAGCTCTTGGTGGTATCTACAGTGTTCTGAATCAAAAACGTGGTCACGTTTTTGAGGAAATGCAGAGGCCAGGTACCCCACTCTACAACATCAAGGCATATCTCCCTGTCATTGAGTCATTTGGTTTCTCAAGCACCTTGAGGGCTGCAACATCAGGCCAAGCTTTCCCACAGTGTGTCTTTGATCACTGGGACATGATGTCCTCTGACCCATTGGAGGCTGGATCACAAGCTGCACAGCTGGTGGCGGACATTCGCAAGAGGAAGGGCTTGAAGGAACAGATGACTCCTCTTTCTGAGTATGAAGACAAGCTTTAAAATCTTTTATTTTAGAACTATTTATTTTTCAACTTATTAGCTGAATTTATCTTCCGAAACCTTAGTTTTAAATTTTTGTCGAGTTTTGTTTGTGGTTTTGTCAGTGACTTGTTGTACTTGTTATTTGTGCTTGCGTCGATGTATTTTTGTTGCTCCATAGGATTTTGCATCGATGTTTCGAACTATTTCTGCGAATTTTGCTTTAAACATACTATATCAATATTTGTGTGGTGCAAAATAATCCAATTATAAATTGAATGCGGTAGGGGAATGGCAGTGCTGTTGCTAGAAAGCTTTAGGTATATGAGAAGTATAGATTTCTTTACAGTGATTTCTTAAGCTGGAGCGATTGCATGCATTGGGTAATTCAAATAGCATTCCATAGCTGCTGGGTGGGTATTTTGGCCAAAGTTTCAGAGTGATAAAGAAAAGCAACATGCACACAATGTTCTCTTCTTTTTTTCCATTCACAATCATGCGGGTCGAATTTTACAGTGTTAGTTTATACAGAGAAAAAACGACGTAGTTTGACGTTTGGGTTTTAGAAAAATAGGCAGTGTAAGTGGTTTCAAATCCAGTGCTTATAGTTTTCATTTTGTTGATTACATTTTTGATTATTTGAATTAAGTCTCATTTAATTTTTATATGTAGGATTGTGATTGAAAAAGAATAATTTTTATTCTTAAGAATTATTTTGTCCATTAAAATAAAGTTCTACATTAAAATCCTTAAGTAGTTTTTAACTTTTTCGAGTTTCATCTACTTCATAGAGTTTAACTTGTATAATAAAGTTTAACAGATAAAAAAAAGTAAGAAATTATTGTAAGAGTCAATTTGATCCTATATGTTATTCAATTATGTCTCCTTGATCATGAACATTTTTATTCTATCATCCATAAATCCCTTTAAAACACTTTAAACAATATTTTTTAAACATGAGTGTGCGATATTTTCATCTCTAAAACTTTCTTTTATAACAGAATTTGGAGTTTGCGGGAGGCTTAGAAAGTCCTCACTAATTTGAGTTAAATTATAACCTACCCAAAAAAAGGAATATCACTATGTAAAACTTAATAAAACAATGAAAAAAAACAAAAAAAATATATGGTAAGAGTCACTTTATTTAGTTTTATTGTAACGTATCATTGTTAAGATTTCAAATATACCTTTATTCAAATTATTATTCAAATACTTATCATAAAATTTTATTTAACCGAATGTTATATACACTTTCATAGGAAAACATTTATTAATATTCATTTTAAACAAAAAGTTGCTTATAATATAAAAAAGAGATAAATATGTTTATAGTCTGTTTCAGTTGATTTTGTAAATGGTTTATACTCGAAACTTGATCACCGTTTGGTCCACATCAATACTAGATCTGTTGACACCTATATTGACACGTGTCTCATTAATTTTTTTAATTTAAATTTCGTTTTAGGTTAATTGAAACTGACGTTTTGGAAGTGGGTTTTTAATGGAAGAAATGGTTGAATGGCAAGAAATATGGAAGGATTACAGGTAAAAATCAGTTGTAGTGAAATTCAGATACAATGTTGTATTCGAAAGAGGTTAGTGTGTTGATGTTGGTGGGGGTTAAGGTAAATTTTGAGGATTAGGGTTTCTTGTTCTTCCTTTCTAAAAATGAAAAAGAGTCATGGATCGTGAAATTCAGATGCAATGTTGTATTTGAAAGAGGTTAGTGTGTTGATGTTGGTGGGGGTTGAGGTAAATTTTGAGGATTAGGGTTTCTTGTTCTCCCTTTCTAAAAATGAAAAAGAGTCATGGATCGAAGTGTTCCACCTCATATTCTTCTTCAATGCTCGGATGTTCAAAAATTTGTAGATGTGGGAAAATATTATTGCTTTTGAAAGCCACTACCGCGAAGAATAATGGTAGATTTTTTTGGAGATGTAGAAACTAGGCAGTAAGTATCATTTTTTGCAGTGTTTAGATCTGAGGTAGTTATTTGTTGTCAATGATTTTTTTTTGGTCATTGTAGAGTGAAGGAAATTGTAGCTTCTTCCAATGAGCTGATGAGGTGGAACCTATTTGGGAAAAGTTAATAGAGAAAAAAGAAAAAGAAACTTTTTGTGATAATGAGAGAAGGGTCGTCGATTTGGTTTAGAAAAATGCCAAGCTAAAGAAGAAGTTGATGGAAGAGAGAAAAATGGGCCAAATTAAGACGTGGCTTTTCTTAGTTTCGTGGGCATCTACTATTGTTTTTTGTACTTTATTCGTGCTGAAAATGAATTGTAACGTGTTGGTTGTTCATGTTTACTCTATAATGAGTGGTGCTGAATTAAGATGTTGGTTCTGGGTGTGTTATCAGTCCATTCCATGGAAGTGTTATTTGTTATCAGTTTGTGGTGAATTGTAAAAAATGACATATTAGTGTTAAAAGCTTTGGCATTTGAAGATTATTTGTTATCAATGTCTTTGTTACTAGTTCCTGTATGAGTCCATTTGGGAGACGTTATCATTCCCTTTGACATATAATTGTTTAAAATTTTGGCATGAACTTGTCCATTATTAAGTGGTCCATAACCTGTGTTGTAATATTCAGCATACACATGTATTAATTGGTTCAATATCATATAGATATTCAACACATAACATATTATATTACCAAGATGATATAAATATAAAAGATGCTCCATTAACATCATACGGCCCATAAACATTACAGTGGTTCAATATGTTGACAAGTGGTGATAAAGATAAGAAGTGGTCCCCTAAAGTTGAATACAAAGCCTGATGCAAAGTTTGGTACAACCAAAATATCACATCTCCCCAAAATAAAGTTCCAATACCACTTCGAATTAAAAAACTCCCAAAATAACACAGCTTCCAAAATAACACAACTCCTAAACTAGGTCATCATGAGGCGTTGTTTGTACTAGCTTGCGAGCTTAAAACTGTTGTGGCCGCTGCAGCTTTCTTAGATCTCCTCCCTCCTCTGCTAGTTGATGGCTGTGATGTGGTGCTTATGGAGGATCTCAACCTCATGTTGGTTCTCATTCCAGATGCACTGGTACCTTCACTTACAACATTTTTGTTCTTTCTCTGGTTCTTTTTCCCCTGTCACGAACATGAAATATTGATTAGGTACGAGGTTACTATAAGCAATGTTTAATTTGATTGTAAAAAGTTTAGTTTTTGTACCTATGTTTTCCCAGCTCTACAACCTCTACTATTATGACCATATTGGTTACATTTCCTGCATTTCATCCTTATAGGTTTCCTCCCTGCTTTAGAGTAACTCACGTTCTCATCTGCCTCCCTTCTTCTTAATTTCTTTGGCCTCCCTGGAGGAGGCTTAAATGATGGAGGAAGTAAAGGTGTGGAGTTTGTTCTTGGCCATAATTCTTGTCCATTGATGGGTGTAATTTTTGGCCCATAGCAAGCTTCGTAAGCCTCTCTCTTATAATAACGATGGACATAATCTTGGGTTTGTTCTAATTTGTAATTTATTGCAGCAATGACATGTCTGCATGGTATTCCTACTAATTCCCAAAAATAACATGAACACCTACGATTTCCTAGATCAACAACAAATTTCTCCATTGTAAATCCTTGGGTCACTTCAAAAATAGCATCCCCAGTCCAAACAGCAATCCAGTTCCCACTTCTTTCAATTTCCCTATCTAGCCTTTTATTTGGCTTAGGCAAAACAACTCCAAAATATGCAGCAAAATTTTCTCTTAAGTGAGCAAATCTACTCATCAAATAGCACCTTATCCACTCCATCATAGTAATTATAGGTTTATCCCTAACTAACAAAATTGTGCTATTAAATGATTATGACAAGTTATCCATAAACACATCACACCTAGGGTATACACTAAATGCATGCTTGCACCATGCTTGTCGTGGAATAACTATTAACTAATCATATGCCGCTGCATTAATCTTCTTTAATTCCTCCATTTTTGATTCCCATGCTTGGTAGTATGTTGCTTTTGCAGCTCCCATCATCAGCTTGCGTATGACTACTCCTCCTCCAAATTTTTTCTTATAATTGTTGTATAAATGTCTTAAACAAAATCTATGTTCAACTCCATGAAGGATTTCATCAAATACTTGCATTAGTCCCTGATAGAAGCAAAAAGGCAATTAATATTATCACAAGAATGCCAAAACAGTGCTGGAAAATAACACATTTTTATTGGATACATGAAGTATACCTTTTGCTGGTTAGAAATGAACACCCACCGATTAGATTGCACATCCCCAATGTCATCCAGCAATAGACTCAGAAACCATCTCCAATGTCTTGACCCTGAAAGTATGACTTTACTACACAAAATCAGAAATCCACATTTCTTCTTGCAAACCACCTTCACTCTTATATCATCATTTTTAACAAACATTATCTCTCTTCCATTTAGTACTGAATACTCCTTAAGAGCTTGTTTAAACTCGGCAAAACTCCATCCCAACCTTGAACTTGAAGTCCTTTCGCATATCTTCACTTTGAAAAGTGGTATACTTGTGCATAAGCTCTCCTTCACACTCAACATCACTGTCTTATTAATCAGTGCTATATGTGGCATCTATGTCATGATTTTGACCTATTGAATCTGTCTTAAAAGCACCTACACCAGCACTCGCCGAAGACTTTCTTCTTCTCCTTTCCTTAGAAAAATTCTTCCACCTTTCAAGTAGTTTTGTGATGTCTCTGGGTGATTTATTAGTGGACCCAAAACAATTGTAGTCGTCTCTATGACGTTCTTCTTCACTTTTGTCCAATTCTTCAACACCACTATCATCCACATCACTTTGGTCGTCCACACCAGCAACATCCTCATTCTCAGCATCCCTATGACCGACATCCCATGTAACATCCTGGTAGGATATTACTTAAAATATATAAAATAAACAGAAATAAATACCTCATTTATAAATAAACCATTTCCCTAAAACGTGGGAAATTTTAAACTCTTAAAAATTTATATCCACTATAAATAGACAAAATACTCATAATTCTCTATTACAGTTTGAAGGTCCAAAACAATAATTAAATTACATGAAAATTAAATAAAAGTATCTATAAAAGTCCCATGCAACTGGTCCCCACTCTCTGCCACTATGTAGCTGGCTCACTTGTAACACATCTGCTCCCGGATAACAAGTTACCCAATCATCGCCACACACAAACAGATAGGGTGAGCTATGCACAAAGATATAAATAAATGTAAAGTAAACCCACCCACTAATTCATAGTTATTTATTTCTTTACAAAAACCCCACTTTCCCACACTCATAACCAATATGAGTTCATGCATGCACTCTAAATCTTGGGACTTCCTGTGCTTCCACGACCCTCCTCGCTCGTGGTCCAACCTACAAGCCTATCCCGCTCGTAGTCCTACTTCACGGACTTCCTTGCCCGTCATCCGAACTCCTCGCTCGGACCCGGACACGCATACCCGCCTTTCCTACTATGAACTCTCTCGCCCATAGCATTCTCAAGTTGAGCATGAGATGAACTCCCTCGCCCACTCATCCCAACGAGAGTACCTCCGGTGAACTAAATTGTTCACGTTTCGCATGCGGTCCACCCATCACGAACTCCTCGCTCGCGACTCAAGCCAACCACATCCCAGATCCTAAGGACTTAGTCCTTCAAGTCCAAACACCACAAACATATGCATATAATTTCCTTAGCTTAGGAAACACCAAGCAAACCAACTCAAACAATAGACACAAACCTGACTTCTCGCCATTCTCGCTTAAGCCATGGGTCTTCGCCCAAGCGAGTACATATGTCTCGCTCAAACTGAATCACCTCGCCTAAGCGAGTGAGAAACAATGGCTCACCACGAGCTCTCGCTTAGGCGAGACCTTCTCGCCTGAGCGAGACCTTCGTTCGCTCAAACACAATCCCTCGCCTGGACGAGGATTTGAACACAAGACGTGACCTGTTTCATCGCGACCTCGCTTGGGCGAGCTATTCTCGCTTGAGCGAGTGGACGTGTCGCTCAAGACCAAAATTGGTCGCTTGAGCGAGATGCGCGAACCAACACCAGGGATGAGTTTCTGCAACTTTCGCTTAGGCGAGAGTGACTCGCTTGGGCAAAAATATCAGAGTTTCGTCTCTGCTCACGCATATAACTCACCAAAACCAGACCAAAACACAACTCAAACATTACCAAGCATAAAATAGGTGCAAGCAAACCTCAGAACATGTTTTATATTCATTTAAACTACCAAAAACTCATGATTTAGTCACCCACAACCCTACACTACCAAAACCCTCATCCCCAAATCATATAGGGCATAAAAGGGTTTTGCAACCAACAACAACCATACCAATTTTTACTCTCATCACACAAACACGAAATTCACAGCACTCAGAATTCAATTGAAAATTGCGAAAACGAAAATCACAATACATTTGATTTTATACACAAAAGACAACTTCCCCTAACCTGAAATTCTTGATTAAAATTGAGGAAAAATAATGTTCCTTTGTTCACCAATGCTTTGATTCAACTTTCTCCCAATTTAGCCTCTGCACCCAAAACTCACCTCTCACTATATAATTTCGTTCTCCTCTCAAAAACCAATTAACAGCACAACAAAAACCCTTCCTCTCTAAAAAAAATAACCTTTTGTAGGTGTCTTTATGATGGGTTTAAGTGCTAAAACGAAAATGGGCTTAATGGGGTGTTTAATTTCCATTCAAGGGTAATTACTTAGTGCTTTTTTATCCCCGACTATACCCCTTCTGCTAGGTTTTCTCCGCCCTTTCACATTCAAGCCAAAGCTGCTTCTTATTAAAAAATAAGGGTTAATTCATGACTATCAACATTTGAACCCGTGACCCTCTTAATGTTAATTCAATTCATCACCATTCAACTAACCCATATTTGATGATAATTATTATAATCTCTTGATTATACTATCACTTAACAAGCTCATATATATTATCAAAATAATAATAAATCAAATAAAACACAATTGGCATACATAGGACTTGAACCCAAGTCCTCTCACACCATAAAGTACTCTCAACCATTTGAACTAGTACTTTTCCACGTCATACCATTTAACATTTAATGACATCAAAGTTCCCACCACCCGCATTTATTAATTAATTAATTATTTAATTAATTAATTTCCACGAGTCTTACATCCCCTTTCTCAGAAATACCCTCATCCTCCACTCTGGTCTCCCCTAAGTCAGCAACCCCAACTTCTTTTACAGTAGCCTCATCCCTCTTCCCACCATCTTGACATTCAACACCAGCCACCACCACATTAGGCTCCTCTTCACGCCCACCTTCACCTGCATTCTGTATCCATTCAATGTACTCAATAGGTTCAGCTATACTCACCACATGCTCTACATAAATCTGGACCTCTTCTTTCTTTGTTTCCGCACAAGCACACAATTGCAGTGCATCATTATTTGATACAAAAGGCCTTAAATCCTTATCCATTCGACCTCTCTTCGGATTCCATCAGAGCTTCATCGCCCCATCGTATTTGAACTCCTCCTTTAATATAGATAAGACCTTGAAATAGGACCACTTATCAGGATCCAATACATGGAATACGTGTTCTTCCCCTCCGTTGTAACGCAAAAACCTCCCCTAAATGACTCAAACTTTCCCATGTGGAAAAACGCAACTAAGAAAGACATTCTTTGCAAAACCAGAAACCCTAACTTCGTTACCGTAAACAAAAATCCCAAATGCAACCAACGATTTCAATGCATAAAACGTAAAAACCAATAAACTAATTGAAAACCTAAAAGAATTGAATTAAACCTTCATATTCAGCGGAAAATCACAGCACGAGATTAAGTCGTCTTCCCCAATCATGTCCTTCGAACACTATTACAGAAGAAGTAAAACCACCTTTCATGAGATTAAGTCGTCTTCCCCAATCTCTCCATCACGTTTTGTGGTCAGTGCTACGCCGCACAATAAAACCCTATTCAGGTAGACGATTGCATCAGCTCTGGACGTCAGCAGATTTTACAATCAAGAGTAAATTTTTATTTACCCTAAACGAGCGTTTCACCCATTTCATTTACCCTAAACGAAAAAAATAATCAGACACGTGTCAATTATGTGTCAATACAGGTGTCAACATATTTGGTAATGATGTGGAACGCCGTTTGCCACGCAATCACGTTATTAACGCCGCTTTAAAATAGGGACCAAAAACAAACGTTTTAAAAGCGTAGGGACCAAATGGCGATCAAGTTTCAAGCAAGGACCATTTACAAAATCCACTGAAACTACATGGACTAAAAACATATTTATAAATATTTTTTCATTTTTCTAAATAATTTATTATATTGTTAGCTTATTCTAACTAATATAAAGATCTTCTTACAAAATCCTGGTTTTAAAATAACTCTGAGCATAATTCCTACAATGAAGATGTTTTTAATGTTCAAATAACTAACTTTTATTTCTTAAATTTAATTGTGTTTTGGTCTAAGGTTATCCTAAATCAAAGGATAAATTTTTTTGGGTAAGTGTTTGAGATTATTTTGGTTTAAAATGTTAAGTTGATTTTGGTGCAGAGAGGTTAGTCTGTCTACCTTGAGCTAGGTGAGGCGTAAAGGTTGGAGTGATGGACAAGTTCGTCCTTATTGCATGATGGCACCAAGTCAAACTCAACACATTCGTTATTCTAAGTTGTGATTGGTTGGAATATCGACCATACAACCAATTGGTTCTATAGGAAGTCACCCAAATTACAAGGTACAAGAACTAAAGGAAAAAGAATGGTACAAGGCAGAGGAGGATTTGAAAGATGAGATCTCATCTTCTTTTGGGTTTGGTTTTGAAACAATGATTAAGCAAGTAAAAGTACTGTAATCGTATGTGGTTCTTTCAACTTTGTCTTTTAGTTGATTTTAGTATTTTCTTAAATCAGACTTTGGCTGAACGTATTGACTTTTGTCTTTTGATTTTAGTTGTTTTTGAAATGGTTTAATTAGTTAGATGGTACCCATTTTGGTAAGAGTGTGTCAATTTGGTATCCGTGAAAAAAAAGTGTTAATTACGTCCTCGTTTTTGAAAAAAATGCCTTAATTAGGTTCCTTTCAAAAAATATAATTAACGCCGTTAACGGTACGTCACATGTCACTATCTGATTTTTATAGTTTTTTTTTATTTTTAATTTTTTTTGCAAAAGTTTTTTTTTGTCACGTGTCAAGTCCCTATTGTGACACATGGCAATATCAATGCCACATGGCAGGATAATGCCACGTGTGGCAAATGTCATTGTACTGATCTCAATTTAGTACCTATCTATACCTCATTGTTTCAATTTAGTCCTCACTTTTTTGTCTTTGGTTTAATTTTGTCCCAATTTATTTTAATAATTGAAGTATATTTTTTAATTCACTTTTCATAAGATTAAAAGTAATTAAGTATAAATATTTTTACAACATTTAAGTATTGATATTTACATTAAAATTTAGTGTTAAAAAAATGTATACTAATAGAACAATGTAGTCATTTACTTTTTTTTTTTTCAAAATAGAGCAATGTTGTCTCTCTCCAATTCAAGACCAAATATACTATTTGTATAAATGTTATACTAATATTTTTTTATTAAAAATGACTTTTTAGCATATTATGTTATTGTATATTATTAACCTATATCTTGTTAATGTATTCTTTGACCACTAAATTTTAATATAAATATAAGTACTTAATTTTGTAAAAATATTGATACTTAATTAGTTTCAATCTTATAAAAAAATGAATTAAAAATATACTTTAATTATTAAAAAAAATTGAGACAAAATTGAATCAATAATATATATATATATATATATATATATATATATATATATATATATATATATATATATATACAATCAATACAATGACATTTGCCACATGCGGCATTATCTTGCCACGTGGCACTGACATTGTCACGAGTCACAATATGAACTTGACATGTGACAACAACAAAAATTTTGTAATTTAAAAATTATAAAAATTAAAAAGAAAATTAAAAAACCATAACACGTGGCATGCTATTAACGACATTAATTATTTTTTTCTGAAAGGGACCAAATTGAGACATTTTTTCAAAAGTGGGGACGCAATTAACACTTTTTTTTTCTGTGGGTACCAAATTGACACACTCCTACCAAAGTGGGTACTATCTGAATAATTAAACCTTTTGAAATTTACCCCTTGGTTAAGCCAACTCTCAAACTAAGTTGAGTTTTGTAGAAAATTAATCTTAGTTATTTTAATTTAAGACAATCTCTAGTTGAGCTGGATATCTTAATTGACATTTATAACTAATTCAAACTTTATTACCGATGAAATTAAATTTTATTTATAACTTAGTTAAATTTATAATGACAAAACTTAGAACTTAGTCGAAATTTATAACCAAGTCAAAAATTAGAACTATGTTGAAATTTATTAGAGTCAAATTCTATAATCGAGTCAAAATTTAGAATTGAGTTAAATTTATAACCAAGTTAAAATTTATAACCTTGTCGAATTTTATAATTGTGTATCATGCCTAAAGGCTTGATGAAATTCACACTAAACCTTCTGATTCTACTTGAGACCCATCTCATAGATTTAGGAAAATATAGCTTTTTACTTCTTCATCTGCAAGGACTTCTCTACGGGAATCGTTAAGGGCAAACATATTTCATGCTTATATGTTTTTCGAGTGATATATGGTGTATAACACTGATAAATTATTTTAGTGGTTGTTGAGACGTCTTCCCAAGATCTCCATTCTCTATGTACTTCCTTAATCTTTATTTGAGGAGAGTATCATTTCTCTTCTAGTCTCTTTTGTCTTGGGATTTCTTTAGCCTTAATATATGAAAATGATATGTAGAATTTCAGCCATGGATTCAACTTTGCTTTGAAGGGGAAATTCACTAATGGGATTTTCTCAAAGGCCTTTTACAAACAAATGGAAAAACCTAGCCGAGGTGACGTGAATCCGGAGGGGTGGATTCGTTTTTACGGATCCATCTAGGTTGGAATGCTAATAAGCAAGAAATTTGGATTGTTTAAAACGTGAAAATAGAAATATATAAGAAGATGGACTAAAAATTGATAGGTGTCACACTTCCAAGGATTGAAGATAAGCCTAAGAGTTTAAACATACAAAGGGATGAAGGACCTTTAATAAGACTTAAAGGTTCTTGAATCACTCAAGAACTTAGGAGAATCACTCTCACTAAGATAAAAGAGATAAAATCTAATAGTTCTAAATAAAACTCAACTTGTTTTCATTGAAAAAAATGGTTCAACTTATATAGAAGATTTAACCATCATAATTACAAAAGATCCATTAATTGTAATTACATCCCACTTAAGCTAATAATGATTCATTTAAGCTAATAATGATCCTACTACTTAATGGCTAATATTAATTGGAATTGTGGCAACCAAAAGTCACCCAAAAGCATTCAACAATGCATCGTCTTCTTGGTCTTCCAAAGACTGGTTCCTAAGTTGCCAAATGACCCCTTATTAGGAGAATTGCTCTCGCTATGATAGAAGAGATGAACTCTAATATTTTTGAATAAAACTCAACTTGTTTTCATTGATAAAAGTGGTTAAGCTTATATGGAAGCTTTAATCATCATAATTACAAAAAAAAATCCATTAATTGCAATTATATCCAACTTAAGCTAAAGATGATCCCACTATTTAATGGATGATTATAACTAAAGTTGTTGCAACCAAAAGTTATCCAAAAGAATTCAACTTTTGGTCTCCCAAAAGCTGATGACTAAGTGGTCGATTGGGTTAGTATTACAACTTAAAATAAAACCAAACGAGATTCCATTAGTTGATTAAACAAAAACATATTTTGCTCAACATATTTTAGAAAGGATTAGGCCATTATTTAAATAAACTAATACCTTAAAAAATGCAACAAAGTGGCGCATTAGTCCTTTTCCGTTTAGGCCATGATGCAATTCACAACCTTGGTCTTTTCTTCTTAAATCTTGGGCTTACATTCAAATAATATGGACAACACTTGTTGAAGAGTTTCGTTTGCTTTCCTTTTTCTAGCCCTTATCATAGGTCCTCCAAGTTCTTCAAGTGGATATGTGCCCTTACTCATTATCACATTTCCATCACTAGAACATAGGAAACTCTCTCCAACAAAACCAAACACCATTTAACCTTCATCCTTTGCAAGCTTCCGCATGTTCAAGCCATCACAAACACATTTACAAACATATCTTCATTTGACTATTAGGTACATACCATTTTATTGCAAAAGCTATTGTGGTAATCTTTAAGGGGTTCATTCTCTCATTATTTGATATCAAACAAATTAGCAATGCTAGGCGACTTCACTTTATTAGTGACAAGTTACAACAAGAACAACTGAAATAATGAAGAAAAAGATGATTGTTCCTTCTGGAATTCCACTAAACCACTGCAAAGCGTTCCCTGACAATGTTCCTGCGAATATGTTACATTGGATTTCACCTAGTCCACCTGGAATCATCATTTGTTCATACAAGGCCTTTAAATGACTCTTCAGATCCTCAGTTCATGAGAAGGAGATAACTTTAGGGATCATGTAATGTGTCATAACATGTTTGTTCATGATTGGTCAAGAGAATGGATGAGGTTCGTCATGATCATGCTTTGTTCTTTAGAAACCACCCTCTCGATGAGCTTCATAGTCGTGCATCATTTTTCGAAATTCCTCATTTGCCTTTTGCATCTCCTTTTGTGCTTTTGGTTCCTCCTCCATAACTTGTATTTCTCTCCACAATCTCTCTTGTTTGACCACAAGCTTCTTGTGATCAAACTTAGGCTTATTTTGCATAGTTCTTGACCTGTTCATTATCTTAGCTAAAATTATGGATAGTTTCCAAGATTTGTTGTAAGATTGGCACATTGTCTCTTCTGTTGAGTTCACCATGTCAAGGGATGGCAATGGGACAGGGTGGAGACGAGTTTTGCTATCCCATACCCATTTCGAGAGAAAAAAAAATTCATCCACATCCCTATACACAAACGTAACGAGTATCAATTTTACCCCATCCCCATCGCTACTAGTAAACGAGCATATACTCATATTCGTACATATACCCATTTTCTTACTGTTTTAATATGAATTAATTATTTTTTTATAAAATAATAAAAATTACGGTAAATGAAATATAACATGATCAAATATTCAATATTAAAAGGAGGATATTCTTTTTTCTTCAATATCAAATATTTAGAAAGAAATTATAATTGTATACATTTTAAATTAAAAGACAAAATAAAATTTCATTAGAGACAAAACATGTATTAAATTTGTAAACATTAATGTTACCTAGTTGATAAATATTTAAAGTAAATTTTTTTTAAATGTATGTTTACTTAAATTTTTAAAATTCTAATAAAATCTCTTTTTTTGCACAGTATAAAAATTATAAGACATCACTTGATCAAAATCACATAAGAACAAATATTAAACTAATAATAATTAAAATTTAATATAAATATTTAATCTTTTGAATTTCAATATATGTTGGATGATGGTAAAAAAGATTAATGACAATTATAATAAATTATTATATTATAGTAAATAAAATTTATTTTATAATTATAGTGATAAAATTACATGTATGATAATGAGTTAGTAAATAAAAATAATTATATAAAAAAAAGTTACCTACCCACAATGAATGACAATTGTTCTATTTTAGAATTATGCTAAACCAAAGAGCAAGATATTTAGAGTGAATGTTTCATATTGTTCTAGTTCGAAGTTTGGATGACTTCAAGTCAGAGAGTTGAAGTGTCTAGGCCTTTGAACTACTTTCCTATTTATAGCCATGAGAGTTATTGTAAGGCCCATTTTATTCCTGCCCTAAAAGTTAGTGGGCTGCCCTACAGTATTGGGCCTAAAAGGCTGGCCCATGATATAAAGACCCTTAGCGTTGCCCTAATTCCACATTTCTTGCACTTTCAGAAAAGAACCAGCCGTCACTCCCCATACCCCTCACAAAACGCTCTGCTAGGGTTCCTCCCCAAGTCTCTCGAGCTAGCTCCGAATCAGTTTCTACTCCACGTAAGTACCCCTCTAGCTCACCGGAGTTTCCTTTTTGGCTTTCCCTTGTATTTTCGCAGTTAGGGTTAGTACTAATCTGCCTTATTCCGTGCACATTCTGTTTTCAGCTCCGTAGTGAGTCCTAGAGCTGCTGTGCTCCTTGGTTACGCGTCGAAGGTCCTGTACGAACCTATTTCCAGGTACGGGAAGTTAGAGTTTCAGTCTTTTCGTGTTGTCTTGGCTGTTCTCGAGTGAATCACTGATTGCATGGATAAATCATTCGTTTTGGTGTGATTAACTGCTTTGTATGCTTTGTTGGTTCGATTTACATGGTTGTTGCAGTGAAGAACAGTGGCGAGACCTGTTAATCTCGCCCAAGCGAGTCCATCTCGCCTAGGCGAGATGAAACAGGGAGCTCGCCTAGGATTATTGCACGAAAGGTCGCCCAGGCGACCTGCTCGAACTTTGAGCGAGGGAACACCTCGCCCAGGCGAGAGGGGTCTCGCCTAAGCGAGATCCCGTGATGTTCCCTGAGTGCTCCATCGAACCCTCGCCTAGGCGAAGGGGGGGCTCGCTTGAGCGAGCACGTCTCGCCTGAGCGAAACCCTTCAGCCTGAGCGAGGGGTTGGGCGAGGCTGTACGCTGTTTGGGTGGTTGTTTGTCTTTGGAGGATTGATATTGCCTTGGGTGTGAATTGTATGATGAGAAACATGTATATAAGGGAGTATTATGTATGCTTGACATGAATTACGAATTTGCGTATGACGGGATGGGTATGATCTTAGCATGTGAAATGAATGAGTGGTTTGGAACTAAAGGGAACACGTTATTGATATGAGATGAGGCCCTAGATTCATGGAGTGGTGATGATCCGAGGTATGGATTCGAAATATGATACGTATGAGGAATTAATCTCAAGGGTTGCTATAGAAATGTAAATATGATTTAATGTTCTCTTATTGCTGAGTTATGAATGTTGGTCCGTGTCAGCGTGTAAATTCCTTGGGGTCTCTAGGCGAGACTTTCAGGGTTGCGCTTCAGTGGTCGGGACGTAATTCCATGGCCCCTGTTAGTGGGTGCCCATGGTGGTGCCCCATCTGTATAACTAGGTAAGGATTCAAGGTAAGGACTGCATCCTGACACTCTAAGGGGCCAGTTAGTCTCACTTAGAGCAAACTGACTCCTGTGGTGAGAGTAGCAGGAGGCCCGAAATTCATTAAGGGCTAACCTTGTGGTGAGGGAGATTTAATTCATTGTAACACTTGTAATACATAGCTCGGAGATGAGCAGCTCAGAGTCGAGCAGGGATATCCACCACAAGTGCAAGCATCCGCTGAATCCGACTAAGTTATACGTATCCGGATGAGTCAAGTCGAGTCGTAGTGTATTGAATGAGAGTCATAACATGTTTGGTTGATTATATGGATATGGGATGATGAAAATATATTTGACTGCATGATGAATATGTTGTTGGCTCTAGCTTACCCGTTTGTTTGCATGGTTGTGATGTATGTGGCTGTTCTTTCTTGCGATGATCATCGACTTGGTTGATGGGAGCAGATGGGCGAAGTTCTCGTGGTCAACAAGGGAATGGTGATTCCACCGCTTAGCCGTCTGGACTGGATCTTACACTTCTCTTCTTCATGTCTTCTTTAAGGCTATGGCCCTGTACTCGTTGTCTTTGGATTGAAAACTCTTAGTTAAACGGTTATCCTGCTTTTGTTGGCATTGTGTGTGCCTGGTTTTGTAGGGGTGATGTTATGAACCCTAAGACTGCATTGTTGATTATCTCTGTGTGACGTTTCCTTTAATTTTTTGTATTAAATTAAATGGTGCATTACAGTTATAGATTGAACAACTTATATCTCCTTGAATTTGTTAATATACGAAAGGTATGAAATCCTGAAAAGATAATTTAGGTTATTTTACTTAAAGATATAATCATGTTATCTTTTTCTTTAACATCGAAAATATAAAATCCTTTCCTATAATTGAGGTCGATCAATATATTATATAGTTTGTTATGATAGTACACAACCTCCCGGCCTAAGTTAATTTTAACATAAAGGTTGAATTTAGTATCAGGACGTTTTTTCAAAATTATGATGGTACAAATTATTTAAACATTATGTTTAAACAACGATTTGTATTTTCATATTTTAATTATTTTAAATACGAATATGTCATTAACGATCTGTAAGACAAGTTCTTTTACATTTTTATACCATTAGTTTCTTTTAGTTTCATGCTTAAATATCTCATTTAAGATAATTATCAGGGTAACCAAATAAATATGTTATATTATATAAAGTATCTGATTGGGGGAAGAGATCTGACCTGTTATAATTTAGATTAGGTTTTGGCCCAAACAAAATAAATTAATTCAGATTAATTTGGCTTAGATCAGTTTTGATTGGGGGAAATTATTTGGCTGTTGCTTCTTCCACCCATCAAATTTATCCCTCTACTCCATAAAACAGTTTCCGTAATAAGAGGGGATGATTGTTTTTCGGAAAAAAAAAATTCTGAGCTTTTTATGGTATTCCAGAAAGGACAATGATACTTTAATCCATTTTTTTTGACCCACTTTTAACCCACCACTTCAATCACCATTAGATCATACATTACATCACTAAAAAGAATAAAAAAAGATGATCTAATGGTGATTAAAGCAATGGGTTAAAAGTGGATCAAAAAAAGTGGGTTAAAATATCATTTTCCTTCCAGAAAATAAGTTTCAGTTCCGGATGAAATATGAAAGGGTGCAGGAAGCAATAGTCATATTATTTTTATCACGGGGCTATGATGGATATTTCTTCTTACACTCCCATAATTTAAATATGTAGCCCTCTAAATTTTAAAATTTAAAATTTACTCTTCTGGAATTAAATCAATTAAACCCTGATTATGTAGGCGTTGGAGTGTATTTTTACATTTGTTAAGGTTGTGGTGTGCTCGGTACTGATGGTAGTTTGCATCGAAGATTTTGTTATTGTTTGGTTTAGGATTTTCAATTTTAATATCGGTAAGTTGTTAACCATAAATATTTTAGTATTTTGAAAATGTACAATCTAAAATATATTATCTTATTAAAAAGATATATTTTGAATTATACGATATTAAAACTTTTTGAAAGATCTATTCTAAAATAAACATACATATAAGCAAAAACAAACAATATTTTGACCTACCTTCTTTATTTATTTTTAACTCTTCATTTTAATATTTTTAAATTATCATATCACACCATTAAAAAAAATCAAAATAGATAATTGAAGAAAAAAAGAGTTACAAAAATAAATATTTATTTTCTTAATCTTTTTCTAAAAATAAATAGCATTTATATCCTCTATAATTTTCAAATCGACATATGGATGATACCATTTTTCTTAATTTATTTAAAAATTAAAACATCATATTGTTAAAACTTAAACAGAAGTTATGAAAATTAAAAAAAAAAAAACTCTTTTACAATTATAAATATAATGAAAGAAATGAATTCCATTCAACTAAAATAAAAAACACAAAAGAATAAATGACATTGATCAAAAGTACAAGAAAATAAATACATTTAAAAATTGAAAGAATACATGTTATTTTAAGAGTAGAAGAGTTGTAAGTGTCATTTAATTTAAATTATGTTATCAGTGTTTCATCAAACTCACAACAACGTAATGTTATAGATTTACTCTCATGTGAAAATTTAAACTTCGACAAACAAATCAAACTGATTCCTGAACAAATCCTCCCTAACACAACAATATAATTTATAATAACTTAAACTTTGAAACGACAATTAAATGATAACAAAATCTTTTAACAATTCGACAAACACACTTTTATAAGAATATTTGTTTTATTATAATTAATCCTTCTTCATTTTATAAGCAGCAACTTTTTAAATTTACTCTCCTTTTCATTTTCTCATGAAATGAGTTTTATCGTTTGTCTATTTTTCGCCCAACAAAAAAGATGCAATAATTCATTTTGTACTTGGAGCAAAGCAGACTATACAAATATCTTTGAGTCTCCTCCAGATAGTCCGTAGTCAAAGTCAGAAAATAATTTAGTTTGTTTCACCAATATTTATATAAGTCAGTGTTCTTGCACAAAACTCCAAGAAACTTTCTGAATGGATCACTCTACCATAAGATACTAAGGTTATCCAACTCAATTCTAGTCAAAGATTTGAACAGCAAATTATTGATTAAGACAATGTTTGTATTTACATTATGTGTAGTGAATACACGTTCTGATATGCATGTTTGTATTTAAACGTGCTTTTGGACGGCTTTCAATGGAAAACAAAAACACATATTAAATATATAATTAATTAAACAAACCTTTATGATTGCCATTTTGGTTATAAAGATGATAGGATGATGATTTTTTATGATTAACTTAATTAAACATTTATTGAATATGGTTTTTACGCAATCAGGATCTTCTGTAAATCTCATCTGTTGGTCTTAGACTCAAACTACCACCATCTTCTCGAGCCCTTTTTCCCGCTGTTTCTCTCCCAGTAAAAGGTAACTTCTGCTCTGATATTATCCAAAGTTAATCAATATGATATTTTCAATCATCAAGTGGTTTTGTAACTTTCTATATGGCATTTGTTTTTTAAATTTCTGTTTGATACTAAACATTTTATTTATGCGTTCATTGATCATCATCATTGATCTTTTCACAATCAGCTCGTGTTTGAGAGGATTAAGAACCTGTTAAGATGGTGAGTTAGCATTATTTTCCCTTTTTCTTTTTCTCTGAAGGGATGATTTGAACTACTAAACTGGATAATCATGTACAGGTGAAGTTCACAGTTGATCAACTTCGGCGGATTATGGACCGCAATCACAACATTAGGAACATGTCTGTTATTGCTCACGTAGATCATGGTACGTTGTTCTAGTTTTTTGCGTTGATGTTAAGTCCCTCTCCCTAGCTTTTAATGGTTGACATTGTTGAGCAAAGTTTTCGTTGATTAGCCTCTGTATCTTCTTTGTCACGGGGTTTAAAACAGAAAAGATTTTCACATTCTCCTTAAACACTGCATTAATTAGGTTCTGGAATGCAGGAAAATCCACACTGACTGATTCTCTTGTGGCTGCTGCTGGAATCATAGCACAAGAGGTTGCAGGAGATGTGAGGATGACAGATACCCGTCAAGATGAAGCTGAGAGAGGTATCACTATCAAGTCAACTAGTATCTCTCTTTACTATGAAATGGCAGAGGGTGATTTGAAGAAGTTCAAGGGAGAGCGTGAAGGGAATGAGTTCCTTATGAATCTCATTGAATCACCGGGGCATGTGGACTTCTCATCTGAGGTAACGGCTGCGCTTCGCATCACCGATGGAGCACTTGTGGTGGTGGATTGTGTTGAGGGTGTATGCGTACAGACAGAAACTGTGCTAAGACAAGCTCTTGGAGAAAGGGTTAAGCCTGTTTTGGCAGTTAACAAGATGGATAGATGCTTCCTCGAGCTCAACCTTGATCCAGAGGAGGCATACCTTACATTTCAGAGGGTTGTTGAGAGTGAAAATGTGATCATGGCAACATATGAAGATGCTCTACTTGGTGATATTCAAGTATACCCGGAGAAGGGAACGGTTGCTTTCTCTGCTGGTTTGCATGGATGGGGTTTTACCCTCACCAACTTCGCCAAGATGTATGCTTCAAAGTTTGGAATTGACGAGGCAAAGATGATGAGTAGGCTTTGGGGTTCGAATTTCTTTGATTCTGCCACCAAAAAGTGGACCAACAAACACACCGAGACTGCTACCTGTAAGCGTGGCTTTGTTATGTTATGTTATGAACCGATCAAACATATTATTGAGCTTTGCATGAGCGACAAGAGGGATGAGCTGTGGCCTAAGTTGCAAAAGCTTGGGGTAAACATGAAGTCAGAGGAAAATGATTTGACAGGAAAGACTTCGATGAAACGTGTTATGCAGTTGGCTACCGGCAAGTAGTGCCCTTCTGGAGATGATGATATATCACCTTCCCTCTCCTGCCCGTGCTCAGCAGTATCACGTTCAGAATTTGTACAATGGTCCCCTGGATGATCCTTATGCTTCTGCTATCTGATAGGGGTAGGTTTTATGCTTTTGGACGAGTTTTCTCTGGCAGGGTTTCAACTGGTTTGAAAGTCAGAATCATGGGACCAAACTATGTCCCAGGAGATAAAAAGGACTTGTATGTTAAAAGTGTTCAGCGAACTGTAATTTGGATGGGAAAGAAACAGGAAACTGTTGAGGATGTGCCTTGTGGCAACAAGTAGCTATGGTGGGTTTGGATCAATTCATAACCAAAAATGCTACATTGACCAATGAGAAGGAAGTTGATGCACACCCCATTCGAGCTATGAAGTTTTCTGTGTCACCCGTGGTGCTGTTACAAGCAGGGTTCCGTCAGATCTTCCTAAGCTACAAGAAGGTCTAAAACGTTTAGCTAAGTCAGATCCTATGGTGGTGTGCACAATGTCAGAGACAGGAGAGCATATAATAGTTGCTGCTGGTGAGGTTCATCTAGAAATCTGCTTGAAGGACTTACAGGTCGATTTTATGAATGGAGCGGAGGTTTCAATATCTGATCCTATTGTCTCTTTTCGCGAGACTGTGTTTGAGGGATCTTGCCGTACAGTGATGAGCAAGTCACCAAACAAACACAACCGCCTATACATGGAAGCAAGGCCTATGGAAGATGGACTAGCAAAGGCTATCGATGATGAAAAGATAGGACCAGGGGTTGACCCAAAAAATAGGTCTAAAATATTGTCAGAAGAGTTTGGTCGGGACAAGGATCTGGCCAGGAAAATATGGTGTTTTGGCCCTGAGGGTAAAGGACCCAACATGGTGGTAGATACTTGCAAGGGCGTACAGTACCTCAGTGAAATCAAAGACTCAGTTGTTGCTGGGTTTGAGTTAGCATCAAAAGGAGGTCCAATGGCTGATGAGAACAAGCGAGGGGTCTGCTTCGAGATTTGTGATGTGGTTCTTCATGCTGATGCTATTCACAGAGGAGGCGGCCAGATCATTCCAACAGCTAGAAGGGTCTTCTATGCAGCCACACTGACAGCAAAACCAAGACTTCTGGTGGAAATACAGACACCTGAACAGGTCCTTGGCGCAGTGTTCTTAATCAAAAAAGAGGGCATGTGTTTGAGGAAATCCAGAGGCCAGGCACCCCACTTTACAATGTCAAGGCATATTTGCCTGTTATTGAGTCATTTAAATTCAACGAATCACTAAGGGCTCAAACAGGGGGGTAGGCTTTCCCCCAGTTAGTATTTGACCATTGGGATATGGTGTCATCAGATCCACTACAACCTGGCACTCCTGCTGCTTTGCTCGTGTTGCAGAGATAAGAAGGAAGAAAGGCTTGAAGGAACAAATCACACCTCTCTCCGAGTTCGAGGACAGGCTTTGATGTGTCAATAAGTTCTCTTAGATAGAAATATACAGTAATTTCTTTTCCCTTTTCCCTTTTCCTAGGTTTTGTTCATATTTCTCAATCTTAATGTTACATGATATTAATTGTAGTTTTTCAATTTTAATGTTGCATGTTACACTGCAAATGGTCATTCTTTCTCTCTTTCTTTGTTATCATAACTTCATATTTTATGTTTCAATTTCGCATCTTAGCTTCCCCCTTTGTAAATTAGATTTTGGAATAGCTGTCCTAAGCTTATATAACTAGCATGCTACGAAGATTGAACTCAAGTTCACAAAAAATCTAATCCAGAAGCTCTAGTATAATAACCTCACTTTTTCATGGCAACATACGATGTTCAAAGGAAATGAAATCCTAAATCATGATGCCAATTTTTACATAGAACACCTATTTGAAACTTCATAGACAGAAAGTCAACAGACATATGTTGGAAACCCTGCTGCATAGCTATTCTGTACAAGGTGATTCCGACTTGGGCATTGCCAAAAAACTCCACGAAATCTGCATGCAACAGGTAGATGCAAATCGCACTACGCAACTCTCCTTGTATTAGGCCAGCAGCTTATCCATTTTGCTGTTAGAGAAGTTAAAGATGTCTTCTAAGAATCAACCGTGTCAAAATCTTGACAAAACCTGCAAATTCATACGCACATATTTTAAAAGTTCTCAAGAGTAAGACCAATTGATAAACCGCATGTATCAAGACAAGTAGAAAAATATTGTTTGTATCTTTCCCCAAATTGATTACAGATGGTGGTATACATGGTGGTATGCATGGGATCTAGGTCTAAAAATTCGGAGATAATCTGCTATTTGAAAAAGTTAACTAAACAATTACAGATTTCAAATCCCTAAAATAATGAAACAAATATCTACAGGTAGATGTGCATAGAAAACGGAGTCTGAAGATTCTGTCTATTCCAATAAAACCGTAATTGATCACTAAGACCCAAATAGTAAACTACAACGAGAATGGATGACTTGATAATGACAATGTGCCGTAGCCTAGTAGAATGAACTTGCCTCAGTTATCAGTGGTTTTGCATGTTCTTCCCATTCAGTAGTCCACCTAGCTGAAGAACCAGTTTCCAATGCACCATATTTGAGGACCTTCAATGGATCACAGTCATCAGGAAATCCCTTGAAGAGAAGCTGTGTAGATTCAGGACACCAAATTAGTACGATCAAGACTAGACATTTAGATTGTATACATTATAAGACAAAAGTTTTTAACCGACAACAATCTAAACTGTGTAATCCACATTCAGATAAGAAAGTTGAAGCTTGTAATCATTAACAGACATACCAGAAGTTCATCAGCTAGCTCTGATGAAGAAGAGAAGAGAAGGCCATTTTTGTCAACTCTAACCAGTTCTTTAATGCTTCAAGAAGGTAACAGCTTTGACTCAAATGAAAAGAACAATTTTTTTGGACTTCAGAAGAAGTCACAGACAATTTTCAAGGAAGTATTAGCTTACCAAGAGTACGAAACCGCACAAACTGGCAGTCCACAGCCAAACATATCCACAACCTGGTACAGTTAAAAAAAAAAAAATCTAAAAATAAACAAAATATTTAATAAGATTCAATAGTTGTTTTTATAAACCTTACAAAATGCGACATACTCGACGTAAAACTGACATCCTCTTAAAAAGCCTATGGTTTAGGTATGAAAATATCCAATTTCCAATACAGAGTTCTAGACATTAAATTAAGAGGAAGAGCTAGTATTTAATATCACACATAAAGAAACATTAGAGATTCAAAGAAGGATCCATATTGAACCTATCTCGTGGTACATAATTAACTGAAAATGGCAAACTCAAAAACCTCAAGAAATATAGGCAGTTATAGCCCACTCAGTCAAAATGAATTAAATTAGCCAGAACATGTATAGAAGAACTAACACATAACATCATCTTTTTATATGACACAGAACTAATATTAGACTGGAGAGATGGATATATATATTCAATGAAGCACATAATTTAATACGAATGCTGATGTAATTCAAGAATTTCAATAATTTTATAGGAAAACCCATTTAATCAACATAACATTGATCAAAGTTTTCATGCCCTAGATGCTTATGAGTGCAATGTCTTAAATGATTCAAAACAGCAGATTATTACAGGGAGGATTTCAGTATAACCATGAAAAGACATTTGCTTTGTACACCGACATATAATAACGGATACCTTCATTGGAAGGTCTAATCCTGATGATGAAGTATGAAGACAAACACCTAGATCAGCTGATCCTGAAATGACCAAAAAATGTTAAATGAAGAATTTCACCACTGTACACGATCACTTCTAAAACAAGGAACACAATACCTAGTAGTAATGGATAATCATCAGCTGAAAGCCACATAGTACGAAATGCCACACGTTTAAGTTTTAATCTCTTTATTTTTGCTTCATACTTTTCTTTTTCCGGACCTTTGCCTTTATCAACGAAGATCCCACATCAGAAAATTCCATATGATTTCCAGTACTTCAGAATGAAAAAACAATATTTATACCAGTTATGATGAATAGCAATCTGGGATATGAACATTGTTTTCCATCAGATATTTCTTTCCACACGACCTCCTCATCTACTGAATCATCTTCACCCAATATGGCAGCAACGCGTCTATCATACATTACAGCAGCTTCCAAGAGAATACCAAAATCTTCATCAGGTGTCCTGAAAGTTGCACAAGTCTAAGAAATAAAGCACTCAAGTTTGGCTAGTACAAGTCAAGATTATCCTAGTCAATGGAGGTTTTCCATGGCTTTATATTTTTTATATTTTGCTTCATTTTTCTCACTGAAGGTCCCCATCTAACAAACTTTATAAGATGCAGGAAAAAAGAAAGTGCTATTTTAAACGGATAAAATGTTGTCTTGTACCCAGGTTTTCACTAAAGAAAAAACAAAAACTGCTGAGAATCAGAACATGAATACAAGCTGTGTTCATGTTAGAAAAGGAGGCAAATCATACTATGATAAACTTACCAGCTCGTACTGCTTACAACAAGTGCTGGTCGATTAGGCTTCAAATATATGCTTAATCCAACCTCATTTGTAAACAGGCTCTCGTTTTGGCAACGGCTAGCTATCAAGGAAGTTCCTGTAAGAAGCAAGCATATAAACAAAAAATGTGCTAACGACTAAGATTGATATATGTCTAGATTATAAAAGCAATCTTACCATTACTAACACAATCTCTGACACCGAGAGGCTGAAATAGGTCCTCATTTAATCTGCAAAATAACTGTAGATTGTCTATATTATATATGAAAATCTCTAAGGATGCTTGATAAATAATAATAACCAGAGTTACCTTATGCCTCTCCTCCAACGAAGCTGCATGAAAGATGTCCGGAGGCTGATCATACAAAACTGTAGCACTATAAAATTAAGAATTAAGATATATACATCAGATTTCTCCGCAGATTACAGCAGCAGTTTTATGTTAAACAATATATTTCAACTTTGAGTCGACTCTCTTACTTTATTCCCCAGTTTTGAGCCAATTCATGCTGCATTGCTTTTGTTACACAAAGAGAAGCATCTGCCATTTTTCCATAATGCTTTTCAAACCTAATTGGAGCCAAGAAAAAAATCACATTAGCATCAACCTTGAAAAAGCAAAGCCATATCACCAATAAAAATTTCTCACGTAAAATTAAGAAGACGCTACAGTAGTACCATTTATATAAGGAGACAAAATGACTATTTCTTCCCAATGACAGTGCAAGTAGAGTATACCCAAAATTATGCCAATCTATAACAAAAGATGATTTTCTCAACCAGCTAGCCCATTTTACGGCCACAAGGGTTGGAACTGAAGGAGGATTCTGCACAAACAAAGGAGTGAGATAAGTGATGCAAAAAGATACAAGATCAAACTTGCTTCCATTTCTGGTCATTTTGCTTTGTTTATCAATGAATCATTACACATTTAATAAAATATCCTTCAAAGTGTTGAGTCCCAACATCATATATGAAAGAAGCGTAGTGAAGTTTGGCACATCAGAATTTCTCTAGTAGTCCAAACTGACCTATAAGGATGCTTCTAAAACAAAGGCTAAGATCCAAGACAACAATCAACTTTTAAGGTATAAGTTTTCCAATATTATGTCTAACTTAGTAAGAACAAGGAGTATTGAATCTGTCAAGGAAGCCAAAATATGAAGAAAACTTAAAAGGCTAACCTGGACAATAAAAACATCAGGAGATGGTATTTTTACACAAAGGAACCAGAGAAGCATGAGAAATTGAACTATCGGCTTCAACAAAAGCATTATGGGCTGAAGTATCTTTGGTAAGCGTTGACTGGCTGTAAACCACTGCTTCTGAAAATTTGATAAAGTTCCACTCTAGATCAAATTAAGTAAAATACGAGGATAACTTTCCCAGAAAAGATTAGATCTAGGCAACATTGATACCATTATGTGAAAATGAATAGATGGGTTGGCAAGAAGTGCAGTATGGGGCTCTGAACCTGTTACAAAGTTATTAAACAATAAAATGTACTCATTATGCTCAAGAAATTTAGCATATAATTAAATCAATCTCTAATGATTCATTATAAAAAGCTTGAAATTAGAAACGATACCTCCATATGCAACTATGTCAACCTCCAGGGAAGCCTGCAATGCCATATAGAAAAGGCAGTGAATCAACTAACAACTAAAATAAATAAGTGTTTGAAAAGTTTAAACATTTTAAGTAACTTATGAATCATGACTAAATAGTGTGAATATATACCTAATCCTCATTCCTATATATGAAAGAAAGGTCATTTAACAATATCGGTACTACATGACTAAACCAATGAGCTTTCAGATAACAAATAACGACTTAACCACTATGGTTAAATGAATCCCCAAGAGTAAAGATTACACCATCCTTAACCAAACATTAAGTTACAGAGAAAAAAGTGAAATTATGAGCATCATCTGGGTCTCAGAACATCTAATAGCAGAAGCTACCAGGTAAGGAGCTCTCAATTGATTACACAAAACTTAAAACACATGATATGAAAAAGTCTGCACTGAATTTAAGAATCATGTTGCAGAAACCGTCAGAATTTTGGTACCTATGATCCAACTCCCTAAACATTATAAATCAACACCATTCTTTTCTCCAATCCAAACTTGAAATCAGAAGAATTATTCAAAAGGCACTACTAACATGATCCAGGTTCTGGCAAACTTACAACTAACTAAAAATACTTCCATGAATTCGGCAGCAGAATAAAAAAAAAAAAACTGAAAAAAATAGATAATCAAATCAAATTAAACTAAATTAAATTACTACAGGAAATTGGATAAATGAAAAAAAAAACCTGATTGGCGAGTGAAAGAGCGTGATACTGCATTCGAGGGCTCCGTCCAATGTCGCCCAAAACCACCACGCATGCTCTCCCTCTTCCTCCTCCCTTCTTTTCGTTGCTTTTCCCTTTTGGAACCCAATATCAAAATCCATTGAAATGATTAAGCCAAAATCCAAATCCAAAGGCTATCTCTCTCGCAAAATGTGGTGAGAGCAAATCAAAATCTCACCTGCCATTTCCAGTGTCAATGGAAAATCAAAATTTCGTCGTTGGGGGTAGTGACTCAGTCAAGAAGAATTTTAGAGTGTAGATGAAGGAAGACGAATATTCGGTTCATAAAACCGATCCACTAAGCGTTGGTAAGATCCGAATCAAAGTCGGGTCGAATTAATGGTAAATTTGTAATTTTCAATAACTTTCATGGTCTAATAGGAAAAGGGTTAGTTTGTTTCCTTCAGTTGGAGTGTGTTGGGGAACTGAATTTGAAGATGGAACGAAGGCAGAATCAAACTCCAGAAGGTTTGAAATTAACCAATAAAAGTTTTAATTTTGCATCAATTTAAATAGGTCTGGGGTTACCATTGTTCTGTGGGAAATTTGCAGGCCAAATAGCTAGGGTTTTGGTTGAATTTTTAGAAGTGGCTATTACCGCTGTTGTTTTTCTCAAAGGGGTTTATCCTTCTGGTTAGTTGGTTATTCATACGCTCTTTCCCTTTGGTTTGTGGCAAGAAGAAAAAAAAATATTGATTGTAAAATTCATTCTGAATTTTTGTTGTAGTTATTGGCAACTAAATTAATTGGAATTACTTTTCATTATTTGAGTTTTGGGTGTGCAAAAGGTGCTTTCCAACGGAGAAGGTATAGGAATGTGGTGATTCAAAGGGCTCGCCATCCTCAGCTTAGATATTACATACATGCTACTGTTACTGGGCTTCTACCCTTTGTACAAAAGGTTGGTCTTGTTTGGTAATTTCAATTGTTTTCTTGTTTTATGCACTCAACCTTATATTCTATAAGTAGTTGTTTGCTGGCATTGGATTTCAATGATCAAATATTGGTTGCTAGCTGTGTCATGTCAACGTATAACCATGTAATATGTGATGATGTTGTGTTGTGTGTACTAGTCACAACATACTCCTTTGTAGTTATTGTTTTCAACAGGTATCATTAAATAATTACTAGTGATTTCTCCGAGACATACGTGTGTTGTAGACTAATTCTTTTTCGGAAGATTTAAATAAGTTAATGCTTCACTTGAGGTCTACTGTCCCATACAAACACGCGCTATCCTGTTACATCCAAGCTTGCTTGTAACTGCTTTGTTTCGGCATGCTGATTGCCTTACCTTACATTTAATAGGGAATGGTGGAGAGAGTAGCTGTTATTTTCTTCAATGCTGACAACATTCCATTGGAGAAATTTGTATTCAAGCTTGCAATGAACCAAGCTTATGGTTCAGAGGTGGAAGAGGTTGATCTTGAGATCTCTCTCAGGTCATTTCTGATAAAACTGTCAAACTCAGACTCTCTTTCTAAAGTGCTGCCTCCCGGTAAATGCGAGTGTAATTATGTTTGCTGCAAAGAGTTCTGCGACCCTTTTGACTTCTCCTTGATTTCCCTTTGGCTTAATGCCACATTTGGTCTCTCTACTATGATATGAATAACATGATTTTGTCTACCAGTAACTTCTGTAACTATCAAATCCCTTAAAACCTAATTAAGAAATGCAGGTTCTTCATCAGTCTAACTCTAATCCAATTAATAACGAGGAAGATGTTTGGCTATGGTGTTTGAAGGATGCTCTCAAGTGAGGTTAGGAAACCACAAGGTGAACTCTAGCCTAGTTTGATTCACAAAAGGAGAGGTGTCTGGAGTAATCTTAAAAAAGTTTCTTTACTATATTCATGAATGACTTTTACACGGTCCTAAGCTCTCTATTTATAGGAGATAAAGAGAGTTAGGTGGTCTAGAAAAATGGAGGGGAAAAGGATATAGAATGTGGTAATTGGAGCCAAAAAGAGAGCACGAGGAAGTGTGACTTTCCAACTAAGCAAGTCACATGAGCATGCATCAAGGCGCTCCAAGGTGGAGTTTGGTGTCCAAGCTTACGCAAGAAGGATCTATATCCTTTGATGGAGCGCTCCACAAGGCCTACAAAGGTAGGGCCAACTCCTTTTTGGTCCAAAACATTTCCAAGGCCCAATTCATGGCCTAAAGAAAACCCTATTCTATTGGGCCCATAATAGAAAATCCAAAATTAAATCCTAATCTAGTATTTACAAATAAAGAGTCCTAGCTTAGGTCTTCACATCCTCCTTGGCCATGTGAACTTCATCTTGGGCCTTGCATGCTCAAAGGAGGTCCATTTTTCTTGTATCCTCCTAGCCGTGGCTTTAGTGGTTGGTCCCTTAGCTAGAGGTCTCTCATCATGTTATGAGGTTTTTCAGTTTCTTGTATCATCATGAACTTGAAGATATCCATTCTTCCATATTTTGACTCTTTGACCTTGTCATAGGTCCTTTGAATTGCCATGATTCCCTTCCAGGTTCTTCTTTCAGTTCTTCATGTATGGATTCTGAAGATAAAGATAGTCCTCTATCATATTCTCTTCAACTTATCATAATGGAAACCATAAACATGCTTTACATCAACCACAAACAGCCAAACAATGAAAAGCAGGCAAAACAGGGCATGTGGCGCTCAGTGTTAATGCTCAACGCCATTTGCCTAGTAAATACTGGTGCTCAACACCATCATGCCACCAATTAGTGCCTTGGAACCAAAATGCTCCCAATTAGTGCCTTGGAACCAAAATGCTCCCAGACATGCAGTGGTAACTAATGCTCAACACCACCTAGCAAACACTCAACACCAATAAGCTTGCAAAATGTGGCGCTCAGCGATAGAACCTGTCACTCAACGCCATATCAAATATCAGCAAATGCAATTTATGGTTTTTGGGCAATCTAGACCTTTTTCATAACTCAAGTTGGTATTCCTCTTTTAGGTATTTGTCTAAAAAAAATTTTAAATCATAGGAGTTGGTACCAATTTGATTAATGACTCAGGTTCTACATTTCCCCAATTACCACAAAATTAGACAACCAAACATACATAATTTATTAAGAAATTCATACACTAAAATCATCTATACTACAATAATCATCGCCAATCTCAATCAACAATACATATGCAAAATATCAATCTTTATCAAACTCACACACACAAACCATAACTAGCTTCTCTTACCTAACCAAGCAATTCACAAGACCACCCAAACAACTCTATGAACTGCAAACCACACAGGATGCTCTATCTACACATAAAAACATCAAAAGAATGATCAAGGCCCATTGTTATGATCATTGATTAGTAGAGACTCATACTGATGATTAAAAAAACACATGCAAGTGGACGAAAACTCACTTGCAACAGAAAACAAAAATAAACCAAAAAAAGGGTTAAAACTCAACTTACACTGACGGAGAAATTGATTGGTTCAAATTGAAGAGCTCGCTGCAAGGATCGCTTCTACGGTCTCAGATCTTCAATTAAGTGAACAGAGAACTAGAACTCCTAGATAGAAGTCAGAGAACTTTAAAAAAGTAGTTTCTAGAGAGATGGTATTTTAAAATAATGAAACTCGTTCATAACAAAACTATTTATACTAAAACCTTTTAATATTAAAGTAATCGAGTCTTACTATTTTTAAACCGCTATCACTTCTAAAATGCCAATTTTTAGTTGCAAGAGATTATTGATAGCCAAAATTGGACATTAATGATAAAACAGGGATCAGAAATGCAATTCAGCCTTTTATTTTTTCACTTAATAATGATGTGCTCTTTTTCTTGTAAAATAAAGAATTCCTGTATGAACAAGTTCCACGTGTGTGTGCATATTCACCAAATCATCTCCTCATTGTGCAATATCTTATCATCAATTTTAGATATTCACATACTAGAGATTGCTAGTTTTGAATCAAGTGGGTGTGGTTTGTGATTTCTTTGATACATTTGTAAAGCTAATGCTGAAAATTTTCTTTGGTGTGTGTAAACTGAAACAAATAGGTTTAAACTTTTTCTTTCGTTTCCTCTAAACAGATTGCAGGTGGGAGATTACTGCTTATTTTCGATCCCTACCGGAGACTGGTACAAGCAAAGAAGCAGAGTTGTGGATCCCAACTGACACAAAACAGTGGCAGCAGCCTCCACTTATAACCCCTATCAAATCAATGAGTAGTGAACCTCTGTGTTTGCAATTGTACTTGGAGCATCCAAGTTTATCAGAATCATTGCTTTGAGAATATAAACATTTGTGGTAAGAAAGTAGGAACAAATTTTCATAGAAAAGTTTGAACTCTCATTATCTCTGTTTCTTTTAAAGAAAATTCATTATATAATCATCACACTTTTGCTGAAAATTGCTTCCAGTGTTATGCAATGACCAATTAATGGTTGTGTTGCAGCTTGAAGGGTTGGTTTCATGTAGTATAATTTAAGCCTAAATCCACTTTTTATCCCCATAATTTAGCGTTTGTGTAATTTTGGTCTGTATAAAATTTTAATTGATAATTTGGTTGTTCAATTTTTCCAAATTAAGCAATTTAGATCTATCATTGACATATTATGAAATCTTTTTAGCAGAAAATGTTAACATATCTGTCATGATAAATATTGAAGTTTTTGTTAAATTATGTATTGAGGTTTGGTGTTAAATGTGTCGAGGTTTGTTGTTAAAGTTTACTATTAATATCTTGAGTGAATATTACTTGACATTATTCTAACTTACAGATGATATATATATTAAGAGTAAATCAAATTTACTCCATGTAAAATCTTACTGGAACAAAAGAGTACATTTACGAAACTACGAGGAATAAAAATGAATTTAAAGTTATAATTTAACTAGTCCCAAGTTCATTTCTAAAGTTATAATTTATAACATTTGAATGCTATGTATTTTCGGTTTGAAAGCGTGGTTGTTGCTCAGAATGTAGATAAATTTTTGCAGCTAAAAGGCGTGTGATTGATCGCGTTTTTCCTTTAAAAGTGATCTTATAGAACAATTTTCAAAAACTAGTTTTTGGGGATTCATGTTAGAGTACGAGGAAGAATATGAGCAGTAGAAACTAAAAGTTAAATCCTCCGCTCTCAATCTCTTTCAGTTTCGTTTTCTTTTCCATTTTTGTAAAATTGAAATCTGATTCATGTTTCGTTTGGTGCAACGAGAACGAGAAGAATGGATTCATCAACCTCGTCGTCCACTATCTTAGGTGAATCAATCTTCAAATGGAACATGTTTTGTATTCATGCTTGTTTGTTGCTAATCTCAGTGGATCTTACTTTTGCATGTGTTGTAATGGCAAACCAGAACATGAACAGCTAAAATGGCCGTGCCTTAAGACACTTTGGCGTCAACTCCTGACACCAACAAATAATCGTGTTTTGTCGTTTGCTTTCGTTGATTTGATGTTGTAAATTGAGTTCAATATTATTAAGTGAAAAAAATGGGTGTAAATTAGATGGTGTTTGATGGAAAAGAAAAAGTTGCGATAGTCACTTAAGCACAAGACAGAATTTGGACAACACTAAAACGACATAGAAAAAAGATATGGGAACCGTAATTCCCTTTATTAAAAACATCATTTTTGTATATTAAATATTAAAAAAACAAAGATAAACGCATCAATGATGACAATGCAAAGTGATCATCACAATCATTTTATTAATAACAAGACCGAACGACATATACCTATACAAAATTATAAAAAAAAAAGTACTTATATGAAATAACTTTAAAAATTAACTTATACACAAGTTAGCTTTAATTTAAGAAGTCTTCTATTATTTTTTTCTTATTTTCCTTTCCAAAAAGTACATAGGGAGAAGTTCTTCCGAACAATATTAGAGATGTTAGTTTTTCTATTTTCAAATTGAGAAAGAGATACTTCTTAAAAACAGTGATAACAAAATTATTTTTATCAAAGAAGTCTTCCTTGTTGTTTATTTTTAAAAGCAGAACAGTTTACTAAGAAACACACATACCCTATATCTTCCTAAGCAGTTTTAATGATGCATTATATTAATTGGATACATTTAGTGCAATTTATTTTCTTGGGTGCTGGGTCTACTGGAAAAAAGTTGGAGCCTAAATGCATAACATAAAAAAACATGGCAAGAAAAAAAAAATATTCATAGTACATTTTCTTGTAATCATGTGAACCCTTCGTATTATTTGATTCTCTGAATACAGAATGTGGCCCATGATTCAGTTATTGAGGCCATTTTGGCAAGAGCATGGAACCTTTAAAACAGTTCCCTAAACAAAACAAGAGTTTCAAGTTGCACCTTTATGCTATGATTTAAAATGAATGGATACTACTGTTTAGGCACATTGTGAAGGTCCTTTTTGATCCAACACAAAAGGAGCATTATCTCTTTACACAATGCAATGGTTATTTTTCGTGGCTAGTGGATGCAAACAATGTATTCAAACTTAGGAATATTAAAAGAACTATTTAGAAGCACCAGTGGTCTGGATTGAACTCTTCCCAAATGGAAAATTGCTTACTTTTTATAGTGTGATTTATGGAAGGTGGGGAAGATAGAGAGAATTATATATAGTAATGTATTATATTGATGGACAATGTGAAAGCATCATTATTAAACTTGTCTGTGTTTATTTATTGGTCCAATTGGTGTGGGCTGAAAAATGCTGGAGAGCTTTCTCACTTTGGACTTCATTGTCACATCTTTTCCTCCAATTGGTGTTAGCTACCTCAGCTACTTTTTCTTGCTTGTTGGCTGACATTATTGCACCATTTTCTCTCACTTTTTAGGGTTTTTTCTTGGTCTGTTGACTTCCTCAACCATAACCATCTTTTGATCATAGTAGTCTTCTTTACTTCTCACACCAATTGATTTCAAGTGGGTGGATCCATGACCTTCACCAACCCTAGTCTTTACCATAATAAAAAGATTGGTATAAACTCGAGCTCTTTCACATTTTATAAAAGATATCAAACAAAATAGTATTAGTATCATATAATGACATCCTAATTAAATTAACACTTCATTCTCAATAATATAGTTATGCTGTTTATTTATTTATATATATATATATATATGATTCGTTTACAACCTCTACATCCCGTGGTCTAGAATATTTGATTTCTCTAACCCCTCCACAGATCGACATCCTAGGATACCTAATTCCTCTATACCATCCACAGATCAAGAACCTTGGATGTTTGATTCCTCTATCCCCTACATTCCTAGACAACCAATGCTCTCTCATTCTTCTATACCCCGAAAGGCAAACATGCTACACTTTTAGATGATTCTCCACACTCTGGAGTGTCACTTGTTACTCTTTTTCAGTCTTCCACTATAGTTGGTCAGATTATTCAGTCTACCCCAACTCAAATAGTTCCCATCCCAGGTCCTACAGTCCAGACCCCACCTCCTCCCCTCCAGACTCCAATTGATGTCCCAATGGACCACTCCTCATCTGTTGAACCACCTTTGGACCATGATTTACCTATTGAGGAGGTGCAACGTGATGAACATCGCAAGGTCGTTATTACACTCGTTAGTAAATGGTAAGTTTTCTATGTTATTTAATTTTCTTTCTAATTGATGTACTTAATACTAAAAAATGTCTTTGTTTTTTTTTTTTTTGTAGATGGACGCCTAACCACCATGTCAATGAGGCAATTGGTGAGGCAAAAAGGACACAATTCAGGGGCCATACCATCATTATGAGGAGGTCCCTGAAGATGTTCAACTTAAATGGTGGACATATTTTAAGGTAATTAAAAATATTTTTTATTAATTATGATATTATATAGCACTTATAACTTTATATTTTTTTATTTTTGTAGTGCCAAATTACTTAGGCACTTGAGTATGAGTGGCATATTCAAAAGGTGTACGAGGAAAAAGTCAGAAAATGTCTTTGTGATATCCTCACCAAAGTTAGGACCAAAATGAAGAAACCTAGTTGGATGGGTGAAAATGCTTGGACTTAGGTGCATGACCATTGGAAAAGTAAAGAGTCCAAATACATATCCTCTCAGAATAAAAGAAACATAGCTTCAGTTAGAGATGGAGCACTACACTCTACAACACACACATCTCTCCTTGAGATTGCATTCAGACTCGTAAGTTTTCTTTAACATGTATACCAAATTTTCTTACATTATTGAACATTCTATAAGGCTGATGATATAATCTTACTAATTGCATAACTTTTATTAGGAGTGAAAACATGGTCTTCCTATGAATCCAAAAGAGTTGTTTCTTGTTACTTATAAGAAGAAGGACAATGCTTTGCTAGATACACATGCACGTGAAATATATATAGGTTATCGACAATTAGTTTAGTTTAGTCTTTTTTTTCTGTACAATTCTAACACTTTTTGATGAAGGCTTGATCCTTAACAAGGATGACGGTACATGGCACATGCTTAGAAGAAAGGGAGTTCCTCGAGCCCTTGTTTTGCTTTTATTTTCCTTAGTTTGAATTCCATGAAGTTGGCTTGGTTGACTATTTTAAGTTGACTTGTTGACCTTGACCTTAGGTTGACTTGTTGACTCAAAGATTAGCATAACCTAAAATAACATGCTAATTCAAATTTAACTTGTTTTGTAGGTTCATTAAGAGGTGGGACAAGGAAGGACAGGTGGCGCATTTAGATGGCTTTTAGAGAGCACATATGGAGGAAAAAGAAGGAGCAAAGCTTTCTAGAAACATCTAGAAAGAATGACCACATGCCTATGCCTTGGCCACTAGGAAGTCTAGAAATATCTAGAAGGAGCATCCACCTTGCCTTGTGATGAAGGATTGACCCCAACCAAGGATGGAGGCACATGCTTAAGAAGACTAAGCATGTTTAGAAGGGAAGTTCACTAATCCTTCATCCCTTTCATTTGTGTTTGTTATTTTTGATTCCCTAAGTTGACTTAGTTGAATCAACTTTAGTTGACTTGTTGATCTTTGACTAGGTTTGACTTGTTGATTATAGTTGACTTGACTTAAGCCAACATGCTAATCTATGTTTATTTGCTTTGTAGGTTAATTAGGAGTAAGAAAGAATGCTAGGTGGCGCATGGTGATTGGGGAGCATAAATGATTTGGAGGAGAGAGTAAAGCAAAGGCATAAAGCATAAAGTAAAAGGCATAAAACAAGTGTACCTATGTACCTTTGGTCTCCTTTGTTTTTAGCACACTTTGGCCACTTTTTGGAGACATATGAGACACATTCTTTGTCTCCTTTTGTGTAGAACGAAATTAGCCTTGCACACACCATAGTTGGCTCTTTTGTCTCTCATTTTTGTAACCTTATTTGACCTGGTTTCTAGAAGCTAGGGTTAGGTTTTTGTAGAGACATCCTTAGGTATCTTTTATTTGCATAGAGGACCCTAAACTCTTCTATATAAGGGGTGCTCCTAGACATGTAAAAGGGTTGAACATTTTGAAGTAAAAACACTCTCGTGTCTCAACCATTTGTGAGAGTTTCCTCCCTTGGGAGGGAATACTTTTAAGCCTTATCTTGCATAGCAAGTGGCGACACACATCCACTTATTTTCAAGGTTACCATGGCTTCTAGCCTATCCTTGTAGTGGTGTGCTTCTCACATTTCTTACCATTTCTTTCCTTTCCATTTTATGTTTTCTTCTTCCTTTAATTATTCTTGGTTTTCTATGGTTTATGTGCTTTCCATTTCCTTTTCATTTTGAATCAATCCATCATCTTTTTCTCTTGAGCTTTGTGAAAGGAACCTTTACATCTAGATAGCATGTTATCTTAATGTCCAGTGGGAATTTCACTTAGCTTTCTTAATCAACTCACACCATATTCAATAATCTTAGAAAGGAACAAGATAATCCTTCATCATCTTGGCCAAGAAAGCTTCTAGAATGTGTCCATGTGCTTCTTTGTTGACCTACTTTCTAGACTCTAGGTTTTGTTATTTGCATTGTAATCCTTTTTAGCTTATTTGTTTTTACTAAGAGGCCCTTAGACACTTCTATTTAAGGGGACCTCTAACACTTATACAAGGGTTGAACATTTTGAAGAAATTAAACACCTTTGTGTATCAACCATTGTGCGATTTTTCCTCCCTAGGGAATGAATGCTTTTAGCCTTATCTTGAATCCTGATTCAAGTGGCGGCACCATCTCTTATCTTTAGAAGGAGTCCATGGCTTTGCCTCTCCTCTAAAGTGGCGTGCTTCTCACACCTTTCCATTTCTCTTCTTACTGTTTTATTGCTTTCTTCTTCCTTTATTTTGTTTCAATTTTCAAACTATTGTTGGTCTTGAATTTTTAGTTCTTATGCACATCCCATTTTATTTTATGTTGAATCAATCCATCATCTTATTCTCTTGAGCTTTGGGAAAGGAACCTTCACATCTAGATAACATGTTATCTTAATGTCTAGTGGGGATTTCACTTAGCTTTCTTAATCCACTCACACCATATTCAATAATCTTAAAAAGGATAAAGATAATCCTACATCACTTTTCAAATATTATGAATGAATAAAAGATATATCATCGGCATGTGCGGGACATGAAGATAGATAGTTCTGCAGGAACCACTACAACAACAAAGATTCAATGCTGGAAATATGTTGTTGGAGGGAAAAGTAGATTTAGTTTTTCATTTTTCAGGTTCCATTACTAGGTTCTATAGGCTAGTATAGGCTAAGTAGTAAAATTTAGAATGTAATGCCAATGTGATTGTAATGAGAATGTCACTGGACTTGTCTTATTTTGATCTTAGACTTATGAATTTTGTGTGACTTTTGTAATTTGATCTAATTAAAGTCACATTGTACTTAATTTTATGTTTGCAATTTTAGTTCTAGATGAGTGAAATGATATCTCGGATTACTAGATGGCTTGAAATGTGTCTGGGTGCAGGTTTTGGGATGTGTCTGGACCTATGATGCCCAGACACGGATACAGACACGACACGGACACAAATACGGAGATACGACAAAATTGAAAAAGTATAAGACACAGACACGATAATATATATATATATATATATATATATATATATATATATATATATATATATAAATCTAATAATTATATTTCATAATAAAAAAACATTTAAAATATCATAATGTTTGAGTCTTATATATGTTAATCTTCATAAAAAAAATACAACTTCTAATTCTAGTTCATCGAGAGATAGGCTAGCAATATCAATAATTCCATTGTCATCCAATGAAAAATCATCCCCAACAATATCCCATAGGCTAGTTTCCTTTTCCTTGTATTTTGAGGAGTTTCTTGAAAGAAGATGAAGATTATTGTGGACAAATACTAAATCTTCTGCCCTTTTGGGTGTCATCTTATTTCTTTTTAAATAATTTATAAAAGAGTAGGTGCTCCAATTTCTTTCACAGCAAGAAGAAGAACATGGTTGTCCAAGTAGCTTAAGAGCTATATTTTGAAGTATTGGTGCATGAGATCCATGAATAATCCACCATGACTTTGCATCCATTTCTTCCTCTATCCCTTAAAGAGTCCTCATCTGCAAAATCTCCCAAATTTTACTTGAAAAGTTTGCAAACTCTAGATTCACTTCTCTCCTCACATCAACGTCATCAAAGTACCTCTTAAAACATTTTTTTCTTTCTTGAGTAAGTTCCAAAAATTTATGTGGGGCACTTTTTTGTGAGTCTTCACTTAACCATTCAGGACTATAATAATTCACTTAACATAATATTATAAATTCTAATAAAATATAGGCATAAAGTAATTTAACTACATAATTAACTTGGATTTAAAGAATAAGCAAAACAATGAAGAGATGTGCTACTTTTAGTCCAACGATCAATCAATATAGAATTTACTACCTCAAAAAAGTATGAATGTTCAACTTTTGTCTTCCTTTCATGTTGGTATATGATCTTTCTAGCATTTTCAATCATTGAGTCCCACATTTCATATTCTAAGTGAAGAGTAGCCATATCTGTATCTGTTTTTTTGAGAACATCATAAATAGGAGCAGTAAAAATAAGTATGTAGTCAACCTTCATCCACCAATTATCATTCAATAAAGTTTCTTTCACAAATTGTGCACTGTTCACATTGTCCTCTTTATAAGAAGACCAGTCATCACTAATAACCATCTCTTGGAGTCCTTTCTTCAAATGTTGAAACCTTTTGAGCATGATAATGGTTGAAGCAAATCTCGTTGAAGCAACAAACAACAACTTCAATGAGTTGAAGGTATTGAACATTGACAATCTCATAGAGTGCCCCACAATAAAGTTTTTAATAAATGTAGCATCATCAGCAATTTGTGTGATCCAAGAACATTCTTTATAAGTATCAATATTTTTTTCACAATTTTTTGCTGCACAAATATTTTTCAATGCAAGATTCAATGTATGCACTACACAAGGAGTCCAGTAGATTGAAGGAAATTCTGTTTCTATAAGCATACCTACTGCCTTACATACAACTGCATTATCAGTTATAATTTGTACCACATTTTTTTATCCAACCACCATAATTATATCTCTCATGTGTTTACCAATAAAATCTTTTTCCTTTATCTCACCAGATCCATCTATTGACCTCAAAAACATTGGACCACTCTCATTGACAACCATAAAATTTATAAGTAGTCTTCTTTGAGGATCATTCCACCTATCACTAACAATTGTCACACCTTTATCATTCCATGAATCTCTTATGGGTTGCAGAAGATTTTCTACATGACTTCTTTCTTTTGAACGTAAAGGACCTCTTAATTTATTATATGTTGGTGGTATATATCCACAGAGATTAGAAGTATTGGCAGCATAAGAAAATGCACTCCTGTAGTGGGGATTTTTTGCTAGATGAAATGGTAGTCTTGAAGAATAAAACATCCTTGCAATTTCATAATCAAGAGTATCTCTAGCTTTGATATTGAAAGAAGCTTCTAAAGGATCTTTGTGTTTTGGATTAACACTGCTATTTGTCTGCTTTCCTTCATTAGATACAGATGGTAGAGAGGCCTTTTTCTTCTTTGAATTTTCTATTTTCAATGCTGCTTCATTGTCTAATCCTCTAAACTCAATAAGTATTGATGTAGTCACGTTTGGACAAATTCTAACTCCTGCTCCCATCATTTTTAGCAAATGAGATCTTACTCAAGTGTAAGATCCATTCAATGATAAATTACACAAACTGCATTTAATCATATTCTTTCCACCACCGGGAGTTTTTCTTAACTTTGTAACATATCTTCATAAAGGTTTTGTTTCATCTTCATTTTTGATGGCTTAACTAGGTATACTCTCATCTTAATTTTCTATAATAAAATAAATTTTCTATTAAATTAATTTATTTAGATATAAAAAATAATAATATCACAAATTAAAAAGAAATTATATAATTCAAATGCGACAAATATTAATTATAACAATAAAAAACTAATATTTTAATTTAAATGGGACAAATATTAAAAAAATATAATTCAAATAAAACATTTAAATTTAAATATAAAAAAAAATTATTCACTCTATGTAGTTTTATTTTGGTTTTGCTTTAAACTTTTTTTTTTCATTTGAATTTATATCTTAACATTATATAAAGGTATTTTAAATAAAAAAACATAGCAATAAAAAACTTGAAAACATAAACAATGTTATTTTTCTTCTAGTTAATTTATTTTGATAAAATTTCAAAAATAAATATATTGTTCCATTGTACGATTATACAATTAAATTACATAATTTTAAATTCAATATAATAAATAAATTATAAAACAATAAAACATTATTTATTAAATACTAACAACGTTAACAAAAAAAATTATTCACATATGCAAATATACTTTGTATGAGAAAAACTACAATAAATTATTTTTACACAAAAAAAAATTATGAAGGATATTTATTTAAATTATAAAAAAGAAAGTTTATAAAGTTATCTTTTCATAATTTTTTCTCCACTTTTCTAGACCTTCTTTCTCCTTCCCTTGGTTATGCAACTACAAAGTAACAACTTTCCTTCGTTCTACAACTACAAAGCAACAACTTTTCTTTGTTCTGCAATTGCTAACATGTTTCCCAATTGTATTTCCTCTCAACTCAAGAGCTCCCAATCTCGATTCTTTATTCTATTTTTGTTACTTGTGATTGTAGCATCTTATATTACTCTAATTTATAGAACAATTTGTTCTTATTGATTTTATTTTTGTTCATCATCTTGATTTTATTTTATTTTAATAGAAGGTATGGAAGATTATTTTTTATCCTTTTATTTCATTTTCTATTTTAAATCTTTTGGGTTTATTTTAATAGAATGTATGGAAGATTATTTTTTATCTTTTTATTTCCTTTTTTATTTAAATTTTTTTGAGTTTATTTTAATAGAATGTATGGAAGATTATTTTTTATCCTTTTATTTCCTTTTTATTTTAAATTTTTTAGGTTTTCCTTTATTCTCTGAAAAATACCAATCGAAAACTTCAATCATGAGAATCTAATGCGTATCTGAGAAAGAGAAATACCAAAACGTGAACAGACGCCAAAATTTTTGCTCTAAAATCCTGGATATGCGATAAATTCTCCAAATTACGTATCAGTTTCACGCGTCCAAGTAGATGGAGGTGTCCTCCCGCACGTGTCGCAGAGCTGGGCCACGTCTGATCCATGGGAAAGCTCTCGACACCGCGTCGTGCAAGTGTCCATCGTGCCTCCGTGTCCGTGTCCATTTTGGGAGTAAGAAGCGTGCTCCAAAAACCGTGTCAGAGTATCACAGGTCTGGACACAAATATTTCATGTCCAAATTTTTAAACATTTACGTCGACCAAGCCGACGCCAATGATTAACTTTGAATAATTTGTGTCGGCTAAGCCCATGTTACACCCACTCAAATGCGTTAAATTCTCCCTGTATGCATTGTTTAGACCAACGAAAGTTGTTTTAAATATTTTATTTATTTCAATCGTGATTGGGCTTAGCCCACACATAAAAAATGATTATTATATTTTGGGAGAATTATGTTTTTTGTCCCTCAACTACTGATAATTTTTGGTTTTAGTCCCCCACCTAACGTTTGCACTATTTTAGTCCCTCACATTTTGTATTGCATGGAATTAGTCCTCAATTTTAAACTTTGTTAGTTGCAATTGACACCTGTCAAACGGGAGGCCACGTTAGGATCCCGTTTTCAGTGGTTTAAATATTGCACGTGGTTATTTTATTGGGTAACATTTTAAAATAGGGATTTGGGTAATTTGTGAAACCTTAAATTGGAGTGGTGCGACGGAGACATTGGTGAGGATCTTTGGTAGAGCGCGGAGACGTTGTGGAGTGATGAAGAGAGGGAGCAAAGGATTTTAGTGTTCGCAAAGGAATAATGGTTCGAGAATGTCTCAAAGCTGTGCATCGTCCTCAGATATGTCCTCAAAAGTGTGTGGGTGTGGGAAAAAATTGTTGCTCATAAAGGCAACGACTGTGAAAAACAATGGGAGATTATTTTGGAGATGTAGAAATTGGGCTATAAGTAACAAATTTTCACTATTGATTGGTCGAGCTTGATTTCGTTTCAGCTGATAATGGTTTTGTAATTTTTGTAGTCGAATTCTCATAGTAATTTCTTTGAATGGGTGTCACAACCGGAATCGTGACGGAAAGACAAACCAAAAAAGAAAATGAGTTTAAAAAGAGATTGGAGTCGCCACCATAGTTATTTTTGGAAAACTATGGAAAACCATAAAAATAAAGCAAGTCTGCAAAAAAAAAACCAGATTTTTGGATCCAGGAGTCGGTTACGCGTAGGGAAGGTGTTAGCACCCTACAGTGTCCGCCCGAAAGCGGTACCTTTAATTAAAAATGCCAAGTTGATGTGGTTTTCAAAATATTAATTTTTCCCAAAAATAATGACACAAATAATACTAAAAAGAAGCAAAAATATTTTTTTTAATTTTTGGGCCCGACAAGGATTGACCTTGGTCCTACGTATTCTCATTAAAAATGAGAAATTAGGGTTACGTAGTTCTTTAAAAGATATTTGAAAAAACAATTGAGAAAAAGATTTGATTTTTTAAAGGTGAACCTGACAAGGACTGGCCATGCTCCTACGTATCTCACGGTGGAGAATCAAGGATCACGTAGTTCTTAAAAAAAATATTAGTTGGAAAATGTTGATATTTTGTATTTTTAAAATTTTATATTTTTTTTTGTATTTTTGAATTACCTGAAAATGTGTCACACGACGTGAACGGTCGGACAAACACTAAAAAAGAAAGAAAATATTTTTGATATTTTGAAAATGAGTGTCACGCGGTGCGAGCAACCGGACAGACACAATAAAGTTAAAGAGAATTTTTAGATTTTCCTATTTTTGCAATTTTGATAATTTTCAAATATATTTGTATTTTAAAATAAATAAATAAAAAAGAATAATAAAAAAGATAAATAAATAAAAGGATGAAATTATTTAAGAAGGATAAAAGTGAAATACAAAAATATGGTGGTGCATGAATAACATGGGAGGTGCATGAAGTTAATCAGGTGTGTACAGTAAAAATGGGAGTGCGACAAATAAAATATAAAACAAGCCCAAAAGTGCCAATAAAACATGAAGATGGAGTGGGATCAGTAAACATGTAGGTGTAGGAAGTAGCCAGGAAAGAGCAATGGTGTTTGCAAATAATAAAGCCCAAAACAAAAATACAAAACAAAGGGAATGAAAATAGCATGCAGGGGTGCACAAACGAAATGGCATAAAAAAAACAGAGGGGGTGCAAAGATTAAAAGTGGGGGTGCGCGGAGCAAAAGTATGAAACAAGTGTGGCAGGGGTGCAAGGTTAGTAAATATCAAAGGGTACTCGTAGATAAAATTAAAACAGGGGTGCGAGATAAAGGAAAAAAGGGGTGCACAGAGTAAATAACATGGCCATAACCAATTTCTACTTAAACTAAACCTAAATAAAATTAAAGCTCTTCTTTACCAATGGCAGCCGTCTCTTCTCGTTTCCCAGCAACCACCATGACTCCAGCGGCTAAGACATGCGCTCCCCTTTGGCCACCACCAACGACACTAGCATCCACCGGAGGCCTGACCAGTGACGCTGTCGCCAATCGTTCTTCCTCACGCGAAACACCCTTACATCGTCAACAACGTTACCCCATTTCTCCGACATGTTCGAGACAGCGCGACTTGCCACTACCATGAACGCCGTTGCTGCCGCAACCAAAGTGCGTCGACGCGGCACCTGCCAGCACCATCGTTAATGCCGCCGCTACCGCGACCAGTACGCGTCACTGGTAGTGCCAACTTCCCCTTCCCTACGTGAGGGTTTCTTCCCGATCTAGGCTTCACGCTGCTAGCACGTTGCGGTTGTTTCCGCGTTGTACCACCTCGTCGTCGCCATTTGTGTCCAGACGTGCCAGTGGCAATGCCGCCGTGATTATCTCTTCTCCCTTTCTCTGTTTCAGATTCACATTTGGGTGGATATGATTGGGGAAGATGAAACGTGAATGTTTGGGGGTTGTTTGGGTATCTATTCTTTGATTTTATGCAAGTGAGAGATGAAGGTGATAACTTGAAGATGAAATTCACTCTATCAATCACGGCTTCGCTTCCCTCTAGTTGTAAAATCTCTCTCACTGTGTTCTTTTTGAATGCCTAATTCTCTGATTCTGTGGGTGGAGAACTAAGGAAGTTTCTTTTTTTTTTGTTGGTGTCCCCCCTGAATCTTAGTTTTTTTTCTTTTATTATGTCAATCCCTCTTTTTGTTACGTTCTCTTTGTCTCTACACCTTCCAATCTCGAAATTTGGGATAAGGTTGAGAGCAGATGTTGCTTCCTGCTCCTTCAGCCATCATGACCATGTTACAGGTCATTCCCAATACAAAACCATGATAGCATAACAGGCATGAGTCTGATAACAGAGAGACCTTACGTTACCTCTACCTTTCTTTCCCTTTTTCCTTTTCTTTTTTTTTTTCTTTTTGTTGTTGTTTTTTGTTTTGTTGTTTTTTTTCCTTTTTTTTATTAAACTAGAATGAGAGACATAAAACAAAAAAAGGAGCTACAATAATAGAAAGGAAAATAATGTAATAATAAGCCCAAATAAATAAATAAATAAATAAAACAAAAATTAAATTAAAAATAAAATAAATAATAATAATAATAAATAAAATAAACATAAATATTTATTTTTTCTCAAACTAAAACATATTTTTTACCTTTTTCTTTTATTTTATTAATTATTTATTTATTTATTATTCTCAATTGAACTTTAATTAATTTTTTTTTGTTTATTATTTTTATCATTGTTACCCGGACGAAATTGGGTGTTGACAATGGGTTAATGAAGATGAATACAAATTCGAATGTAATGAATCTCAATTTGAAGATAGCGGTGGAAAAGGAGATGAACAAGCTGAAGTGTTGCTAGAAAAGGACAAAGTTATATTATAGTTGATAAAGAAAAGTGAGAAGTTGAAGAGGAAATTGGAAGGAGAGAAAAATTGGTAGATTCCTGCAATGTTTATTTGTTTTTGTCGTGGGCGATTACATTTGTATTGGTCTTTATGTTGTTGTTCAAGTTGAATTGTAATTAGTCATGTACTCAGTAGTATTTAGGACTTAGGTATTAGTTATGTGTGAAACTTGAAGGGTTAATTAAGTGTTATGTGTTCCCGTTATGTTTTAGCTAAGTTTTGATGGGCAAGTCTTGTGTGCTCCTGAGATGTTTGAATGAATGAAATCAGAACTCTTGTTACTGGTGTTATTTTTTTTGTATCATTATTGGCCTTTTTTTCCAACAATGTATCATATCATATACTAATTTTATAGATTGTATCATTCTTGTTCGTATAAATTGTTTCTAATACTGGAATGAATATTTGGTATAAATTGATTAGATATCATACTAGAATCTTTAGTATTACTGGAATGAAACAATAGTATTACTAGAATGAAACAATAGTTAATCAAAAAAGTTGTCCACTATCACTATGCCCCACTGCAACAAAAAGGTGGTCCACCATTAAAAGCAACAAAACAACTTTGTTTCCTCCATCAATTTCACGTGGGCTGGGCAGAAGTTCCAATGCTTGCTTGAGACCCTAAGACCTATGCCGCCATGCTTCTGGTTTGTGTTGCAGCAACCATAGGTGCATATCTTCTTCTACTAGTGGAGCTCTGGTTGGATGGTCCTGCAGCGCTGGTAGCTCCATCCACAGTTGGATTTTTCTGTGTTTGTCCTTGTCAATTAGGTATGTATAACATATTCAGATTTGTATGCTTTGAACAAAGAAAAAAAATTGAACAAACAAATTCAGATTTACCTTTCTCTTTCTGATTCCCTTCCTACAACTCCTTATGTTATGTCCCAATTGCTTACACCTGCTGCACTTCATGATGAGATTTTTCTTTGACAGCTTGGAATGACTGACATGTTCATCAACTTCCCTTCTTCTTAGCTTTTTGGGTCTCCCAGGTGGTGTTTTATAAATTGGTAGGAGTAGTTCAGGTTGATTGCTTTTAGGCCAGAGTTGTTGTCCATTAATTGGGGTTATTTTTGGGCTATAACATGCCTCATACGTAGGTCTTTTGTAATATGGATGCACATAAGCTTTAGGGTTTTCTACCTTATAATTAATTGCTGCCACAACATGTCTACAGGGTATGCCTACCAGACCCCAAAAATAATACGTGCAACTATGTTTACTAAGATCTACCACCAAATTCTCCATGGTGAACCCTTGTGTGCCTTCAAACTTAGCACCCCCTGCCCACACTGGAAGACAATTCCACTTTTTTCCACTTCCCTATCAAGCCTTTTCTGTGGCTTAGGCATAACAGTTACAGGATATGTATTTAATTTTTCTCTAAGTGTTGCAAATCTACTCATTGTGTATGACCTAATCCATTCCATCATACTAATAATTGGTTTATCCCTAGCCAATAAGATAGTACTATTGAATGACTCAGACAGGTTATTCATTAAAACATCACATCTAGGATAAATGCTGAATGCATGCTTACACCATGAACTTCTAGGAATGCCAATTAACCAATTATATGCTTCAGGATTAATGTTTCTTAACTCACCCATCTTTTTTTCCCAACCTGCGTAGAATGTTGCCTTTGCTACCCCCATCATGAGGTCTCTGATAACTACACCACCACCAAATTTCTTCTTGAAATTGCTATAGAGATGCCTTAAACAAAAACGATGCTCCACTCCATTCAAGATTTCATCAAATACTGTCATAAGTCCCTACAAAAATGAATAGTTGTATATAAGAATGTAGTATCAATTAATTATCACACTCTAAAATTTTGAATGCATGTACGGAGTTCACCTTTTGTTGATCTGAGATGAAAACCCAATGATGATTTTCAATGTCCCCAATGTCTTCAAGAAATAGTGAAAGAAACCACCTCCACGTCTCCTTACATTCATTCTCTACAGCAGCAAATGCCAATGGATAGTATTAATCATTGGGGTCCCTGCCCACTGTAACCAAAAGTTGACAACCATAAGCTGTTTTCAAGTGGCATCCATCAACTCCTATAAAAGGCCTACACCCAGCCAGAAAACCAGGCTTACAACCTTCTAAGCACATGTAGAAACAACCAAACCTTGGTGGCAGACTTGCTTGAGGCTGATTAATCTTAATTTTGAATGTTCCAGCCTTTACTGTCACTAATTCAGCTACATAATCATGTAAGCGACTGTATTGCCTTTGTCCATCCCCTACCAAACAGTCCATTTCTATTTGCTTTGCTTTCCCAGCCCTCCAAAGGGTGATGCCAACATTGTATGTCTTCTTTATCTCCTCAATAATTTGACTCACTATCTACACCTACATTCATAAATATGTCTACTAAAAGTTGTGCTATCCAGTCCTTATTTGCATTTTTATTCCCAAAAACTTTGCCACACCTATGACGCCCAACCAATGTCTTAATCTGAAAGCTTTCCCTACCACCAACCTTGTTCGCCATCATTAAGAAACCACATTTTTTTTACAGACAGCCCTAACCCTCTTCTGATCATTTAACAAACTGGACTTCTTTACCATTTAAAACACTATGCTCCATTAATGTTTGCTTAAAATCCTTCAAAGAAGAAAATTCCATTCCTAATTTGAACTTAAAGTCCTTTGTCATATCTTCAGCTCTATATCTGGAAAATTTGAGCCCATCACGACCAACTCCCTCCTCACTATCAACATCTGAATCCAACTCGTTAGTATCGTATTCATTACTTATGTCATGTTCTCCAACTTCAACATTAGTCACAAAGGATCCAGCTCCAACATCTTTCTCACTCCTCACAATGCTTGAATTTCGTTTCATTGCTTTCCACCTATATCCAAAACAGGCCCAATTTTTCTAACAGGTGGCTCACTGTCCATCCCAAATCCATCATCATCATCTGCCACCCTCTCTTCTTCACGGTCATCAAGTTTATCTGTAGAAGAACCTTCATCCTTATCAAACACATCCTCAACTACCACATCTGCCCGTCTAGCCCCATCCTCATCACCCCCCAATTGTGCGTCATTCCTCAGTTCTGCCTCACCCCCCAATTCTGCCTCACCGCCTACTTCTGCCTCACCCCCAATTCTGCCTCACCAACCACATCACCCTGAACTCCTACTTCTACCTCAACCCCCAATTGTGCCTCAGTGCCCATTTGTGCCTCACATCCCTGTTTTGCCTCACACCCTTGTTCTGCCTCACACCCCTTTTCTACCACACACCCATGTTCTGCCTGACCAACCACATCACCATGAACTCCTACTTCTGGCTCACACCCCTTTTGTGCCTCAACCCCCATTTCTGCTTGACCCAGTTCTTCATCCATTCCAGCACCAACAATAAAATGAACTACTTCGGGCTGACAAGGAACGTGCTGAACATATATATCAACCTCTTCATTCTTATCCTCTACATACTTAGCCAACGCTAATGCCTCCTTATCATCACTCAGCAATCTTAGATTGTTTAACAACTTCTGTTTTGAGCCCTTCCACCAAAGTTTAACATCTCTAGCGTATTTGAACTCTTTTAAGATGCTTAACGCTTTGAAATATGACCAAAAATCTGGATCGATACCCTTAACCACATGGATTTCACCCCCAACATATTTTAATCCCTTATTCCTTTCAAACATACCCATGTGATGGAACGTAACCGCGAACCCCATTTCCAGCCCTACATTTCAAATAAATTCACAAACAAAACAAATCCAACATTCAACGAAACAACTAAGGAAGAGGAAAGTGAACATTCAACAAAAGAAATTTATAAATAATAAACGACTAACCTCACTTCATCATCAACCAAATGAAAGCACTCACCACCACCTTCTTCGTCGGTCTGTGATTAAAGTTAATAACTTTGGATTATCGGATTCTCTCTTCGTTCACGAAACCATCAGCTCAGATTATAGATTCTCTCTTCGTTCACGAAACCCTCAGCTCAGATTATGGATTCTCTCTTCTTTGAATAGCTTAGATTTTTTACGAATGCCAAAAACCCTTTCTAATTCTTACATAACCCTCAGCTGAAATGTTTTAGTAATGGTAACAAAATTTTATAATTCTAACATAACCCTCAGCTCACATTTCACTTAACATGTTATTGTGCACGTGCCTTACTAATTTCACTAAAACCACGTGCAATATTTAAACCACTGAAAACGGGATCCTGACGTGGCCTCCCGTTTGATAGGTGTCAATTGCAACTAACGGAGTTTAAAATTGAGGACTAATTCCATGCAATACAAAACGTGAGGGACTAAAATAGTGCAAACGTTAGGTGGGGGACTAAAACAAAAAATTACCAATAGTTGAGGGACGAAAAACATAATTAACCCTTATATTTTTATGTGTTTTCATCAATTAAGCCGACGATAAATAAGTAGCAAATCTTCGCCCCTATTTGGCCGATGCGAACAAGCTTTGCATCTAGGTAATTGGCGGTTTTGGCCTAATGGCGTCAATATTCAGCCGATGCCAAAAGCCTACATTCTTATAGTGATAGTTCAACCGAAAAATTGACAGTGATAAATTCTAAATGTTCTTACCGAGATCTTGAACGTGGACCTTCAAATAGGTGGAAAGTTATGAGTGAATTGAAGAATCCTAACATATGCTCTTGATGACTGGGATCAAATACCTCATTATTCAAGACTCTTTGACGCTCAAGTCAGTAAGAGAGTTTGGATCTTTAGAGTAAGAAAGAATGAGTATGAGAGATTTGTGTATGAATCAGAGTGTATTTCCTATTGAAATACTATATGTATTTATAGGGTTTCTGGGCCCTATGAGATTTTTTTGTAAAACATGTTGATATCAAGAGAATATCAAATAATATCAACAAATATAACAACTTACCGTATATATGATAATTAAGGGAATAATAACTATAATGTGATACCTTACATGATATTCCAAATATTCGGTAAATATATGGTTTTAAGAAATATCATGACGTAATCAAACTACTGAGATTTGGTCACACATATTGTTAATATATGAATATTTACACCAACAAATATATCTTCAAATATCTTTCGATCACTTTAGGTCAATAATATTGATTGAGTCTTGTTAGACAATGCTACTTAATATATTAATATATTTGTCGGGTCACATACGTACACTAAATATATAAATATGAGGAAATGACAGGTTGACTTAACCACTTCACCCATAATAGATTTGCAATAACTACTAATGTATAAATGTGTGCTATACATTCGAATAAATTTGCACAAAGGAATTGAAGTGTCTCTTCTAAATATGTTTATGCTTTTACATTCTAAACATTAACTATTAAAATATGATCTAACCCTAAGGTATTTGAAAAAATCAACCCCAATATCTCTTAGTTTATTTGTGTTTTGTGAACAATGTTTAAGAAACCTAGATTATCTAACAATTTTGTGAATATATATTAGTTTTGCATAACTATATAGGTACAAAATCTTTGGTAATTACCTTGTAAGATACTTTTAGCATATGAAAAATTCAAATTGAACAAAGATTTTTTTTCTTTTCTTTTGCTTTGTGTGAATGAAAAAAAAAAAAAGACTATTGCACAAATGAGCAACATCAACTTTATGATTTTTTTTAGAGAGTGTCATAAGTAGAGATTATATAAATATGTGATATAACTTATATCATATAAGTTCAATCTACATAAGAGATTAATACCAATTTTAATTTAAAAACTTTGAGAGATTGAATTTATGATTTTTTTTCTTATATGATATTTAATTTTGTAATTTTTGTCTAATTTGGAATCCAGAGTCAAATTTAAATTATTTTCAATACTTAAAGAGTCCTCAGTCTCGCTATTACTATAAGAAGTTCTACTTGAAATATTGTATATGAAACATTCATTGGTAAGAAAAGTTTTATGAATTGTTTCTAAACTGTAGGGACTTATGTATGTAATCTATGCTTTGGAAGATTTGTGGTCATTCAAATTCTTCCAATTTGTATCTGATGTGATATGATACTCCCACAGAATAAAGGAGCTTCTTTATTCCTTCTTTCCATTATCAATTTTTTAAGACTTGCGACATATTTTAAAATCAGCATCAATAGTTGTAATTTGATTATTTATTTGAAACCTTCTGTTCATTTCATAAAATGTAGTGATTCACACATCAAATTCAGCATATGAATTGACCTGCGAATGGAACAAAAGCATTTTGGAAATTAAATCCTTAGCCATGAATTGAGGTAATATACTTTATCTAAGAGTTAGGTTGTGAATATTTGTGTCTAATTTGTACCCCACACGTAATTATGTTTTGAATGCTTCCACCCTATCACCAGGTAATCCTTCATTTCCAAATGGTCACGGTCACATACATAGATACCTATCTTATCCAAGACGTGATTTTTCTCTCAGATAATATATAATAAAAACGAAAACTATATGCCAAGGGCATTAAAAGTTGAGTAGAGTCTTAATTAGTATATATATATATATATATATATATATATATATATATATATATATATATATATGCTGAAAAAAAGTTCTCATCTACTAATGAGTGTATGTATTTCATTAGTAAAATTATTTTTAATTTAATAATTTGTATTTGTGTAAAAGTAACACATGTGCTTAAATTATTTTTCAGGAAAAAAAAAATCTTTGTAAAAGTAGTTTTAAATTAAAGAATATTCATCAAGTATTTTTATACTGATTTGTCTCAAATCGAGACTATGCGTAAGTTTTAGGAAAACATTAAATTTCACTGATCATTTAAAATTATAATTATTGCTCTTTAGCTACTCCATGTTCAGGACGTTCAAAAACTCTGTACCCGCGGATATCTATGGAAAAAATCCACAACAGATAAGAAATGAATATTGAAAATTGATATCCGCGGGTAATGGGTATGAATATTTCTTATACCCATATGTTAACGGGCGGGTACGGGTATCATAGTATATGTGTTCCGGATACTCGTACCAGTTGTACTCTACTTTAAATTAAACAAAAAAATTATTAGAATATTTTTTATCAATTGGTTTTAAAAAATCTTATTCAGCACTATTTAAATGAGTTATTTTCACTTTGTTTGAAATTTACAAAGGTTATGCATTATTTTTATTTGAATTTGTAAATTTTCTTTTGTAAATATCCGCAGGTACTCGTGGATATCCATATATATTAAAAAAATATGCGAGTACAGATAACGTTGTTATCGATGCGATCAAATTAATACTGCTAAACTATAAAAACTTCAGTATTGCTAAGATAGTAGTCAAGAAAATAGAAAGGGTAAAGTAACCCTTAGTCGTCTCCCAACGAACACGAAATTGATTTTTAACAAGTTAGTTCTTATAAAATTTATACAAAACAAATAGTAAAATAAAATAGTATTTGAAAGAAAGAAATAAAAATGGAAAAAGATAAAATAAGATAAAAATAATAACAAAGAAAATAGATTGATTTTACTACTTTTCAAAATAGATTCGAATGTAAATTCCCAATTAATTTGTTGGTGTTCTCACTATTAACCAAAGTAAATTCTCAATTAAAAGCAAGACCTTTGTAGATTAATCATAGTAAATTTAACCACAGTACATTCTTAATTAAATATTACTATTCTTAATCATGTTCATTCTTTTATCTCTAAAATCAAGCAAAAAATTAATCAACCAAAGTACATTCTTGATTAATTCTAGTTAAGGTTTTCACCTCAAATCAAAGTACATTCTCAATCATCGGAAGAAAACTCATTCAATCACATGAAAATTTCTAAACTTAATCAAAGTACATTCTCAATTAAAATTAAAAACCCTTGAGCTCATATGATTGATATACATATAGATTAAAACATCTCAATAATTAGCTATGATGTAAAAACCATTACTTTTCACGTGATTCAAAGATAAAAGACATAGATGAATTAAAACCTCAACAACAATGGAAAGAATAAAGAAATTATTTCATTCTAATCTCAAAATTCATAATGAAATTATAATGGAATCAACCCAAGAAGCTTATTCCTCCATGGGATGAAAAAGTAAAATAAAAATAAAAGAAGAAAGTAGAGATGGAGGATGAAATTAGGCACCCCCTAAAGGGTTCCTAAATTTTGAAGTGTCGAGTTTCCCCTCTTTTGCTTCCCCTTGGGTCTCTTTATATAGGACTTGGACTGGACTTTTATGTTGCTAAAATCTCTCAAATGTCTTTTAAAATAAAGATAAAGATAAATATTATTTATCTTTGTAGTGATTATGAATATTTAAAAATATTTGGAGAGATATAGACTATTTGACAAATATAGTTGGTTGATAATATCAATATCTGATATAATTAAATAAATTAATTACTTAAAGATATATGATAAATTATCACCAACTAATATTTGCATTAAATTTCCAAATTAGCCCTTTGCAATCTCTTCAAATTATCTTCTAAATAATTCAATATCTTCAAGATATATTTGTTGCTATGGAGATCTTAAAAGATTTAAGAAGATCTCGCCATATTTAAACAGATTTTGTAGTTATTATCTTTTGATATCTTATGATATAATTAAATAAGATAATTATTTAAAAATATCAAATAAAATATCTAAAGATATACTTTCCCAAATTATCTTTTATCATAAATATTTATGAATTATCAAAGTCCTTTTTTCTGGAAAAAGATAGAGAAAAACACAAGGTTCAATTTTTGTTGTTCATTCCCTCATTTGCTTGGCTTAGATTTTTGTGAATTTGATAATTTCCTTTTCTTGGATTTATCTTTAAGGTGTCATGAAACTTTAATCAATTTATTTCCACACCTCATTGAGCTCAACTTAGCTGCAACTGCACTAACAGACCTCAAAATATCCAAAAAATATTTATGCAACTAAAAAGTCATTTTTAACATATTTTTGTATCTCATTCACAATAAACCCAATTATAAGAAATCCTAATTAAATCAATCTTTTAAGAACAAAATTCAATAAAAAGTCTAAAATTAAACATTAAATGAGGGCAAAAATAGGAACTCATCAAGTACCCGCATAACGGATATTGGATATTTGCAAGGATATGGGTACATGTATGGAGCAGATATTTATCTAGCGGATAAGGTATGGGAGAACTACTACTCATACTCTACCCACCCCGTTCACATCCCTATCCAAGCCTCTATTCAAGTGATGTTATATGACCCTTTTTATATTTGTTAAACGTTAATCGATGTAAAAGATATTCTCATATTACATCATTGATAAAAATAATTTAAGTAGTGTGTGAAGTTTCTTTAAGACAATATTGTATATGTTTCCACACCTGTAATTTCAAATAATTATATTAGCCAGGTCCAAAAATATTTTTCTAGCTAAATAAAACTTGAACTATGTAAAAATAAAAGAATTATTTTATATCAATCATGCCAACTACACTCGTACACTAAAAAAAATATCATTTTAAGAGAGGTTTTCTAGCGGGGTTATCATAACCTCCTGTAAAATATAAACTTACTAGAGGTTTCTAAAACCCTAGTTAAGTATCAGTAAAATTTGAATTCCTCCTTATTTTTTTCATTTCCTTTTGTTTTTAATTTTTAAAAATTTCCATTAGACATCGTTTTCATCGTTGCAGTTTGAACATAAGGAAGAAGAACACCTTTTCCACCGTTTCCTCAATGTAACATCCCTAATAGATATTACTTAATTAAATATTTAAAGATATAAAAAAGAAGTTTAAACGTCGCAATTTTATTAATCCCAAACGCGGGAAAAATCAAAATTTAATATTTAATGCGACAACATTCAATGAAATTAAATCCAAAAGTTATTACAAGTTCCAAATAAATCATGAAAACATAGTAAATCCCTAGCTCTAATTCCCAGCTAGCCCCTCTCTCCGTCTCGGGTGTTAGCAGCATCACTTGTATCATCAATTGATCCCGTGTAAAGAATTACACGATCATCGCCAAGCACAAACAGAAAGGGTGAGCTCAACAATATAAGAAATCACATAAATTAAATAATATAAAACACCCAATTATATTATCATAATTAGACCTTGGTTACATTCTCAACACTCCCAAGGTTTTTAAACCTCCAACATAACAACAAAGTGAGCCATGGACTTAGGATTTATGATGCTCACACGAACCTGCTTGCTCGTGTTCACGACTCTACGAACCTCCCCGCTCGTAGTCCTACTCTACGGACCTGCCCGCCCGTAGTCCAACATATGTGATCCACTAGCTACGTACCTCCCCGCACGCAGCATCTCTCCACTGTCAGCACGGATCACACGAACCTACCTCGCTCGTATCCTCACAGGAGAGTAAATATGTATGAACCTCCCCGCTCATACCATCACATGTCAACCACCATCCATGAACCTACCCGCTCATGGCTCAACATCTTCTGATCCACGTTCTCATCAATGTGTACAAACAATACACACACACTGCACTAAACTCGCTTGGGCTAGAAGCCTTAGCTTAAGCGACCAGGCCTGTCTCGTTTAGGCTAAGCTTCCTTGCCTGAGCGAGCGTGCTAACCTGGTTTATTTGCGAAGTCTCGCTTAGGCGAGTCTCTCCTCGCCTGGGCGAGATCACCCTTCGCCTAACACCAAAAACTCTCACCTGGGCGTAAAGCCTTGTCGCCCAAACAACAACCTCCTCGCCTACGCGAGGTGCCCAAAACAGGGTCTTACACCCCTTGATTTCTCGCTTAGGCGAGAGGTACTCGCCTGAGCCAGATAACAGATCGCCCAAAAACCTGGGCACTCCGCCTAAGCGAGTAGCTCGAGCAGAAACAAAATCACGACTCTACAACTCTCGCTTGGGCGAGCCTGGCTCGCTTGAGCGAGATTAGCATGTTGGTTCCCTGTTACACATACACAAACACATAAACCATGCCAAAACCTCATACCAAAATTGACAACCAATCCCTTCCATCATTCCAGTATTACGAACTTGTTTTAAACCCCAAAATTTGACCCCCCAAATAATGCAATTGGACCATAATCACATACAGTACCAAAAACCCCATTATTTTCATATACTCTCATAAAAGAATGCTTATACAACATACATCAGTCAAGGTTCAACCCAATCACATAGAGCATGAAAATTACATGGCATGGATACATATATTCGTGCATAACACTACAGTAAACATAATTAGTACAATCATATAGATATTTATACAGAAGAGCTCTCCTAACCTGGTTTTTCTCACCTTCAAATAAAAGAAGATGGATGGTTCTTCTGGCCCCAAATTGGTTTCCCTTAGTGCTCTCCCAACTCAACTCTCTTGGATTTCCTCTAATCCTATTTTCACTCAATTTACGTGCTCCTTACCACTCTCTAGGTTTTTAGACTTCAAAACCCTCCTAATTACTCTATTTTCCCTTTTTATATGGTCCTAAATATGGTTAATGGCAAAAAAAACGACATAGGGTTTTTAATTATTTATAATTGCCTTTCATAGCTTATTATGGGCTGCTTTCTTTCCCTTCTCTTGGCTGCCCACTGTCTCTAAGGTTTCTCCACCCTTTCACATTCAGACCACAAGTACTTTAGCAAAAATAAAGAGATTAATTTGTTCTCAGCAAGGGTTGAACCCACAACCACTCAATCACAAGGCAATTGCACAACTAATTCAACTAAATTCATATTTTGTGATAATCCCCAATATTTTAGGATTTCATTATCACATCTCACATTCAAATATATCACTAAAATAATTGCACAAGTTAAAATAACATACAATTGACATACATAGGACTCGAACCCAAGTCCTCTCATACAATCAAAGTACTCTCAACCACTTGAGCTAGTACTTTACCACGTCACAACAAATAACATTAAATGCCATAAAGGCTTCTACCACCCACATTTATTAAATAATTATTTATTTAATTATTTAAATTTCTCGGGTCTTACATTCCCCCCACCTCAAAAGATTTTCGTCCTCGAAAATTGGGCTTACCAGGAAACAGGTGTGGATATGATTGCTTCATGCGATCCTCCATCTCCTAGGTCATCTCCTGAGTAGTCTCATCCTAGAGGACCTTCACTATCTGGATCTCTTTTCCCCTAAGCTTTTTCACTTGAGAGTCTAGTATTCTGACCGGTCCGGTATTCACGGTTAGATCCTCCCTGATCTGGATGTCATCCGACTCCAGCACATGTGAGAGGTCTGCTACGTATTTTCTCAACTGTGAAACGTGAAATACGTTGTGTAGATTCGCCAGATGTGGGGGTAGCGCAATTTCATAAGCTACAACACAGATCCTCCTTAAGATCTGATATGGCCCAACAAATCTCGGAGTTAACTTCCTTGATTTGATAGCCCTTCCAATACCCGTCATCGGCGTGACTCTGAGGAACACATGATCCCCTGCTTCGAATTCCAAAGGCCTCCTCCTCTTGTCCGCGTAGGACTTTTGTCTGCTCTGAGTTGCCTTCATTCTCTCCTTAATAGCTTTGACTTTATAAGAAGTCTGCCACAAGAACTCTGGACCCAACACCAAGGACTCACCATCCTGATTCCAACACAGCGGTGTCCTGCATCGTCGCCCATATAAGGCCTCATACGATGCCATACCAATACTGGAGTGATAGCTAAAGTTGTAAGTGAATTCCACCAATGGAAGCATCGCACTCTAACTCCCAATATGATCCAGCACACAAGCTCGTAAGAGATCCTCCAATGACTAGATCGTCCGCTCCGACTGCCCATCAGTCTGGGGATGATATGCAGAACTCATCCTCAACTGAGTCCCCAAAGCTGCTTGTAGAGAGTGCCAAAAGCGAGATGTGAATCTCGGGTCTCTGTCTGATAGTATACTAGCTGGCACACCATGCAACATGACCACTTCTCAAACATACAACTCGGCCAACTTATCCATAGACCACTTCTGATTAATGGCAAGAAAATGGGCACACTTCGTCAATCTGTCCACTATTACCCAGATCGAATCATGCCCTTTAACAGACCTCGGCAAATGCGTCACGAAGTCCGTGGCAATACTATCCCATTTTCACTATGGGATGTCTAACGACTCTAATGTACCCCCTGGTCGCTGGTGTTCAATCTTGGCCTTCTGACATACCAAGCATGATGCCACGAAGTCGGCAACATCACTTTTCATCCCATTCCACCAGAAGGACAATTTCAGGTCCTGATACATCTTAGTCATACTTGGATGTATGCTAAGACGACTTTTATGTCCTTCTTCCATAATCTGCTTCCTCAACCTCCAATTTCCATGTACACATACTCTGTCACGGAATCGCAAGATGCCATCTGATCCCATCCTGTAATCCTTCCCTTTCTCAGTTCCTATCCAGCTCACAAACTGTTGCAGCTCGGCGTCATTCTTTTGCTGATCTCGGATAGTCTCCAAGATATCACTAGTCAGTGTCAGAACACTGCATCCGATGGAATCTTCACTCAACTTGATGAAGGATTGACCCCAACCAAGGATGAAGGCACATGCTTAAGAAGACTAAGCATGTTTAAAAAGGAAGTTCATTAATCCTTCATCCCTTTCATTTGTGTTTGTTATTTTTGATTCCCTAAGTTGACTTAGCTGAATCAACTTTAGTTGACTTGTTGACCTTTGACTAGGTTTGACTTGTTCACTATAGTTGACTTGACTTAAGCCAACATGCTAATCTATGTTTATTTGCTTTGTAGGTTAATTAGGAGTAAGAAAGCAATGCTAGGTGGCGCATGGTGATTGGGGAGCATAAATGATGTGGAGGAGAGAGTACAGCAAAGGCATAAAGCATAAAGTAAAAGGCATGAAGCAAGTGTGCCTATGTAGCTTTGGTCTCCTTTGTTTTTAGCACACTTTGACCACTTTTTGGAGACATATGAGACACATTCTTTGTCTCCTTTTGTGCTAGAACGAAATTAGCCTTGCACACACCATAGTTAGCTCTTTTGTCTCTCATTTTTGTAACCTTATTTGACCTAGTTTCTAGAAGCTAGGGTTAGGTTTTTGTAGAGACATCCTTAGGTATCTTTTATTTGCTTAGAGGCCCCTAAACTCTTCTATATAAGGGGTGCTCCTAGACATGTAAAAGGGTTGAACATTTTGAAGTAAAAACACTCTTGTGTCTCAACCATTTGTGAGAGTTTCCTCCCTTGGGAATGAATACTTTTAAGCCTTATCTTGCATAGCAAGTGGCGGCACACATCCACTCATCTTCAAGGTTGCCATGGCTTCTAGCCTAGCCTTGTAGTGGCATGCTTCTCACATTTTTACCATTTCTTCCCTTTCCATTTTATGTTTTCTTCTTCCTTTAATTGTTCTTGGTTTTCTATGGTTTATGTTCTTTACATTTCTTTTTTGTTTTGAATCAATCCATCATCTTCTTCTCTTGAGCTTTGTGAAAGGAACCTTCACAGCTAGATAGCTTGCTATCTTAATGTCCAGTGGGGATTTCACTTAGCTTTCTTAATCAACTCACACCATATTCAATAATCTTAAAAAGGAACAAGATAATCCTTCATCATTTGGTATCTAGAGCTTTGGTTGTCCTTGAATATGGTGTTTTCATGTTCTAACCTTGTCTTGTGTAGCTATCTTTGAATGGTCCACATAAAAACAATGCTGGCAGAAACTGTTCACGATTTTAAAAGATTAAACTGCACCTGCTCAGTGGTCCAAAAATTACGTTCTTGATGTCAAAAGAAAGCTCTGTGAGTCTAGTTTTTAACCAAAAAAGAACCAATGCATTTGGAGTTCTGTGGAGAGAGTTATGATTGAAATAGTGAGCAAAGGTCAGAGCTGCCGAGATCACCGTGAATCAACGTTTTTAAGGTTATGTTGGGCAGTTTTGGCTACTATTTTTGTTACTCTTCTTACTCCTAAATGTGGTTGGATAACATGTCTTTGGATGCTTACTCTTTGAGCCTTAAATCCATGAGTTTAAATGCATGATAGCTACATGTTTGTGTCTTTGTGTATGTCATGTTGAGTCTTTAAATGTGTCTAACTTTTGCTTGAGTCATATGTCATATGCTTCTTTGAGTTTTCTTATTCTTGTTTCTAAGTATTTGAGCTATTGCATGAGATCTATGCCTTTTGTTGTAGCATGCTCCTTGAAATTGATTTTGACCTAATTTTTAAGGAACTAAGTGTTCAAGACACCCTAAAATATCCTTCTCATCATCTTAAGTACCTAGTTTTGAAAAGAAAAATTATTTTCATGACCAAAAACAGTTTGGCCAAGAACTAATGTGTTGCTTGGTGAATCCATTTGGCCATTTTTACTAGATGTTATGCTACCAAATTTTATAATTGGATTTTGGGTGATATTGGCAAATTAGTTCCATGCTTTAACTTGGTTATGATCTTTCTTGGTGTATGCATAATTTGAGGTATAATCTTGGCTTGTTCAAATGCTTTCCATAGAGTCTTTAAAAGTGTTTTTCATTGGTTTAGTCTTGTTCAAGTTTTGTCTTTAAAACAAATTTTCTTAGAAGTTAAACTTTCTTGTTTTTGTGCTTTTCTTGCTTGTCACTAGGTGTTCTTTGTTGTGTCTTAGTAGTTTTCTTTTCTTGAAACTCTTGGGATGTTGTGGCCGAATCACTTGTCTTGCATTTGAAAGGTTTTGAACAAGTTTTTAAAAGTGTTTGCTTCACTCCTTTGGTGGATTTTGAGTGCTAGCCTTGCCTTGTTACTTTGGGAGAGTGATCTAAACACTTGGGTTACAATTTGGGTTGGATTTGGTCTCGGTTTTCATGTTGTCTAACCTCTAATCCATTTATTTTGTCTCGGATTTGAGTGTTTTTGTTGTAGGAATCATGGCAAGTTCATCAAATGCACCTACACCAAACAAAAACAATACATTGATGAGATTACTTCGGGATTTGGAGTTGTCTAGGAAGGAGGCCTTTGAACAATTGAGAAAAGACAAGGAGCAAAGTGACCTAAGAATCCAAGAGCACATTCAAAGGCTTGAAGCTAAAAAGCAAGAAAGAGAGGCTAGGAAAAGATGGCATTCTAGGCGCAACCCATCACAAGAGAAGCAAACTCCAAAGATTCCTAAGTTCAAAGGAGAAAATGACCCAAACATCTACATTGAGTGGGAACAAAAAGTGGACCAAATTTTTACCATTCATGTAGTTAGTCATCAAAAGCAAGTAGATTTGGTAGTCTTAGAGTTTGAGGATTATGCCATGACTTGGTGGCATCAATTATGTATGGACAATATTAACCAAGAGTCACTCGCGACTTCTTGGAGGGACCTTAAAAATTTGATGCGCACTAGATTTGTTCCTTCCTACTATAGGAGGGAGACTCTTTTGAAGCTCCAAAGGCTTCAACAAGGGTCCATGTGTGTGGATGAATATTACAAGTTAATGGAGTCCATGCTTCTAAAAGTAGGACTCCAATTTGAAAGTGAAGAGGAAAAGGTAGCTAGATTTGTGAGTGGGTTAAGGAGGGACATACAAGATTTAGTAGAGTTATATGAGTACTCCTCTCTTGACAAAGTTTTACATTTGGCCATCAAAGTTGAAACTCAATTGCAAAAGAAAAAAGAGGCCAAGAGGAGTGGTTCATACAATGACTACTATTCTAGTACTTGAAAAGATAAAGAAAGAAAACATGATAAATCACCACTCAAGAGTTCCAAAGACCCACCACCTAGGACTAATTCGTCTAGGCCTTCTAATGAAACTCCTAATTCTTCTCAAGGTACAAGGACAAGTTCTATAAAATGTTTTAAGTGTTTGGGATATGGGCACATAGCTTCAAATTGTCCCACCAAAAGAACCATGGCCTTAAACCTTAAAAAAGAAGTAGAGAGTGAACATTCTTCTCCCCCTTCCCCCAAAAGTACTTCTTCCCACACTTCTTCTTCAAGTGCAAGGATTAAACCCCTTGAAGGTGGATTGTTAATGATAAGGCACCAACTAAGACAAGTTTCCAAGGAACTTGACCCTTCTCAAAGACAAAACCTTTTTCATTCAAGGTGTCATATCAAAGACAAAATATGTCCCCTCCTCATATATAATGGAAGTTGTGTAAATGTGGCTAGCACAAGGGTTGTGGACAAGCTTGGCTTGAAAACTATCCCTCTTGCCAAGCCCTACAAGCTATCATGGCTTAAGAAAGAAGACATTAAAGTAACTCAACAAGTCCTCATTAACTTTTCAATTGGAAATTTTAAAGATGAGGTGTTATGTGATGTTGTGCCTATGGAAGAAACTCATATTTTGTTAGGTAGGCCATGGCAATTTGATAGAAAAGTCTTTTATGATGGCCATGCTAACACCTATGCTTTCTCCTTCCAAGGCAAGAAGTTCACACTCCTACCTCTCTCACCCAATCAAGCAAATGAGGACCAAAATAAAGTGAAAGATAAGAGAAAAGATGAAAAAGAAAAAGAGCAAGTTACCTCCAAAGTGTTACTTGCCTCTAAAAAAATATTTTCAAAGCAAGATGGACATCACCATTCTTTCTTCTCTTGCAAGGCTCAAAAGGAACACCCAATGCGCAAGCATGAGAAGAAGAGTGGTCTAGAAAAGAGGGATGGCCTAACCAAAGCTAGGGGTAGTACCCTTAGAAAAGATGGAACAAGAGCTCATAAAAGGGAGGCGCAAAACCTCCCCCAAATCAAGTCAAGCTCCATCTATAAAGGCTTAAAGAATTTGTGGTCAAATTCTCTCCAAGAAGGGGAGGATGATGAAGGATTGACCCCAACCAAGGATGAAGGCACATGCTTAAGAAGACTAAGCATGTTTAAAAAGGAAGTTCACTAATCCTTCATCCCTTTCATTTGTGTTTGTTATTTTTGATTCCCTAAGTTGACTTAGCTGAATCAACTTTAGTTGACTTGTTGACCTTTGACTAGGTTTGAATTGTTCACTATAGTTGACTTGACTTAAGCCAACATGCTAATCTATGTTTATTTGCTTTGTAGGTTAATTAGGAGTAAGAAAGCAATGCTAGGTGGCGCATGGTGATTGGGGAGCATAAATGATGTGGAGGAGAGAGTAAAGCAAAGGCATAAAGCATAAAGTAAAAGGCATGAAGCAAGTGTGCCTATGTACCTTTGGTCTCCTTTGTTTTTAGCACACTTTGACCACTTTTTGGAGACATATGAGACACATTCTTTGTCTCCTTTTGTGCTAGAACGAAATTAGCCTTGCACACACCATAGTTAGCTCTTTTGTCTCTCATTTTTGTAACCTTATTTGACCTAGTTTCTAGAAGCTAGGGTTAGGTTTTTGTAGAGACATCCTTAGGTATCTTTTATATGCTTAGAGGCCCCTAAACTCTTCTATATAAGGGGTGCTCCTAGACATGTAAAAGGGTTGAACATTTTGAAGTAAAAACACTCTTGTGTCTCAACCATTTGTGAGAGTTTCCTCCCTTGGGAGTGAATACTTTTAAGCCTTATCTTGCATAGCAAGTGGCGGCACACATCCACTCATCTTCAAGGTTGCCATGGCTTCTAGCCTAGCCTTGTAGTGGCGTGCTTCTCACATTTTTACCATTTCTTCCCTTTCCATTTTATGTTTTCTTCTTCCTTTAATTGTTCTTGGTTTTCTATGGTTTATGTGCTTTCCATTTCCTTTTTGTTTTGAATCAATCCATCATCTTCTTCTCTTGAGCTTTGTGAAAGGAACCTTCACATCTAGATAGCTTGCTATCTTAATGTCCAGTGGGGATTTCACTTAGCTTTCTTAATCAACTCACACCATATTCAATAATCTTAAAAAGGAACAAGATAATCCTTCATCACAACTGTATACCCAGATTCATATCCCTGAGCTTCTCAATTAATTCCAGCTCCTTCACCATCATTGCTGACATGTGCATCCTTTTCCGACTCAAGGCATCCGCCACTACATTTGCTTTACCAGGATGATAAAGCAACTCGAAATCATAGTTCTTGAGATACTTCATCCATCACCGCTGTCTCATATTCAACTCCTTTTGATCAAACAGGTATTTCAGACTTTTGTGATCGCTAAAAGCCTGGAACTGGGAGCCATACAAGTAATGCCTCCATGTCTTGAGAGCAAACACTACAACAACTAATTCTAAGTAATGGGTGGGGTAGTTCTTCTCATGCACCTTTAATTGTCTAGATGCGTAGGCTACTGGGCTTTTCTCCTACATCAACACACAACCCAAACCCTAGTAGGATGCATCGTAGTATACCTCAAACTTTTTACTGGTATATAGAATAACAAGCACTGAAGTTGTTGTCAACCTCCTCTTCATCTCCTCAAAACACTCTTCACACTCCTCTATCCGGGAGAACGGTTAGTCTTTTCTAGTGAGCTGGGTCAAGGGACTCACCATTTTAGAGAACCCCTCCACCAACCTCTTGTAGTATCCAGCCAAACCCAAGAAGCTTTGTACCTCAGTCACAGTCCGTGGTCTTTCCCATTTTAGCACCATATCAATCTTTCTTGGATCCACTAGAATACCATGTGTAGAAATAACATGCCCAAGAAACTATACCTCTTCTGATGAAGGATTATCTTGTTCCTTTTTAAGATTGTTGAATATGGTGTGAGTTGATTAAGAAAGCTAAGTGAAATCCCCACTGGACATTAAGATAGCAAGCTATCTAGATGTGAAGGTTCCTTTCACAAAGCTCAAGAGAAGAAGATGATGAATTGATTCAAAATGAAAAGGAAATGGAAAGCACATAAATCATACAAAACCGAGAACAATTAAAGGAAGAAGAAAACATAAAATGGAAAGGAAAGAAATGGTAAAAATGTGAGAAGCACGCCACTACAAGGCTAGGCTAGAAGCTATGGCAACCTTGAAGATGAGTGGATGTGTGCTGCCACTTGCTATGCAAGATAAGGCTTAAAAGTATTCACAACCAAAGGGAGGAAACTCTCACAAATGGTTGAGACACAAGAGTGTTTTTACTTCAAAATGTTCAACCCTTTTACATGTCTAGGAGAACCCCTTATATAGAAGAGTTTAGGGGCCTCTAAGCAAATAAAAGATACCTAAGGATTTCTTTACAAAAACCTAACCCTAGCTTCTAGAAACTAGGTCAAATAAGGTTACAAATATGATAGACAAAAGAGCTAACTATGGTGTGTGCAAGGCTAATTTCGTTCTAGTACAAAAAGAGACAAAGAATGTGTCTCATATGTCTCCAAAAAGTGGCCAAAGTGTGCTAAAAACAAAGGAGACCAAAGGTACATAGGTACACTTGCTTCATGCCTTTTACTTTATGCTTTATGCCTTTGCTTTACTCTCTCCTCCACATCATTTATGCTCCCCAATCACCATGCGCCACCTATCATTGCTTTCTTACTCTTAATTAACCTACAAAGCAAATAAACATAGATTAGCATGTTGGCTTAAGTCAAGTCAACTATAGTCAACAAGTCAAACCTAGTCAAAGGTCAACAAGTCAACTAAAGTTGAATCAACTAAGTCAACTTTGGGAATCAAAAATAACAAACACAAATGAAAGGGGTGAAGGATTAGTGAACTTCCTTTCTAAAAATGTTTAGTCTTCTTACGCATGTGCCTCCATCCTTGGTTGGGGTCAATCCTTCATTATCCTCCCATCCTTGGAGAGAATTTGACCACAAATTCTTTAAGCCTTTGTAGATGGAGCTTGACTTGATTTGAGGGAGGATTTGCGCCTCCCTTTTATGAGCTCTTGTTCCATCCTTTCTAAGGGCATTTACCCCTAGCTTTGGTTAGGCCATATTTATTTTCTAGGGTACTCTTCCTTTCTCGTTTGTGCTTTGGGCCTTCCTTTTTAGCTTGGGAGGAGAAGGAAGGGTGATACACATCTTGCTTTGGAAGAATTTTTTTGTAGACAAGTAACACCTTGGTGAAAGCTTGCCCCTTTTGTTTTTCTTCTTTATCTTTTCTTATTATATTTCTATCCTTATTAACTTCTTGAGGTAATAGAGGTTGTAAAGTTGTATTTTTCCCATTTATGAAGAAAATGTATTGGTTGGTATGGCCATCATGTAAAGTTTATTGATCAAATTGCCATGGCCTACCTAGTAAGATATGTGTGACTTCCATGGGAACAACATCACATAGCACCTCATCTTTGTAGCTTCCTATGAAGAAGTTAATTAGGACTTGTTTATTGACATCTATTTCTCCCTCTTTACTTATCCAAGCAAGCTTGTAGGGCTTAGCATGAGGAATGGTCTCTAAGCTAAGCTTTTCCACCAACCTTGTGTTAGCTACATTGGTACTACTTCCTCCATCAATAATTAGAGAGCAAACCCATTTGTTAATTTTCCATCTAGATTGAAAAAAATGTTTTCTCTTTGAGTTGGCTCAAGCTCACTTTGATCTTGACCTATCATGCGCCTTAATAACATAGGGTCTTTCTAAAAAATTTTAGTTTTACTAGAGGAAGAAGATTCTTTTGAAAGAGAATGGGGAGATGAGTGTTCACTTTCAACATCATTACTCTTCTTTAAGATCATGGTCCTATTGGTTGGGCAATTTAAGATTATAACCCAAACATTTAAAACATTTAATGGAACTTGATCTTGAAGAAGTGGAATGGTGAATGTGATCACTTGGTGACTTACTTTTACTTGGTGGTTCTTGATGAGAGTTAGAAGGGAACTTATCATGTTTCTTTTTATCCTTTCCCTTCCATGAGTGACTAAAGTAGTGGTTGGGTGAGTAACTCTTCCTTGCCCTTCTTTTTCTTTTCAATTGAATTTCAATCCCAAGGGCAAGTGTGAAAACATTTTCAACAGTGGAGTACTCATACAACACTACTTGGTCTTGCATGTCTCTCCTAAGACCACTCACAAATCTTTTTATTTTCTCTTTGTTAGTTTCTTTTATTTCAACCCTGTAACATCCCTAAGGAATATTACTAATATTTAATAAATAAATACGAAATGAAAGTAAATACCTCATTTAATAGAAATACGTTTCCCAAAAACGCGGGAAAATTAAAACTTTAATATACATGTCATAAAACCAGGAGTCCATAATTCATAAAACTAAAACAATATTTACATGGCTCCCCAAAGAGTTACATATTTAACTCAAAATCAAAATAATAATAATAAACAAAAATCCCCAGCTATCCCTCGTTCCGAGTCTATGCATCTCCTGGCTCACTTGTCAAATCATCTGCTCCCGGATAACGAATTATCCAATCATCGCCACACACATACACACAAAAAGGGTGAGCTATGCACAATATATAAACAAAATACATGAAATAAATATGCCACACATCCCAAAATAACATAATTAAATATCTCATTGTTTTCAAATTACCCATCCATGATCTCATAGTACTTCATGAGTCATATACATGAACTAGGTCTTGGGACTTCACTGTGCTCCCACGAAACTAACTCAATCGTGGTCCAACCCTATGAGCCTATCCCGCTCATAGTCTTGCCCTACAGACTCATTGTCTGTAGTAAATCATCCAAGCCTCCTCAACTTGGACCACGGAATCACCATACTATGGACTCCTCGCCCAATAGTAGCCGATGGGAACATAACAGTTCCTTGCCCATCGTGCGCCCGACGCATGTAATCATCATACTAAGGACTCCTCGCCCACTAGTAGCCGATGGGAACTCAACCAGTTCCATGCCCATCATGCGTCCAACCATCAAGCACATCTCAGACCCCTATTGGACTTAGTCCTTCAAGCCCAACACCACAAACACAAGCATATAATTCCTATCCTTTAGGTAATAACAATCAAACAGTCCAAACAGTGTATATCAACTTGGCTTTTAGCCATCCTCGCTTAAGCTATGTGCCTTCACCCAAGCGATCACACTAATCTCGCCTAAGTTGAATCATCTCACCTGAGCGAGCATGAAACAGTGGCAGCATCACACCATCTCACTGAGGCTAGTTCATCTCGCCTGAGCGAGTCACATCTTCGCCCAAAACGCAGAAAAACCTCGCCTGGACGAGAATTCGATGCATACTGCATCAGATCACAACTAAACCTCGCTTAAGCGAGTCACCCTCGCCTAAGCGAGAGTATCAATCGCTCAAGCACCAAAACCCTTCGCCTGGATGAGAAGTCGCGCTCAAACATGCACAGGACTCATCGTGACCTCGCTTAGGCGAGTGCCTCTCGCCTAAGCGAGACTACGTTTTGCTCAAACCCAACCCAAAATGCTCGAGCCTAACCTTGTATGAACTTCTACAGCTCTCGCCTAGGCGAGAGGGAGTTGCTTAGGCGAAACTTGTAGAGTTTCGCCACTGCTCATGCACCAGAGACACCAAGACAATGCCAATTTACACTCAATCCCTTTTTATTCATTCTAATTCATCAACCAAATCATAAAACACAATGTAAACATGTTTGGATTCTCAAAACACAGAATTTGGCCACAAATCAAAATCACAGTACCAAAACCCCCATCAGATTCCAATTAATACCAATAAGGATTTTCACCCCATATCCCATTCACAATTTCTCAATTTTAGTGCATATCATAACCAATTCACACCACACAGAATCCAATTTGAGAACAAAATGCAGAAACCTAAGCAATATTGAAGTACATGAAATTTCAGCACCCCTAACCTGGAATTATTGATCAAAATAGAGAGACGAATGACCCGTGATTCACAATTGCCTTCTTGCTTCACCCCTTGCACACCCAAAACTCAACTCACACTCTCAATCTCGTGCTCCTCTCTATACCAGTTCACCACACTGCCAAAACCCTTTCCTTCACCTAAAATTTGGCTTTTATAGTTGTCTTGAAGATGGGTTTTAAAAACTAAAACGAAATTTGGCTTAATTCCTCTTCAATGTTAATTATTTGGTGGTTTTCCAACCCTCTTGGCTGGCTACCCCATTCTAGGTTCTCTTTACCTTTCCACATTCATTCCAAGCTAAGTTTAGTAAAAATAAAGGTTAAGTTCTGTCTACCAAGGTTTGAACTCATGACCCTCCACCCATAATGCCAAAGCACAACCACTATGCCAATTCACATTTGGTGATACACTCCAATCAATATAAGCTTACAATGCCAATTCCATACTCATACATGTTATTAAAAAAAACAATAATAAAACAACAACACATAACTGGCATACATAGGACTCGAACCTAAGTCCTCTCACACAATCAAAGTACTCTCAACCACTTAAGCTAGTACTTTTCCACGTCACATTAAACAATAATTAATGCCATAAATGATGAAGGATTATCTTGTTCCTTTTTAAGATTATTGAATATGGTGTGAGTTGATTAAGAAAGCTAAGTGAAATCCCCATTGGACATTAAGATAGCAAGCTATCTAGATGTGAAGGTTCCTTTCACAAAACTCAAGAGAAGAAGATAATGGATTGATTCAAAACAAAAAGGAAATGAAAAGCACATAAACCATAGAAAACCAAGAACAATTAAAGGAAGAAGAAAACATAAAATGGAAAGGAAAGAAATGGTAAAAGTGTGAGAAGCACGCCACTACAAGGCTAGGCTAGAAGCCATGACAACCTTGAAGATGAGTGGATGTGTGCCGCCACTTGCTATGCAAGATAAGGCTTACAAGTTTCACTCCCAAGGGAGGAAACTCTCACAAATGGTTGAGACACAAGAGTGTATTTACTTCAAAATGTTCAACCCTTTTACATGTCTAGGAGCACCCCTTATATAGAAGTGTTTAGGGGCCTCTAAGCAAATAAAAGATACCTAAGGATGTCTCTACAAAAACCTAACCCTAGCTTCTAGAAACTAGGTCAAATAAGGTTACAAAAAATGAGAGACAAAAGAGCTAGCTATGGTGTGTGCAAGGATAATTTCGTTCTAGCACAAAAGGAGACAAAGAATGTGTCTCATATGTCTCCAAAAAGTAGCCAAAGTGTGCTAAAAACAAAGGAGACCAAAGGTACATAGGTACACTTGTTTTATGCCTTTTACTTTATGCTTTATGCCTTTGCTTTACTCTCTCCTCCACATCATTTATGCTCCCCAATCACCATGCGCCACCTAGCATTGCTTTCTTACTCCTAATTAACCTACAAAGCAAATAAACATAGATTAGCATGTTGGCTTAAGTCAAGTCAACTATAGTCAACAAGTCAAACCTAGTCAAAGGTCAACAAGTCAACTAAAGTTGATTCAACTAAGCCAACTTAGGAAATCAAAAAATAACAAACACAAATGAAAGGGATGAAGGATTAGTGAACTTCCTTTCTAAACATGCTTAGTCTTCTTAAGCATGTGCCTCCATCCTTGGTTGGGGTTAATCCTTCATCAATAAAGGCGCTTTCTACCCGTATTTATTAATTAATTAATTATTTAATTAATTAATTTTCACGGGTCTTACAAACCCTACGCATCTGAGACTCTAATTCTTTAAAGTACTCTCTTACACTCATAGAACCTTGGTGAAGCCTTTGGAGCTTCAAAAGAAGTTCCTTCCTATAGGAGGGAGGAACAAATCTAGCGTGCATAAGAGTTTTAATATCCATCCAAGAAGCCACGGGTGGCCCTTGGGCATAATTCTTACAAACTTTATGCCACCAAGTATTGACATACTCCAAAAATCCTAAAACTACTAGATCAACTTGTGTTTGATCCTTTACATGATTTTCATTGAACATTTGATCAACTTAGCTTCGCAATCAAGGAAGATTTTGGGATCACTTCCACCATAGAACTTAGGAATCTTTGGAGCTTGCTTCTCTTGTGTTGGGTTGCGCCTAGAATGCTCTCTTTTCCTAGCCTCTCTTTCTTGCTCTTTAGCTTCAAGCCTTTGAATGTGCTCTTGGATTCTTAGGTCACTTTGCTCCTTTTCTTTTCTCAATTGTTCAAATGACTCTTTCCTAGAGAACTCCAAATCCCGAAGCAATCTCATCAATGTATTATTTTTGTTTGGAGTAGATGCATTTGATAAACTTGCCATGATTCCTACAACAAAACACTCAAAGTCCAAGACAAAATAAATGAATTAGGGATTAGACAACATGAAAACCGAGACCAATTCCAACCCAAAATGCAACCCAAGTGTTTAGATCACACTTCCAAAGTAACATGGCAAGGCTAGCACTCAAAATCCACCAAAGGATTGAAGAAAACACTTTTAAAAACTTGTGCAAAACCTTTCAAATGCAAGACAAGTGATTCGGCCACAACACCCCAAGAGTTTCAAGAAAAGAAAACTAGTAAGACAAAACAAAGAACACCTAGTGACAAGCAAGAAAAGCACAAAAACAAGGAAAGCTAAACTCTAAAGAAGAAAAGTTTGAGACAAAACTTTTAACAAGACTAAAACAAGAAAAACACATTTTAAAGACTCTATGGAAAGTACTTGACAAGCATCTTCAAGTCTTAAATCATGCATACACCAAGAAAGATCATAACAAGTTAAAGCATGAAACTAATTAGCCAATATCACCAAATTCTCAAGTATGAAAACTAGTAGCATAACACTTAGTGAAAAACACACTTTTAGTTCACCAAGGAGCAAGGTTGCTCTCAGATTTTAGGCAAAAATTGGTGCAAAATTTTCTTCTTTCACAACTAGTTTCATAAAATGGTGAGAAAGAGTTTTAGGTGGCTAGGACACTTAGTTCCTCAAGTTTTAGGCCAAAATCAATTTCATGGAGCATACATCAAGCAAGACATAAAGTGAAAGCAAGATTCAAATACTTGGAAAAACAAGAATAAGAAAACTTCAAGTTAACATATGACATATGACTCAAGCAAAAGTTAGGCACATTTAAAGACTCAACATGACATGCACAAAGACACAAACACGTAGCTATCATGCATTTAAACTCATGGATTTGAGGCTTAAAGACTAAGCATCCAAAGACGTGTTATCCAACCACATTTAGAAGCTTAAAGAGGTGCAAAAAGCATAGCCAAACTGCCACAACAAAACCTAAAAACGCTGATTCACGTATTCTTGGCAGATCTGACCTTTGCTCACTCATTTGATCATAACTTTCTCCATATAACTCCAAATGCGTTGGTTCTTTTTTTTTCTGAAAACTAGACTCAAAGAGCCTTCTTTTGACACCAAAAACGTAATTTTTGAACCGCTGAGCTGGTGCAGTTTAATGTTTTAAAATCGTCACATTTTTCTGCCAGCACTGTTTTTGTGTGTCATGGAAGTGGATTTGAACCATACCAAGATAGCTACAACAAGACAACTTTAGCACACGAAAAACACCATATTCAAGATAACCTAGGCTTTGATACCAAATGATGAAGGATTATCTTGTTCCTTTTTAAGATTATTGAATATGGTGTGAGTTGATTAAGAAAGCTAAGTGAAATCCCCACTGGACATTAAGATAGCAAGCTATCTAGATGTGAAGGTTCCTTTCACAAAGCTCAAGAGAAGAAGATGATGAATTGATTCAAAATGAAAAGCAAATGGAAAGCACATAAATCATACAAAACCGAGAACAATTAAAGGAAGAAGAAAAGGATGTCTCTACAAAAACCTAACCCTAGCTTCTAGAAACCAGGTCAAATAAGGTTACAAAAATGAGAGACAAAAGAGCCAACTATGGTGTGTGCAAGGCTAATTTCGTTCTACACAAAAGGAGACAAAGAATGTGTCTCATATGACTCCAAAAAGTGGCCAAAGTGTGCTAAAAACAAAGGAGACCAAAGGTACATAGGTACACTTGTTTTATGCCTTTTACTTTATGCTTTATGCCTTTGCTTTACTCTCTCCTCCACATCATTTATGCTCCCCAATCACCATGCGCCACCTAGCATTTCTTTCTTACTCCTAATTAACCTACAAAGCAAATAAACATAGATTAGCATGTTGGCTTAAGTCAAGTCAACTATAGTCAACAAGTCAAACCTAGTCAAAGGTCAACAAGTCAACTAAAGTTGAATCAACTAAGTCAACTTTGGGAATCAAAAATAACAAACACAAATGAAAGGGATGAAGGATTAGTGAACTTCCTTTCTAAACATGCTTAGTCTTCTTACGCATGTGCCTCCATCCTTGGTTGGGCTCAATCCTTCATCATCTTCTAATCAGAACTCGCATTTAGACAACTTGCCATAGAGCTGATGTTCTTTGAGTACTGCCAATACCACTCTGAGATGATCCGCATGTTCCTCCTTGTTCTTGGAGTAGATGAGAATATCATCTATGAACACCACCACAAACTTGTCCAAATAGGGCCGAAAAGTCTGATTCATATAATCCATGAAGACTGTTGGAGCATTAGTCACTCCAAATGGCATTACTACATACTTGTAATGTCCATACCTTGACCTGAATGTTGTCTTTTGGACATCTTCCGGTTTGACCAAGATCTGATGGTATCTAGACCTCAAGTCAATTTTAGAAAACACACCTGCCCCTCTTAGTTGATCAAGCAAATCATTGATCCTCAACAATGGGAACTTGTTCTTTATCGTCAGTTTATTCAACTGCCGGTAGTCTACACATAACCGAGAACTCTCATCCTTCTTTTTCACTAGTAACACAGGAGCTCCCCATGGTAAGACACTCGGTCTGATAAACTTCTTCTCTAGCAGATCCTCAATCTGCTTTTTCAACTCTGTCAACTCTGTTGGTGCCACGCAGTCATGAGATATAAAGGAGTGTGAAACTCCTAAATCAAACAACATTAACACTCGGTTACCTAATAATAAGCAAAAGTCGAGTATAAGGCTACCTAACTGAGTGGCCTCCGTGCTGGTTAAAGCAAAGACTCAGCCTGGTGCTCTAGGCCTATCTGACGAAGATGGTGGAGGTCGTGCTCACGTGGTAGTCTTCTTATTAGGAAACCTGTTTGTAAAATGCCCTGGCTGATCACAAGCATAGCACTTGCGAGTGCTAGCACTGTTTCCTCCACTCCCCACCGGCTAAGTACAATCTCTCCTCAAGTGCTCTCCTCCACAATTATAGCACCGCAACTTTTGTGAGGATGATGGCGGTCGACTATAGGGCTTCTTCTACTGTCTGCCCTCAGCACTGGTCTTCTGGGATCTACTAACCCTACTGGGTCCCATCTGCAGCTGCTCCACACTCATGGCCTGCTTGACCAAGACAGGAAACTCGCTGACCCTCAGTGGTACAATGAAGCGCCTTAGTTCATGCTTTAGGCTGCCTTCAAATTTCCTGCAACGCCACTCCTCCATCACAGCCTGCGAGTAAAACCTCGCCAAATACACAAATCGCTCCATGTGTGCCTGCATTGACATAGACCCCTACTGCAGGGTAAGGAACTCAGCTTCGCGCTCATGCATAACGCTGTCGAGGAAATACTTCTCCAGAAACCTCTTCCTGACGTTAACCCATTTCACCTCCTTCTCGCGGGTCTGCATCTGCTGCTGCATCCCCATCCACCAGTACTATGCCTTTGTCACCAACAAGAAGGTGGCAAAGGTGAGTTTCTGAGCCTCAGAGCACTTTATCACCTTGAAGATTTTCTCACATTCACGCAGCCACGTGCCTGCCTCATCCGGGGTGGATTTGCTAGTAAACTTCGCCGGCTTGTGGCGCATGAAGTCCTCCATCGTCACAGGCCTAACAGGGGGAATCATCGCCCTCGGCTGAGCTGCAACAAGCTGCATCGTGTCCACCATCCTATGGATTGCGTTCGCAATCTCATCTGCCCCAACATTGTTTCTACGTCTCCGATTAGCCATTGCCTATGCACGCCACATAATTCAGCTGTTCACATTAACCAGCTCAGATTATAACCAAAACAAAGAATCATTATCACTCAATACCATAACATAAATTCACACACAAACGTAGTAAGCTCACTCCCCAAGTTCCCCAAAATCTTAAAACATTTGCTCTGATACCAAATGTAACATCCCTAATAGATATTACTTAATTAAATATTTAAAGATATTAAAAAGAAGTTTAAACGTCGTAATTTTATTAATCCCAGATGCGGGAAAAATCAAAATTTAATATTCAATGCGACAACATTAAATGAAATTAAATCCAAAAGTTATTACAAGTTCCAAATAAATCATGAAAACATAGTAAATCCCTAGCTCTAATTCTCAGCTAGCCCCTCTCTCCGTCTCGGGTTTTAACAGCATCACCTGTATCATCAACTGCTCCCGTGTAAAGAATTACACGATCATCGCCAAGCAAAAACAGAAAGGGTGAGCTCGACAATATAAGAAATCACATAAATTAAATAATATAAAACACCCAATTATATTATCATAATTAGACCTTGGTTACATTCTTAACACTCCCAAGGCTTTTCAACCTCCAATATAACAACAAAGTTATCCATGGACTCAAGATTTATGATGCTCACACGAACCTGCCCGCTCGTGGTCATGCCTCTACGAACCTCCCCGCTCATAGTCCTACCCTACGGACCTGCCCGCCCGTAGTCCAACACATGTAATCCACTAGCTACGTACCTCTCTGCATGCAGCATCTCTTAACTTTGAGCACGGATCATACGAACCTACCTCGCTCGTATCCCCATAGGAGAGTAAACATGTCAACCACCATCCATGAACCTACCCGCTCATGGCTCAACATCTCCTAATCCACGTTCTCATCAATGCGTACAAACAATACACACAAAATTCACCAAACTCGCTTGGGCTAGAAGCCTTAGCTTAAGGGACCAGGCCTGTCTCGCTTAAGCTAAGCTTCCTCGCCTCAGCGAGCGTGCTAACCTGGTTTATCTGCGAAGTCTCGCTTAGGCGAGTCTCTCCTCGCTAGGGCGAGATCACCCTTCGGCTAACACCAAAAACTCTCACCTAGGCGGCGAGTTAAGCACAACACAAAGTTAAACATGAGGTCTCGCTTAAGCAAGAACCTCTCGCTTGGGCGAAAAGCCTTGTCGCCCAAACATCAACCTCCTCGCCTACGCGAGGTGCCCAAAATAGGGTCTCACACCCCTTGATTTCTCGCTTAGGCGAGAGGTACTGGCTTGAGCGAGATAACAGGTCGTCCAAAAACCTGGGCACTCCGCCTAAGCGAGTAGCTCGAGCAGAAACAGAATCACGACTCTACAACTCTCGCCTGGGCAAGCCTGGCTCGCCTGAGCGAGATTAGCATATTGGTTCCCTGTTACGCACACACAAACACACAAACCATGCCAAAACCTCATCCCAAAATTGACAACCAATCCCTTCCATCATTCTAGTATTACAAACTTGTCTTACACTCAGTGTCTCCACCATTCTCCCTTAATGTTTGAAGTTCAATGTAATATCGTTCTCTTTGCTTCCAGTCTCGTCACTCCGCTTATTATCACTCTTTTTCTTTGAATTTCATCTCCTACTTTCAATTTCGATTTCATTTTCATTTTCATTTTCCTGCGTTAGATTGCGATTTTCCTACGTTCGATTTCGATTTCATTGCCTTTGATCTCGGTTTCGATTTCACTGCATACAATTTTGTTTCCCTCTTTCGATTTCATTTACTCATGCCTAACTCATTGCTTATTTTTCCACAATCACCGCAACCGGAGTAGCAGTGTTGACCATGCCCCAGCCACTACAATCGAAGTGTGATGTCACCACCACCACAATCATTGTATCAGTGTGATTCCTTCAGGTGCTCTTCTTTGCAGCTTTATCTCAAATTTTTGCTCTTAGATTTTGTTCTTAAGTTTCACCACTTTGCCTTTTTTTTTTCTTTCCCATCTTTTTCTTTCTTTGCTGAGGTCTAGGTTATTCCCTTTCTTTACCGTGATTCATGCTCCTATGATGACATTAAATTAAGCCACGCCATCGGTTTGAAAATATTATAATTGAATGCTAAAGAATGCAAATGGAGTTCTGGTCCACACTATTTTTCCTAACACGGTTTTTTGCTATATGACTGACTCGAAAGACATTGTTGGGTATGCATTTATATGGACTCGATCTGCATATTATTCTGTGTCATCTTTGTTCTTGATCTATAATAGTTGGTTTTGATTGAATTATGGTGTTTTGGTGATTACAAATTTGTTATTAGAGACATTAAAGAGTTTAAAAAAACAGAAAAAAATTTGCTAAATAGAAAAAAAAATTCGAAATGAAGATAAGAGATGCAAAACAAGAAGAGATAATGGAAGGATTGTAAGGATAACATAATCGAGGGGATGAAATTGATCATTCCCACATTCCATAGGAAAATTGATCCAAAAGCATAATTAGATTTGGAGAAAAAAATTGAACTATTTTTCATGTCATGATTATGGTGAAGAAAAGACCGTAAAGGAGTATTGTTTCTAATTTAAACAAATACATATAATACTACTGCATGAATTTTCCTATGGCAAGTTGATGGCATGTTCGCATTTAAGAAACTATTAATATCTAATTACTTGACTTCGTGCTTTTTATTTTATTTTTTTTATGCATAGTATTTCACATGCTAGATACCTGAAAAGAGAAAATTTAATCTTAATTTCTCTTTTTCTTTGCACAGGCAAGATATTTCTTTCAGCAATTGATTTCTCAAGTTATTGCCGTTCAATGGTAACATTTTCTTGTCCAATCTTGATGTAAATGGTTTATTCACTACAAAAAAAAAAAAAAATTGATTGAGTTATTTAAGAGAAGTTATAATAACCTCAAGGAAGAAACATGCTTACTGGATCTAAATGGTTTATAATTGTTTTATTGCTAAGTCTTGTGGTAATGATGTTTCACGGTATGCATATTTTCATGGAGAATGTTTTATTAATGCATTGTGTTATAATAATATATTTGGTTTGTATTTTATGTGAATGAAACAAATCAAGCCTAGAGCATCTAAAAGATAATTTCCCCCGAGCCAACTTCAATACACCTTTGCACCTTGAAGCAAATTTCTTCCAAGGTCATTCATTAACTTATTCAACTTAATGCAAATGAGTTACACTTGATTATGTGTCATGTAAAGATTAGTCAAAATTATCAACATCTGTGAATTCCTCCTAAAAGTATATATGGATATCTAGTGTGAGATTCAAAAGCTTTTTTTTGATTTTGGATTTTTATGATAATTGAGATAGTTTTCTAATTGCAAAGTCCAAACTGAAGTAGGGAGATCAAGGTACAAGAATAGTTGTAGGTGCGGCTAGAGGAATATCATATCTGCATCATGATTGCATCCTTCACATCCATTATTCACAGATACATCAAGTCGAGTAATAAAAGTCATGTAACATCTTGTTGGTATCTAGTCTGTTTTGGGATTTTCTAGATCTCACTAAAGTATTGAAAATCATCCTTACGTTCTCACTTTATCCTGGTTGATTTGGAAGTGTTAGCACTTCAGAAGAGGGTATTGGCAATGTTAAATGAAGCTAGGTACGTTGTAGTATGCTTGTAAATAGCAGAATTCTCTGTGTGAGCAAGAAATATTAAAAATATATGATATGCATGTCCTATCCTCTTGAATGTATGGGTTCAGAATAACTTATAAGCTATGGATGGGTATTTTTAGATCGAGTGTAGATGTGGAACTATGATGTATCCTAGTGCTCAGCATTGGCTCCTATCATTTTGTTTACTTATGATGCAATTGACTAGTTGACTTGTATTAAGAACGTAGAAGCTTTGAATCTCTTGGTATAATAATCTTTTGGAATTTTTGTTATTAATCCAATGTTGTGCATGCTACATATACGCACACAATTAAAGATAATAGAAGAGGATCAATATTTGGATTTCGTACTAAACTTTTGTACATAGCATCCATATTCTTTACCAATCAATTGCCCAGTTAATATCCATCACTGATTGTTGTTTATCTATTTTTTCTTTCAGCTACAAGGAGTCTGTCGAACCATTAACACTTGAAGAAGTCGTTGACCGTTGCCATGCCCCAGAAGATGTATATACTGCTGCCCTACCACTTCCTTATATTAATTTTCCTAACTTATTAAGACTCGTGAGTCTGATGAATTTAATAACATTTTACTTTCTGCAGATTGAAGTGATTTACAAAATCATTGCTCATATGGCTGCCAACGACGGAGCACTAATTGCAGAAGGTGGGATAATCCAATAATAAAGAGAAAGAGAGAAGAATTGGAGGGAAGAAGGCAAATTGTGAGAATCAATGCTATGAATAGAGGTCCTTGGTCTGTTGAAGACAAAATTCTTATGAACTACGTATAAACTGAAAGTTGTAAAAATTAATAAAAATTACATGTCACATTTAAAAAAGCAAATGAAAGTCAGAAACGTATGAAATGTTTGTATATCTGAAGTATAAAATCAATAGTGTAAAGATAGTTCAATTTTTTGAGCCACACCTTGGTACAACTTTAGCATTATAATAAAATTAATGAAACACACTGTGATACAACAATGTCATTGGTAGCACGAGATTCGAGCATTAATAATTTGAGGGTATTAACAGAGGTTTTGAAAGCTCAAGTATTAATGGGGTTTTCAAAACTCCAGTTATTCGTGGAGGTTTTCAAAACCTCGGGTATCAATGAGGGTTTTATAAATCGTTGGTAAAATTTTACTAGTTCCAGGGATTGCTAAAAACATCTGGTAATCGGTTAGTCATGCTGGATTTTTCAGGGGAATCGCAAACCCCTGATAAAATCATTAGTAGGGGTTAAAACCTCTAGAAACGCCAAATATAATTCCTGCTAAAATTGATTATTTTTGTAGTGATAATATCTATTTGTAACAACCAAAACTTAAAAAAAAATGTGTTGATGTATATAGAAGGATTTTGAATATATTTATTTTCCTAATTTTTATGGAGATATTTATAATATGATTTTATCCTATTATTAATTTTTAATTTATAAAACTTCTACTAAATTTGGTAAATCAATCAATAATTCTCAACTTGCCTCTTGGAATCTATCTCGAGGAAGTCTTTTAGTCAAAAAGTTTGTTATTTAAAATTCTTTAAGGACATATGAATTGTAACCACTATGACAAGATTAATTTTTATGAAGTGTTTGTGGATTTTAATGTTTGGTCTTATCATGTTAGACAAGATTATGGACAATGTTCATGAATGACTTGTATACTGTCCAAAGGTGGCCGACCTCTTCGTGCTCACCATAAAACAGATGTCACATAGATAGGTTGAGCAATTTTTTTAAGATTTGGGTTGAGTTATGAAGGACTAATAAAAAACCCATATGAAGATGCAACAATAGATCACCAATGGGCCAAGCAGAGAAATCGACCTAGAAACGAGATTTGAATCAACACGTTTTTGGATGTCACTTAAGATTTTTTGTAATCTTTATAATATTAGGTTATTATTTGGTTATTATTTTTTGTAAATTTTGGATTATCATCTTTATGATTTTTTTATCTTTATCGTTGTAACTAAAATATTCTCCTATTTTGAGAGAATAAAAACGATTTGAAATTATTTTGCCTATAAATAAAATACCAACTCCCATGGGCAAGAGACAAAACTGATTTTGATCTAAAGGTGATGGTCATAAACTTTGAGTTAAGAGATGTTATAATCATTTTTGTCTTCGGTAAAAGGAACTCAATGTTTTGCCAAAACAATTGTCGCTTACCGTGGGGTCTTCGTAAAATTAGATCCCAAGCTACATTAAACGAAGAATCTATGGCCACTAGGAATACCAACAACAATGGTGGGGACAAACAACCATCAGTACAACAAATCATGCAAAGCATTAAGGAGATGAGATGGGAGAATGAGGCAATACAACAACATTTAAAAGAAGATCGGGCCTGACTAGAGGCTGCACAAGCGAGACTACAACAAGAAGTCAGGTACGTGAGCCATGCGACGACAAGTAGGGGAGGAATGTGAACAATTGCAACATGAAACTGAAGAAGAACGTGAATGATTAAGAAAGGAAACTGAGGAATCACAACACCTTCTAAAGGGGGCTTTACGACAACAAGAACAGTTGCAAAAACCTAACGAAGAGTTACGCTGGTGGATGCAGGACAACAAAAACCTCGACAAATGTGTTAACTTCCTACTAGTCCATCGAGGAGTGGAAGGTCACCCCTTCTCATAGGAGATCATGATAAAAATGCTAACGATCTAGAACTATTCAAAGTTCATAAAAAAGATAGAAAATTTGATTTGGATTTGATGAAGGAAGAAGTGACTAGAAATTAAGAAAATATAAAAGAAGAATCAAAATAAAAAAGATGAGTATCTCTCGAAGAAGTTTGATGTCCAAGTGAAGAAAGTAAAAGACTCACATTCTAACATTCATCAAAGGTCCAATGTCATTAATGAAATCTACGATTAACAAAGAAGATGATGTTTATAGAAGAAGAAATACAACAAAGAATGTCAAATTAAATGAAGATGTGATACCATGTAAAAAGAGAAGCCAAAATCACAAGAAAAATAATGAGAAAATCAAATACTAAAAGAAGGAAAATCTTATTTAAAGATTTGAAATATAAATTAATAGATATTAAATAAGGATGAATATTGAGAATATTTACCTAATATCACTTTTATTTAAATTAATTTTAGGAAATCTTTCCATTTTAGAAATATCATTCATATACATATAAAAAAATATATTCAGTTATTATTTAGATTTAGGAAATCAGGATTGACATATTGTAAATATTTGATATTTGTTACATTTATTTATATATATATATATATATATATATATATATATATATATATATATATATATATATATATATTACATGAATAAAATAAAATAACAAGTTTGTCAACATCTCTTATATCTCTCCTATCTTTCATATTTCCAAAATCCCTAAAATTTTTGAATGGTTCCAACTTTTGGTATTGAAATTGAAGTGGTGAAACTTTTATTAAGGAGTGAGTTCGATCTTTAAATATAAGATGAACTAGGAAAACATCTTTCAACGTGTGGAGGTGGTTCTAACAATTGCACGTAGAATTTAGTAGCAAACTATAGTGGTTCTAACAACCTTCATTATTAGAATATTTTGTTGGCAAAACCTCAATGTAATTGTAACAATAGGAAACTATAAATCTAATATGTTAGACTATATTTGTATAATAGGACCCGGACATGCCGCTAACCCAAAAGGCCTCCAACCCAAAATACCGCAGATATCACATTCAGATACATAGCGACAAAACAAATGATAGGTAGGGGTGGCAAACGGGCCAGCCCGGCCCGTTTTGGCCCAGCCCGTATGTGGCCCGTCAAAAAACGGGTCGGGACGGACTGACCCGCCAAACAGAAACGGGCCAATAGTCACAACCCGTCCCGTATAGGACGGACTAACGGGCCGGGCCGGGCTGGCCCGTCTAGTTTTTTTTTTTAATTAGTTTTCAAATTTTTTAATTTGTTTTATTTTTTAAATTTGTTTATATATACATATAAATTATTATTAAAGTCATATTTAATCAAATAAAATATTATTTTAACTTTTAATTGATTAGTTAATGTTTTTAATTAGATAAGTTAAAATAATTATTAAATTTACATATTAAATTATTCAATTATAACTAATAATTCAAAATTAATTTGTAGGTGTTAATGATTTAAATTACAATACTATTATATATTTATACATTTAAAATATATAATCTAAAAAATTAATCTTTTTAATTATTTTTATTTTATTTTTTATTTTTAAACGGGCCAACGGGCCAGGACGGGCTGGCCCGTACTTTGGCCCGTCAAGTTGACGGGTTGGACGGGACGGGCCAGAACGGGCTGACGGGTTGAAATCTTCAACCCAACCCGTTCCTTTTAGCACGGGCTGACGGGCTGACCCGTTGGGCCCAACCCGTTTTGCCACCCCTAATGATAGGCGCTCAATCGTTAACTACATCACGTATACACAAGGTCGCTTATATAGTGACGAAACTAGTTAATTATTCGACACCATCAGTTAAAGGGAATATACGCATAACCAACCAAACACATCCGTGGATGGCAAGTACGTTGGCAGGAAAATCCAATATGCCGGCATGTTAGCGAACCTGCTCAAACAAAAACAAGGCAAGATCTAATGAAATATGTTCAAAGATTATTGGACTTGCATGCAGGCCCAATAGAGTTGGTCAAAAGCAATTAAGCCTAGTCAAAGCCCAACCCATATTAACTAAGTAAAAGCATTACAAGTAATTAATCCTCTATAAATAAAGGTGGACTCGGATAATTAAAGATAATTAAAGATATGCAATTCATTAGCACTGTAATATAAGTTTTGACTTTGAAAACTTTGACTGACTTGATCGTTGGAGTCCTTTTTGCATGTACACCCTCTATGTTCCACAAAGTATCTGGTGACAAGGACCTGACGTAAAGTACCCGTCCGAAAACTTCAAAGATTGTAGTAAGATAAGGTTCGAGTGACATGATAAATTGTTATTGTCCATGGAGGAACAATATTGAACTTCTTTTACATAGGATGTGGATAATTGTCGTTTCTGCGGTAACCACAATTTTCGTAGGTAAAACTTGTTTAATCCATGGATAATACAAACGCGATTTTAAAACCAACACTTAATTTTTAACTTAAAATTACAAACCTAAACCTGCATCCATGAAGTTGGAAATTATGCAGATAATCCGTGAGGTTTTTGTCGATGCAAAGACATGAGTTTTAGGGACGTAGATCTTGTTTTCTTAAAAATATCTCTGACCCTAAACCCTACAATGACAAGTTATTCTTAAAAGCTTTGGGAGAAAATTGGATATTGAATTGTGATTGAATGGTGATAAATGGATACAGCTAGCAGCAGCAGGAACTTCTTGATGAAAACGTCAGGTACTACACGTGCAAAGTGCTTTCACGTAGTTATTAAGACAAAAACAAGCTTCCACTTCACTCTGATTTTCTCATAACAACAAATCCAAGTGGTGCTTTTCTTTCTTCCCCCCCTTTTCTTGCATGCACACCAGTGGTCCCTCGATATTAATGTTGTTCAATCAAAATCTTATCAACTGTTATTGGTTTGTTAGGACCTCTTATTAACTCCTTTCTCTCTTTAACCATAAATAATGTCATTCATACCAGCCCTTGATTTTTAAATAGGAATACAACTTTTTCTTTCCCTAATATCATTCTCTGTCACTCAAATCTTACAAAATTCTCAAATCCAAAATATCCATAGACAAGGCGCGCATATTGGCTAATTCTTTTTTTCTTCTGGTAAAACCATATATATATATATATATATATATATATATATATATATATATATATATATATATATATATATATATATATATATATATATATATATATATATATATATATATTATATTAGTTCACAAACTTATCTAGTTATTGTGATTAGGGTCTGTAAATATGTTTTACTATCACTATTTTCAGTTTCTTAGGTTTTATTAGATTCAGAATACTTTGAATTTTGAAGGAGTAAACAGTGGCTTATTTTTTATGTTTTGATAATGAGATACTGTATTAAACAGTAAGAATGAAACTGAAATATAAAAATTCAGTTTTCTAGGATTACACACAACGCATTAATTCTGCAGAGGCCCTATTCATATATAAGTCATTTTCAAGTTTCAAAGCATGCAAAGCACTAGGATCTGTAACTAAAAGACACTCATTTCGACGTTATCTACTGTCTGTTTGCATTGACGTGTGCATTATGTGTGTCTGTGGTGGCACTCCCTTTTGTGCTTCACATGCATATCCATGTTTTCGTTTTCTGGTATCAAACAGGGGTGTCTGTTTCAGCATCACCATGATTTGTCATTGTGCATCACTAATTGAAAACCGACTTTTGTATTTTACTACATTCTTCTCATCACTCATCATTTTAAGGTGTGTGATTATCTTTAGTTTTTAGTTTAGATATATACAAGAATATTGTTACATCATGTATATCAGCAAGTACTCATTAGTTGAAGTTGGTGATGATCTTGAATCAGACTTGGTGGGGGAGTTTTACTTTCATCCACACTTTTCTCTAACAATGTTACATTTTGGACGGTAGAGTTAGAAAGAGCTCTCTGTAGCCTTTAATACACCTGTTGTCAGTTTGTGAGAATAATAAATTATTATTAATGTGAGGGATATGATAGCAGTATAACATCATTGAATGATAAGCACATGGGGAGTGTTAACCTCATATTACACAATGCACTAAGGTGGGGACAAGTCTAAGCTGTGAAGTCACTATCTGATATTCCATTATAGGGCTGAAATGAGAGAGATATTATTGAAACAGGAATATTGCTTCATCAAATAAGTGAGATTGTTATTGGCATTGAAGTGAATCATAGTGTGATTGAGGCCCAACACACATTAATTCACCCATCTCCTCCTTTTCATGTGCAAGTACAATAAACTATAGCATTTTAGGTTGTGCAGTATGATTAGAAGCTTCAAGTGGCAAGTGGGTAGATGGTAGATGGTAGAGAAAACATCAATTATGAGTAGTGAGTGTATAAAAGTGATGATGGAAATTGAAAATACAATGGAAATAGCTACAAGACAATTCCAAGATGAAGTGTGCTAGTCCTTCAGTTACTATGTTACTATATATCATAAGTGTGACATACTATCTATCCCCGTGCTGTAGGGTACACCCCACCAGTACCATCTCAGGAAAAACAAAACAAAACAAATATTACCGAGATCAAAATTCATAATGCTGTAAAATACAATTGGAACATGAAACATGTTGTTACCATTTTAGACAACAGGCACTCAGAATAGTGTGTGTGCCTGCCATCAAAGTCTGATTTCAATGGATGTTATATTATTGCATTTCATGCAATCTCTTTATCTTTCTATTGATCCTCTCCACTAAATTACTCAATTGTGAATTGTGAATTGATTGGACATGCTAATAGTGGAAAGAACATTATCAAATGTGAAAACTGATGGTGCAGCTTCTATTTAACTAGAATAATGTATAAAAGAAAACTCATGCCTTAATTATGTTTTGTTTTATCTTCATATCTTTTCTTATTTATTTTATTCTTGAAAATGAAAAGGAAGAAAACAGAATCTTGAGTGATTGTAGAAAACCCACAATGGGAATCTGCCAGAGTTATGAAAATGGAGTGTCAATTCCAACAACAAAAATTTACGGTCCATTATGAGTGTGGGCCTGAATTTCCTCCTTCACCAGAAGAATCGTGGACAGCACAATATGATGCACTCTGATATCGATGATAATACCAAATTTTTTTCCTCTTATATATTCGGTCCAAAAGTGATAGCTGGTCGATTCTCTGTGATGTCAATCTCAATTCTCTTGTTCATGACACCATGTAGGACTATCATAAAAAAGAAAGGGGATAGAAAGAGGGGGCAAATATTTTTCAATTTTCAATTTGCTAAATGCATATCTTTTTCAAAGTGGGTTTGGGTTACTTAGTACATATCTATGTCAACCTTGCTCTTGATTGGTGATCAAATATTTTATGACATTGTTATTCAATCCCATCCCACTACACACTAACACTATCAACCCACATAGTAAATCCTATCTATATGACACTAGATATAATGAGTGCCCACATATGATGACAAGCAAAATTTATAGAGAAGAAGGAGCTATTAACACTTTTAGACAAAGTCCCCACTTAAAAGAAAGAGGCATAATGATTTTACCCAAGATGGGGGGAGTTAGGGTTGTGACCACAAACTCCAAGAAACATTTAATGGGATGAGTAAGCCTAGGTGGTGTTGGCACATGGATTTTATGTTAGTGGAGGGAGTTGATGTTTACACTACCACACACCAATATTGCGTCTAAAGGTGAGAGAGGAAAACAATAGTGAACAATGTTCCTTCTTTTTTATTCTCATCCTCCTTTAGCTTTCTCTTTTCCATATATTTCATCCATAGTGGGAGAGAAGGGGCTTCTTCATTCAAAAATGCAATAAATAATGTCCTTATCTTTAGCCTTACTCCACCTATCGGACCAAATCCATAATCCCTCATGCCAGGTCTTGCGTAAAGAAATTTCTAGGTGAATGGTATATGCCTCTTTTTTTATGGATTCTTAATTGCTTATCTTGACCCACCATGTCCTTTTTGAAAATTAAATTCATATCACCCATTATCCTTACAAAGTGAATTCAGAATAAAACTCAAACCAAATCTTAAAAGAAAGAAATAAAAACTAGCAAAATAGAGGGAATTGAGCCTTTCTAAATTTTTGTAAAGAAAGGGAATCAAAAGAGAAACAAAATCCTTTCTCATCACCTTTAGATGATGAGAATTGAGTATGACCAGAAATAATTAAAAATGTTATATTTAAAGGCAAGGCCAAGCTCAATAGCAACATGTCTTGGGCTTTCTAAATACCTTTCACTGTGGCAGTTTAGGAGGCACCCTGATTTCAATTCTACCATGCCCTAGGTGTTATGATTTTAATTTATTTTTTCCTGAAATAGTAATAGTAATAGTGGGACCCTGTTCTTTAAAGAAGAAAACATGTGTTAGGATAGAACAAAAGGAAGCAACAAAATCAATTGTATGATGATGGAGTAGTACATGAGTGCCCCCTTTGAGAAGGGAAGAAAGTTAGGTTAGGCATGATGGACCCCCTCGTGGTTTCTTTATTTGGATCCATATTCTATGCTTTGTACTATCCTCATACTTGGAGCAGGCCCACTCAACCCCCAACTGAAATTTTGGAATATGTATATCACCGATATGGACAACTTATGTCACACACATTTGCATCAACTTACAACCATTTTTTCAATCTCCTTAGCCACTACACAACACATATAACAACGTCACTATAAGTCCTTCATGGTTTTCAATTTCGTAATTAACTATGGCTTGAAAAAAAATGCTTAATGAGTAATTTAGTCATCTAAATGGAGAAGAAAGGTTTGGACCCCACAAAAAATGGATGTGCGATTCTATGCACAAGAAGAGGGACCAAAGCAATGAAAGTGGGTTAGTTTATTCACACGTCTTTGTCTCGAAAAGGAAATATGGGATAGTGTGCTTTACCTTATGGATGGAGCATTTCAATGATGCTTAGAAATTGAAATTTTTTGTATTTGAATTGCTTGCAATTAAATCCCTTTCATTTTTTAAATAACATGTTTGGATAAAGAAATTAAAATACCTTAAATTTCAATTTCTTATTTGAAAAAAACATTTGAATTTCTTGTGAGATAAAATTTAATTACATTATTTATTTTAGGCTTAATTATATTTTGAATTCATGATAAATTTGGAAACGGGCTCGACGACCCAGATGGGCCGAACTGACCCGACTACCCAGCCGAATTGGTCTGACCCGACGACCCAGGCTGGTCGGGTCGACCGGAAAACCTAAACAGGCTAGGTCGGCCCAGTGACTCAGACAAGCCTAACAGCCCATACTTGTCGGTCGTGCCCGTCAAGTTCGTCAACCTGACCCAGAACGACCCGGCCCAACTTGACCCATCTAGGTCATTGGCTCAACTTGGCCCCACTAGGTTGTCAAGCCCACTCAACCCACTTGGATCGTTGGGCCCGTTTGTGTCATTGAGCATGCCCAACCCGTTTGTGTTATTTGGTTGGCCCAAACCGGCTAGGTCGTTAGATCGGTCGTGCACGTTTAGGTCGTCGGGCCAATTGGGTTCGTCTTGGTCATTGGGCCTGTCTAGGTCGTCGAACCTGTTGGGCATGTTTGGGTCATCGGGTTGGTCAGGTCCGTCTGAGTCGTCAGATCGGTCAGACCCGTCTAGGTCATCGGATTTGTCCAAACCATCTGGGTTGTCATGTTTGTTTATGTCATCAGGCATACTCGACAAGTCTGTGTCGAGTGGACCAACTCGACTTGGTAAGGTTGTCGAGCTCGTCTAGGTCGTCGGGTTGGTTGGACCTGACTAAGTCATCGGGTCAGTCAGGCTTGTCAGGTCAACGAGTTGGTCAAGTTGTTGGGCATGCCCGACACATTTGGGTCATCAAGCTCGCCCGACACCTCTAGGTCGTCTGGCCCGCCAAACTCGTGTGGGTATCAGACTCGCTAAATCGTTTTGGTTGTCAGGTTAGTTCGGCCCATCTCTATCTTCGAGCCCACCCTACTCGTCTTGGTCGTCAGTCCCATTTGGGTCATTAGGGCTCGTCGACCTATTTATGTTGTTGGGCTAGCCTGGTCCGTTTGGGTCGTTGGGCCAGCTAGGTCCGTTTGGATCGTTTGGCCAGCTCGACGGATCTTGGTCATCGGGCCTGCCCAGACTATGTGGGTTGTCGGGCTTGATCGAACTTTTTGAGTTGTTAAGCCCGCCCGACTCATATGTATCAACAGGTCACCCGGTCCATCTAGGTCATCGGGCCCGTCCGATCCATCTGGGTTGTTGGGCCTATCTGACTCGTTTGTGTCGTTCGGTCAATCTGATCTGCTTGGATCGTATGGCCACCCAGACTCTCATGATTGTCTGGTATGTTAGGTCCATTTGGGATTGAGTCTAAAGTGTGGGGTTGAGTGAGAAAAATTTCAAATTCAACATTTTTTTAAGGTATTTGAATTTCTTCTAATCTAGGTAATTGAAATCATTCAAAAAAAATGCATGCATTTTAAATGCTTTTTAATTTCTCTATTCATACAAAACATTTCATTACAAAAAATTTTAAATTCTCCAAATAAATGAATCACCCTCTTGAATTGCCTTATCTAAACACTCCATTGGTGTTTTGTTGGTTAGCCTTCTTTCCCTTGGGCAATAATAATAATTTTTATTTAGGGTTTTTTGATTGGTTGAATGTTTGATAATTTGCGTAAAGGCATTTCAAAGCTTGGAAAAGTATGAGTAGGGGTATTCCTATGTGCAATGCACACTTCGTCATATGTGCCTTTTCACAAACTCAAATCAAATTAATACGCCAAATTGACTAATCCCAATTATCTTCAAAGACATCATTCTAAACAGGGTTACCCAATTCTCTAATCCACAAAGAGGTTACATTTTTTTTTTAAAATTAATCATATATTCCTACATTGCACCATCACCATCAATTGAACCTTGTGATAGTATGGCAATGGCCCACACACATTCATCAATGTGTATGAACTAAAAAAAGATTATGCTTATAATTGATTTTTTCGGTAGGTTGATAATTTATTAAAAAACAACGTCCTTGTCAATCACAAGTTACATTTTAGTTCTCTCAATCAACTATAACTGTTCGTTGTTATTATAATTATTGGTGTTCTTTGCCTTGCCTTATTATTTTTTAGATTGTGTTTCTCTATCATGCTCAAGTCAAATCAAGTTCATTCTCTAATAAGCAACCCTTGTAGATTTAAAATTATATCAAAATCAATGCTCATTCTAACCAAACTTTGCGGTTCATATGATGGCTCAAACTGCTTTAATTAGACGCCTAATATTGTGTGCCAATAGTTGAAAAACAATACAAGAATGAATTTAATAATGTATGAAACTTATAAGGAATAATGTAATACTCATAAAATTGATTTTCAACTCATCACCTTTTTTTCTTTTTAAACATATAAAATTCCAGAATAACCCATGTTTATATATATATATATATATATATATATATATATATATATATATATATATATATATATATATATATATTTGTATATTATATTTTTAAATGATAATATATTTTTCATAAACTTTAGAGTATTTGTGTCGCTGAAATGTCAATATTCAAATTGATGTTTTATATGATTTTTATAAAAAAGAAATAGGGTTGATTATATTGGTGGCTCAACCACTTGTGTAAACTTTAGCTAAGTACATTGTAACTTTCAAATATTTATAGTTATGGATTGGAAGATGTTGGTGGCCATGGTTACAATCTTCACCAGAAATGAATGAATAATAATAACAAATAGCTCCAAAAACAAGTATTTTATAAATGTTAAATTTGTGTACTCTTTTTGTAAGCAATAAGACAAGGATATGACATAGTAAGACAAGGACCTCTTAATTTCAAAGGAAATAGTTGAAAATGGCAATAAAAAAATATGTGAGGGGAGGAGAAAACAACCACCACCAAGAATATGATATCTAACATAACAAAATTTCAAATGGGCAATCAAATTCAACACGGCAAATTGATGGGAAATAGAACATTTCTAAATCATACATTTAGGTGTCACCATATCCATTGCTAAATAAATAATTAGTCAAAAAACAAAAATAGTGGTGAAAGCATTGTGAGAGGTGACCCAATTGAATCCATCCACAATCCGTATGAAAAGGGAAAATTAGTCAATTTCAAAAAGAGGGGAACAAATGCCATTCTCAACCATGATAATATGGTTTGTCAGTGAATTATAAATTATTAAAAAATTAATAATAGTAAATGCTAAAACTTTCAATTATTCAAATTGCAATCAAATGCAGGCCAAAGAATCATAGAAGAAAATAAGGACGATATTTCTGTATCACAGATCATATCCACTAGTGTATAAATTTCGAAGCCTGCAATGCAATAGATGTTTTCTAAGATAAAAATTATTATTATTATTATTTTATAAAAAAAAATACCCAAAGTGAATAATTTCATGATTAGGTAAAATGTTCACTAACTTTTTCCTAGATTCCTATGTATGTAGAGAAGCATTCTTTCTAATTCTCTATGTTATTTTCTCTCCTATCTTTTATAATTATTCAGGTGGCAAGTTCCACTCCACTATTGTTAAACAATTTGACCATCAATTGCATTGTTAGTATATTTAAATAAACATATATAAAATTATCAGATTCATGCGCCCGATCAGAATGTACTACAGTGATAAAATTTATAAAAACAAAATTTAAGATTGTATACTTTCTCATATTAACAATTAGTCATTTATACTTATTCCAACAAATTTCATTACATTTTAGTGGAATTAAAACTCATCAAAACGATCCCTTCTTCCTAGTAAGTAGTAAGGACTTATTTTAGTCAAAGATAAGTTATTTTATAACACCTAAACCTTATATTATGAGTATTCAAAATTCTTAGATACTATTATTTTAAATACATGAGAACAAATAGTTAGACAATATTAACATCATTAACACGATTTAAATGACAATCTTTCATAACTATTCGTTTTGAACTCGAAATTTTGTGGCGATATGAGAGAATTAAGGGAAAAATCTATTAAAATTATTCGTTTATAAGGTATTATTTACATTAGAGTTCAGAATTCTATTATAATTTTAACTTCACCGGTGTCTCAAAAAGTTAAATATCTATTATAAATTATCATTAACTTAATAGAATTATTGAACATAATACTAAATGTGAAGATGCATTGGAACTTTAGTTTAACACATTAGATACTAAATTCTTCTAGTGAGCTCAATTGGTTTGTAGAATTGGTTAGTTAAAAGGTGATGATGATAAGGTTAAGATGATAGTATTAAAAGATATGAAGAGATTAAGGGGTGATGAGTGGGAATCAGATTCACGTGTTTGGGGAAGCTGCCGGTCACAAAGGGACAGATGGTCCTAATCGAGTGGGGGCCCACAAGAGGCCCAAAAGATCCCCATCCTACAAAAAAGAAATCTGCCCATTATTTTAGTGTTGTCCTTGTTAGGGATTGGTCACTAAATGCTACCTTTGGCGTTTGTACCTACCCTACGTGGGGTCCTCCCCAAGGTCTCTGTCCCCCAACTGCATCAAATCAACAAACACCATTTTTTTTTTCCTTTTTTTCCCTTTCAACTTTACACAAAACTCTTTTGGTCCATCCAACCTCTTAACAACTCATTTGGAGTTGGAAGCCTTTTTTGGCTCTTCATAATGCATTGCACAACATACATGGAACAAGGTCACTGCTAATGCTAGCTACCACTAGCTAGCTTTTCAAATGGAAGTCACTGTTATACCCTCTTTCCTTTTTATTTAATTTATTTACTACCTCTACTTTCTAATTTCTTTGGGATGTTTGTGACCATAGATAACTGTACCTCATTCCCCCCATTCCTCCCATTAATCAATCGGTTAATTAATAATTAGATTTTTCATTAGTGAGAGAAACTAAAATTTGAAATTTCAATGTTTAGATATAATTTTAAATTACAATTCAGACCTATATGTATATGTATGGAAAGGGTGGGAAATGTTATTTATAATTAATTTGTAATTTTTTTTCTTCTAAAAATCATGTTGACATCTCAATTAAGCAAACAAAATAAGAGAAAAACATTAGAGACTAAATCAAACTTAAACCCAAAAACTAATAAAGCAAACTATCTTAACGAGAATAAAACAAAATGAAAACAAATAAAAGTCCGTACCTATTATTAAAATATAAAGCTTAAATATCTTTTTGTCCCAATTTTCATGAGTTTTGTTTCGTTTGGTTCTCACTTTCTCAAAATGTTTAAAATAATACTAATTTTTGTAATTTGTGTTCAATTTGGTCCTTTTTCAGACGCCGTTTAAATCGTTAACGAAAGTGAACAGTAATTGCCACGTGTCACTCCGTAGTTTTTTTAATTTTAATTTATAATTTTTTTTAATTTTTTTAATTTTAAAAACGTTGTCCACGTGTCAAGCCAGCATTGTGACACGTGACAGTATCTTGTGGCTTTTTTTTTTAATTTGGTCCCAATTTTCGTTAATTTTGTTCAATTTAGTCTTAATTTTCGTTATTTTTGTTCAATTCAGTCCTAATTTTGTCTCTATCCAAAATGACCAAATTTAAAAAATTAACAAAAATTTTATTGAAAATTTTATTTTTATTAAAATTCACATTTATTTTAAATATTTCTTTCATTATTTTTATACCAAACCTAACTATATTTTTGGAGTGAAACTATTATATATGGGTGATTTTTGGTACATGTAAAAAATGGGGTTAAAGTTAGTTTAAAATTAAAGGAAAAATTCTTCATTATTTTTAAAATTAGAAAGAAAATTCTTCATTATTTTTTAAATGATTTAGTACAACACTTATATAGAAATTAAATTTGGTCAATTTGGACAAGAGCAAAATTGGGACTGATTTGAACAAAATTAACAAAAATTAGGACTAAATTGAACAAAATTAACAAAAATTGGGATTAAATTGAATATAAGCCATGAGATACTATCACGTGTCACAATGCTGACTTGACACGTGACACGTGGCAGTTACTGTTCACTTCCATTAACGATTTAAACGGCGTCTGGAAAAAGGACCAAATTAAACACAAATTACAAAAATAAGGACCATTTTAAACATTTCAAAAAAATGAGGAGCAAACGAAACAAAGCTCACAAAAATTGGGACCAAAAAGGTATTTAAGCAAAAAAAAAAACGAAACTAGACTAATAATATTCCAAGGAAAAGAATCAAATCAATGATAGTCTAGTCTTTTATCAATCTTAAAAATGAAAAACTTATTTGCACAAAAATTTTCTTGACAAAAAATGTGAGTAACTTTAAACTCCACAACGTTACTACTCTTAATGCCTTTTCTCCATCTACCTTTGAGAGATCATGAAATAACTTAAGCATAGGAAAATGCTTGACACATCAAAGAAAAATCATACTCTAACCACACACACCTATATCCATAAGAGAACTAAATATCTAAAATGAATTGTGCTTTTTTTTTCCTGCACCTAGTTTGAATTTCAAAAAGCTTCAAAATAGAAAAGTCAATCATATCATTATGCATAACTTTTTTAGAAGAATTATTGGATAAATGAATCTAACCTTTAATAGTATGTATAGCCAAATCCATTCTCCAAAGCATCCAAATGGAGTAAGGAATAGTGGTCCGACAAATATCTTTGACTAGAAGACTACTTTGAGCTTTCATAAATTGAATAACATCAACATAAGAGGAGAAATGTGTACTAGAAAAATCTTGTTGCACCCAAAGCCAAATATGCAAGACAATATTACATTTAAAATATATGTGAAAAGTGCTATCCTCCTACTACTTACATAAGGAACACATAGAGTACATTAATAAACCTCTGTAATGAATCTCCTTATTAGTATGCCTTTTATGGTGTATCAACTTCCAAAGAACCAACTTTTTGGAAAGAGGGATGAAATTCAACCAGATCAACCTCCCGAAATCAAAAGAAAAAGGAGAACTAATAAAGAATTTAAGCAACCTTCTGACTATGCAAACCAGAATCATCCAAAGACAAATTAGGAATGTCGGGAAACTTAAAAAGAATCAAACACCTAAGATTCTACAAACGAGGAACATTAGATAAGAGGGATGATAAGTACCACCCATTGCCATTCTAGGTCTATGAGATGTTATATGAAAGCATGAACCACCATACTACAAACAATAGCCAACAAGTATTATATAAAATAATCATACCTTTCATTAAATCCAAGCCAAATGGAAGACAACCTTACAAAATAATCAACCTATATTTGGATTTTAAGAATCTAAAACATAACAATAATATGCAAGACATTGAAATATAAAGGAATTATCAAGCTAATATAAGCAACTAAGTTTTATTTTCCATATGAATTTTCACCACCTACAAACCCCCTACTTATTTATTGATAAGTCCCTAATCTCTAGAGTTTTTCTTAGTTGTTTGTCTATTTTGGGTAGGTTTAAGATGTTAATTAGGAGTTATTAGCTTAGAATTAGTTTAGTTGGATTTTTAGGCTAGTTTTACAAAAGTAGCTTAATTAGGTATTTTTAGAACATTTTTAGTATAAACCTTAGGAATACTATTAGGATGGTCTAGTCTAGCATATAGGATAGATTCATAAACATATTCATAAGCATCTTAGTTTACATATATAGGCTTAGGAGTATAGTTTGTGATCTAGTTTAGGAGCTATTAGAAAGTGTTTAGTGTGACTAGCATCCATTTGAAGATTTTTTTAGTTTAATGCAAATAAAAAGATCAAGGATAGAATTCAAGTGATTAGAGAAAGCCATGGGAGAATTTGAATCAACCAAAAATGCAAAAAAAGAAAAAAAACTGAAAGTTGACATTTTACTGAAGAGTTGACCAGAGCTGACTCATAGTTGACTTTTTGAATATCAAGCTCAATTTTGAATTCTATTTTCTTGTGTTTCTTACGCTTCTTTCTTGTTTGTTATTCCTTTGTGATGTTATACGTAATTTTTTGTACCATTTCCACATCCAATTCGTGGTTCGTTGCATTCAATTTCACATTCACACATTCATTCATTAAGTTTGTTGGCTAGGGTTCATGATTGGGAATTTGCATTTTACTTAACCATTTCGCATTATTCCAATTTTTGTGTTCTATTGAAACCATTTCTAGGCATTATGTATCATCACATCATCATTTAATTCGTTCTATAGTGACTCACAATCATGTCCTACACATTTCATATATGAATATTCATGAGCAATTTTCAAAGTTTGATTTTCTGCATATAATGTTGTTAATCCATGCATTAGAAGCATCTCACATGTTTAGATTTGTAGGATATTCACATTGTATAGTGCACATGCATTAGTAGCTTAGGCATCTTAGTTTTCTTAGTATTTTCATCAAACACTTTGCATATATACACATCCATCCCAATTTCAATTCGTTTTAGCATACGTTTTAGTAGATTTTATTAGATTTATTCCAATTCACAAAGCACATTTAAGAATCACTTTTAAAGTTCAATTGCCTATCCTAGGATTGATCCTTGGTTGTCACTATACTATATTAGTTAGTGAGAAAATCAAGTTTGACTAAATCTTTATGGGACTAGAGGTTTATCATTTACTAGTCCACAATTGACTCCATTTAATAGTAACCAAACTTTTCTTGGTAACATTTTCAATCCATTAAAAATTTCTAATCCATCGATAAATATCTTTAAAAATAATAGCTAGCCACTTAAAAATATGGAAACTACAAGAAAGAGTCCCAATAATAACAGAATTTAGTAATTGAATGCTACATATTAAGAGTTTTACCTTTTTAATAGTTGTTATCCTCAAACTAAAAATCCATTAGCAAGATAAAAAATAATGGAAGAGAGGGAGTCACTACGTCTAACTCCCCTATTATAAGAAGAAAATCCCACGAGGTTATTGTTCACCCTTAAAGAAAGATAAGTTAACTAAAAAATGTTAAGAACTCAACAATTGAAGGATTAATGAAAGACAAATTGTTGAAGAACCTGTACTAAAAAGTACCAATTAAGAGTATCAAAAGTTTTATTAATGTCTATTTTGAAGGCAACATTACCTCCTTTCACATTTTTAGACATATTACCTCCTTAATATGTCTCCCCTTGGCAAAACCATTTTGATTCCAAAAAAATATTTTTCTACTAATTAAAGCTAGCCTATCACAAATAATTTTAGATATGATTTTGAATAAAAAAATCAGCCACAATAATCGGTCTAAAGTCTTTAACCGAATAAGCTTTAGGAAATTTAGGAATGAGAAAAATAACACTAGCATTCGTCCATATACCAACACTACAAGAAAATACTGTTACTGATGGAAAACATTCACTAATAAAATAGGATTTATTGATGGATTTTACATGTGAAAAAAAATTCGTAGGTAAAATATATTGTATTGACAAATTTCAGGATTTTAATTACTCATAAATATTTTCATTGGTAATCGTTAGTAAAATCCATCGATAAGAAGAGGCAGTAGTAACAACGACGGTGATGACACTAATGATAGAGGAGGAGGTTAGGAAGAGGTGAGGAAGAGGAGAGGAGAAAGAGGAAGAGGAGGAGAAGGAGGAGGAAGATGATGGGGATGAGTCAAAGGTGGTGGATGTAGTAGTTGTGGCAATAATGGACAATGACATAGGAGGAGGAGGAAGATTAAGAGAGAGAAGAAGAAAAAATGGAATAAGAAGAGGAGGACGAGAGGAAAGAAGACCAATTCGTAATATTTGTTGACAAATTTTATTAACGGAAAAAATAAGTTCAAAACTATCGACGGATGTGAACCAACAGATTTAGAATGTCGACAATTACAATTAGATAATTATCGAGGGATTTTTGTATCGATGAAAATTATTAATAGATTTCCCAATTCATCTGTAAAATTTATTGACGAGAATTTTACCGAAGTATTTTTTGTCGTTGGTAAGTCATTGATAATTTTTCTTATTGATTGATTTTTTTGCTTATCGATGGATTTTATTCATCGGTAAATCGATTTTTCGTATAGAGCAATAAGTACGATAAAAATTGTTGACAAAGTCATCCTACACAAGAGCACGATTAGCATTGGGACTAAAAATAACTATCTTAATTTTTTCGCTTAAGGTGCATTTTATGTATTCATGTTAGCATCATCATTATCATTAACCAACTTAGAAATGCAAGAAGAATCAAATTAGTTCTAATATCAATAGAACCAAAATTACTAGTATCAAGAGCATAAAGACTATTATAAAAATCCAAAATATAGTCTTTAATGTGCTTAGAAATTTTTAAGATCAAATCAACTTGATCTAGCCTATGAATAACACTAGCATTGAAGCGCATCTTAATAACTACATGAAAGAAAAAAGGTATTTCTATCATCATTCACATGCTAGTTCATTTTAGCCTTTTCTTTCCATAATATAGTTTGCATGTCCAAAGTAGTGTTAAAATCATTCATATATGTTTTCTCCTTGATGAGAAAAGCATCATTCTAATAACAACGCACAAATTTTATCCTATTTTATTATTAAAATATTGTTAATATATAACACCAATTTCATAATATAAATTATAATCATATTTTTATAAGTATTAGGTGAAGGTGAAAAGGTTTAAAAGTTAAATGAGAAAGGATATTGATCAAAACTGGAGTTTAAGTCTAACTTAACCTCACAAAATTGACTTGTAAGGTGAGGTTTGCACCCACTTATATACTATAAATTTTCCTTATCTCTAGTTGAAGTGAGATCTCCAAAACCCCCCATCATGTTGAGGTATATACATCTTAGGCGTAAGACTAGACACTAATGGGTGGCTTGAGAGCGAGTGTTACGATAGGCCCAACAAACAACAAATCTCCCGATAGTGGGTGACAAATAGGTCAAACAAACAAAAAATGTCGCTACTATATAGGACTACAAAATCATTTTATTCTGTTATATTCTTGAGATGGTATTGGAGCTCTTGATCCTTGAGAACCTCTAACCATGTAAAATTGAGTAGCCTTAAATGATGTTTAAACCTAATTGCACCCTTCATTATTGCTTCCTCAACCTTTGATCTTTGTTATATGGTTCAACTTCCATTTTCGTACATAATTACAACTTTCATTATTGTATTTTTATTTTGATCCAATTTTGTATCAATTTTCCTTTTTTGTGTTAGCTAAAATCGAAAATGGAGACAAGCCTATGGCTAGTAGAGAACTATAGAGTTTGCATTCAACTTATTAGTGGAATGGAAAAAGAGATAAATGTTGGAAGTTGCATGGAAAACCCCAAAGCAAAGAGTGGGGATACAAATGAGGTCAATATGCTCATGTTGTTGATGTTGTTCCTGAACATCATGAAGGTTTTGTCCCATAACTCAACCATGAGGATTTAGAAAGAGTAAGATCATTCCTAAGTAACATGAAAAAACCAATAGGTATGTGTTCATTGACATATCCTGGTAAGTTACCATTTTTTGTTGGATTTAATGTCTCAAATACATCTTTTACCAATTATTGGATTTTAGACTATGGAGCCACCAATCACATGACACCATTTCCTAATTTCTTTTCCACATGTTTTTCGTGTCCCAGTAATAAAAGAATATCCACAATTGATGGAAATATGATAAATCCAATGGGTCAAGGAGATATACAAGTGAACCTAACCATACCCTGAAAAATGTCCTATATGTTCCTAAATTATCCATAAATCTTATATCCATTAAAAAACCTACCAATGACCTATCTTGTAATTTAATTGAGGAGTGAAATTGGAGATGTTAGAGAGTGGAATGGCCTTTACTATTTGGGAGACTTGAATCGGCATATTATGAGTCACTCTTTAATGATTGAATCCTCAACACATAACCAGAAAAAAATTTAGTTGTATCATTGTTGTGTTGGACATCCCTCATTTCGTGTTATAAATCTTTGTTTCTTTCTTTGTTTAAGGATTTGAATTTGAATATGCATAATCTTCATTGTGAGGTTTATGAATTGGAAAAATACAAACTGTTTTGTTTCCTCTTGCTTGCAATAAGACAAGTTCTTATCTTTCTTGTATTTTGTTCATATTGATGTGTGAGGCCCCTCTAATGTTTCTGATGTGTGGGGTCCTTCTAATGTTTCAAGTATTTAAGGAGCTAAATGGTTTACTACATTTATTGATGATTGTACAAGGGTAACATGCTTTTTCTCCTTACAAACAAATATGAGGTTAGTTTTGTTGTTATGAAATTTGTGACACTGATTAAAAATCAATGTCAGGTGGTTATCAAGAAATTTAAGTCTGATAATGCTAAATATTATTTTAATTGTATATTAGACTTTTTTTTTTGAAAATGAATGGATAATTCATGAAACTTCTTGTGTTTTTACACCATAACAAAATGGAGTAGTGTAACGGAAAAAGGACATATTTAAAACAAATAAGAGCATTCCTCTTTCAAAACAATGTTTCGAAAAGATTTTGGGGGGAAGTCATTGCACTACCACTTATTTAATTAACATGTTACTTTCTACTATTTTACAATTAAAAAGTCCAATGGAGGCATTCCTTTTATTTTACCCTCATATAAATCATTCTTTTAGCCTTACTCCTAAAAAAATTGGTTGTGTTTCTTTTGTCCATATTCATAAACAACAAGGGGAGAACTTGATCCAAGGGCACTTAAATGTATTTTATTAAGGTACTCTATCACATGAAAAGGGTACAAGTTTTTTTATCTTCCTTCCAAGAAATATTTTCTCAAGGGATGTCACTTTTAATGAGCAAGTTAGCTGTTTTGATCATCCTCATCTTCAGGGGGTGATTTTAGGGAAAATGATGACCCTATAGATGAGCTTATAATTCCAAATCTGTTTTTTGAAAGAAAAAATAATACTACTAAAACTAAACTCGTTGACAGAGAAAGAGTGGTAAATTAAAATCTTCCTAAAGGTAAATCAAGTCAAAATTCCACCCATACGAAAAAGGTTATTTTAGGATTTGCTCATGTTCAAGAGTTCAACATGTCACCATTAGAAAAGGTAAATAAATCTGAACTTGTAAATCCTGATTCTACTAACAATGATGAATCTCCTTGTGAGGAGTCCGTTACAGAGAATTTAGATCTTTCAACTGCCATTACAAGTCCTTTTAGCAAATTATCTATCCTTTGAAAAATTATCTTCTAGACATAAAACTTTTCTCACAAACTTAAACACTTCAATTATACCTTCTTTTATATCTGACAAAAAACTGAAATAAGTCGTGGATTGTGAAATGGAGGCTTTTGAGAAGAATAATACTTGGAAGTTAGTTACTCTACAATCTGGAAAAAAAACTTGTTGGGTGCAAATAGGTTTATACAGTAAAATACAAGGTTGATTGAACCATTGAGAGGTGCAAGGGTAGTGGCAAAAGTATTCACTCAAATATATGGAGTAGATTACTTGGAGAATTTTGTACTAGTTGCAAAAATTAGCATGGCCAGAGTTTTATTATCCTTGGTAGCAAACCATGACTGGAATGAGCTACAATTTGATGTGAAAAATGCTTTTCTACATTGAGATCTTGAAGAGAAATATACATGGAGGTACTACCTAGATATATGAGACAAATTGACGCAAACATAGTATGCATACTCAAAAAGGCATTGTGTATGCTGAATCAGTTACCTAGAACATGATTTGGAAAGATCACCAAAGTCATGATGAGTCTCTAATATAAATAGAGTCAAGGAGATCACACCTTATTTATTAGCATTTTGATTCAAGGGGAGTAAAAACTTTGTCAATTTATGTAGATGGCATTATTGTCACTAGTAATGATGAATATGAACAACAAAGATTGAGCCAATGTCTAGCCAGAGAATTTAAAATTAAGGCCGTAGGGAAATTGAAATTATTACTAGGAATTGAAGTTGATCAATCCAAGAAATGGAATTTTATATCTCAACAAAAGTATATTAGTGATGTATTGCAAGAAACAAGTAAAATGACATGAAACCAATGAACACACCTATCGACTCAAATGTAAAGTTGGCAAATGAAGAGGATGGTGTGGTTGTTGATAAGGAAATGAATCAAAGGCTTGTAGGAAGACTTATTTATTTATCTCAAACTAAACTTGATATTACTTTTATTGTGTGTTTAGAAAGTCAGTTTATGCATCAACCAAAGGAAGCCCATTTACAAGATGTTCTTAGGATTGTTCAACATTTTAAAGGGACGCCAAAAAGAGGAATTTTTTTCAGAAGAAACAAGAATGTCAGTCTTGAAGCATGTATTAATTATGCAGCTTCAATTGTTAATAAAAGATCGACTATTGGTTATTGCACTTTCCTTGGTGGAAACTTGACAACTCGGAAGAGTGAAAAACAAAATGTGGTAGTCAAGTCTAGTGGTGAAGCATAATTTCGAACAATGGCTTAAGGGATATGTGAGCTATTTGGATAAAAATTATATTGGAAGACGTGAAAATAAAAAGGAGATGGACCTATGAAGTTCTATTGTGATAACAAATCTTCAATTAGCATAGCCCATAATCCAGCACAACATGTTAGAACCAAACATATTGAGGTGGATAAACATTTTATTAAAGAAAAGCTTGAGAGGGACATGATTTGCAAACCATGTTTCTTCTCAAGAACAACTTGCAAATATACTTAGTAATGGGCTGAACAACAATAATTTAGAAAGAATAATATTCAAGCTGAGAATGAAGAACACTTATTCACTAGCTTGAGAGAGAGTGTTGAGATATGTTAGAAAATTTTTGATGTTATTCTTCTTTATTATAATTATGTATTTATTATATTTTAATTTTGTATATTTCATTTTTGTAAACCAAATTGTCCGATAAGATACAAAATTGTCTGAAATGATTTATATATATTCAGTGTGTGTATAATGAGAAGAAATAAAGTGAGAATCATTTTCTTATCTTTTATTCTTTAGAGATATTTATAATTTAATCTTAGTTTTAAATTATAAGTAAAAGACCAAATTTTTATTTATATATTTCTAATTTATTTCTTTCTAAAATTGTAATGAGTTTTTCCTCTTCTCTTTCCATTATATTTTTTCAAGTCAGAATTCAATATTAGATTAATTTGTGAGAACTTCATTGAGATTAAGATCTTTTCTTTTCTTCTCAAATCTCAAGTCATCTTCTGTTTGTGAGATTATTGTATAAATTATTCATCATTAATATATTTCTTAGTTTATGTGGTTTCCTATTTAATATATATATATATATATATATATATATATATATATAAAAGAAAATTGTTATTATTATTTTTAAGAAATGATAAAGTTGCATACATATCTAAAACAATAAGGAAATATAACTAAAGATATCTTATGTCAACAAAATGGAGATTCTAGTTTTATTTTATCAACAAATATATAAGATAGAGTGAACAACATATTAAAATAGAAAAATACAAAAGAAATTTATTTAAATAAAGAGAAAACATTTTTATCTTTATTAATTTCACAAAAACTATTATATTAATTTTAAAAAAAATCTGATTAAGATTATATTATATATATATATATATATATATATATATATATATATGAAAATAGAAAATGTCAAAAGTAAAATATGATATATGTTTGTTAAATTTAAAACATTAATTTGGATAAATTTGATTTCACAAAAAGATAACTTTGTTAAATTTGAAAAGATTAAATAAGATTTAAATTTTAAATTCTATTTAAAATTAAAAAAAAAATAATTATTCAGTTTATTCTATAAGAAAACTTTTAAATAGTGACCAATTTTAGTGACCAATAATTATTAGTAACTATAGTGACTAATTTAGATAGCAATTTACAAAACTAAAAATTATTGGTTACTAAAATTGTCACGATTATGACTAAAAAATTATAATTGGTCACTAGATTGGTCTTTAAAATTAACTACCATGGTTTTGACTACCAAATAAAATTGGTTACTAAAAATAGTTACTTAGGTTTTAGATACCAAAATAAATTAGTTTCTAAATTAGTCTTTAATTAATTAGTGACCAATTGACCAATTATATTTTTTTATTTATAATAGTGACTACTTTTGTAATCAATAACTTTTATTTTTGTAAATTAGTATCTAAATTGATCATGGTAAAGATTAACTTTTTTTGGTTTCTAATTGAGGATTTTCTTGTCGTGTTAAGTAGTAATAAAAGAATTCATAAATATAGGTAAAAACAAATAAATAATCTAGTGAAAAATATTTTCTTCATTTATTAGAAAAAATCAAGCGTAAAAATACTTTATTTTAATATAAATAATTAAATTTATAATAAATTGATATATAAAAGTTTTAGGCACAACTTTAAATACGTAGAATAATCTCTATTTTTTTTATTCTTTTTGAGGATATTACTCAATATGTTACATCAGAGTGCTATGTAAAATGGCTTATTGCAACAATTGAGAAAAACAATTTCATGTTATATAATTAGTCACTATATAATAATAAATTTATATATTAATTTATAAACTAAAAATTATTGGTATCTAAAATATTCTTTAATTGTAAATTAAAAATTATGATTGATTTGCAAATTAATCTCTAAATTTGTCTTTAACATTATCTACCAATATTTTTGACTATCAAAGGAATTAGTGTCTACATGGTATCTAATTATTTAGTGACCAATTTAGAAACTAATTCCTTTGATAGCCAGAATTTTGGTAGCTAATATTAAAGGACCAATTCACAAACAAATTAGATACCAAGAATCTTTTGTTTATATACTACTTAACATTTTCGTAATTTTTTCTCGATAAATAATCAAATTGGTTCTTGAAATAAATGTGATCATTGCATAATTATTGGTTTAAAATATACAGTCCTTAGAAAATTCATACGCATAGACATAAGTTAGAACATACTGTTCTTACCGCATTTTGGAGTGTGAACCTTTATACAGGTGGCAAGATTCAAGTTGTGACTCAAATACTCCTGATGATTAGAATCGAATCCCTTATTACTCCAAAAGGACAAGATCCACCTGTAAAAGACTCTTCGACGCTCAACTCAGTAAGATAGTTAAGATCTTTGATAAGAGTGAGTATGAGTATATGAGAGTGTGTGTATTCCAAGGGAATATTATATGTATTTATAGGGCCTTTTGGGCCTTGGAACCATGTAATAAAACAGGTAATGTAATATTAACCAATATCAATAAAATAAAAACTTACCTTGAATAAATAATAATAATAATAATAATAATAATAATAATAATGTACCATCTTACCTGATACACCAAATATCCTATAAATATTTGGTGTCAAGAAATATCAAAATGTAATCAAACTACTGAGATTTAGTCACATATAATCTTAATATATGAATATTTGCACCAACAAATATGTCTCAGAATATATTTCAACCACTTTAGGTCTCTAAAGCTAAATGGACCTTATTAGGTTACATCACTTAGCATATTTGTTATGTCAGGTATGTACATAAGCTCCCTTTGTCTCAGGAGTTTGATTGGCGTGTAAGGCGTGCTTGTTGCAGTGATGAGCTGTTGTCGGCTTTTAAGATGTTACATGTGGATGGGTCGTTTGGTCGGACTAGGTGTGGTTGTCTTTGCCCTTGCAGGTGGATTGGTCATTTGGCCGGACTATGGGTGGTCGTCTTTGACCATGGATGATATCTTGAGCGCTTTGAATTATTGATTTGAGTAGGATCTGATACTGCTTATTTTAGCAAGCTTTGTGTTGCCAACTTAGGCAATCTTTGAGCATGTTGCCGTCATAGGCAGGCTCTGAGCATACTGCAGACCTAAGTAGGCTTGAGTGCTGCCTCCGTGGGATTCATTTGATGATAGTATCAAGGTAGGCCAAGGTATTGGCTCAGCGAGCTTAACTTGTGTTAATTTTTAGGTAACTCGAGGGCCATGTTTTTGGGCAAGCTTTGAACATGTTGGCGAGTTAGACAGGCTCTGAGTGTGGTGCCAACCTAGGCAGGCGAGGTGCCACACTTGTGGGCTTTTGTTTCCGTTTACATAATTTGATGCCTCGTTTAAAGGCTTTGAGTTACTATCTAAGTAACTCGATGCCTCGTTTGAGGGATTTCCTTTATGTTACCATTTAGATAACTCAGTGCCTCGCCTTAGGGCTTTTCCTTTGTTATTATCTAAGCAATTTGGTGTCTCACTTCGATGGATTTTCGTTAATGTTACTTTCGTAAGTAACTCAGTGCCTCGCTTGAAGGGCTTTTCGTTAAGGTGCTCTTGAGGGCTTTACGTCACTAGATTCAGTAACTCGATACCTTACTCCAAAGGGCTTTTTATTAAGGTGCCTCGCTTCAGAGAGCTTTATGTTGACTTGGTGCCTCACTTGGATGGCTTTTATTGTTATTTCTCTTAGTAACTTGTTGATGCTCTCAACAACTCGGTATCTCTCTAGGAGGGCTAATGAATTCATATTTATGCCCTCATTTAATGTTTATTTTTGGGTATTTAATTGAATTTGTGCGCTTAAAGAGTGATTTAATTGACAGTTCTGATAATAAGACTATTTGAACTTGTGTGATAAAAAGGTCTTAAAAAGTTATTTTAGTTGCATAAATTTTTTTGTATATTTTAACGTTTTTTGATGTAGTTGAAGTTAAGATTAAGCTCATTTAAGGTGGAAAAATAAATTGATTGAAGTTACAAACCACCTTTAAATAAGGCTAAAATCAGCAAGTTCTGGAAAAATCACTTTTGCACCCCATACATTACTTATACGCTCCCCTCTTTCCAAATGGGTCTCAGAAAACCTACTTCTACACCTCTATCTTTGTCTATTTTCACCCCACTTTTCCACTCAACAATCAGATCCAACCAAATGTTGCCAAGTGCCATGATCCTCATTTCAAATTTGTCCAACTATTATTCGACACGTGGCATAATCCAACATTCTCAAAAGTAGCCAATCAGAATATGCCACATCATCACCTTCAACCTCCCAAACCCTAGTAGATTGTGGCACCATCAAATTCTCGCTAGTGCGCAGCCCACCATCTTCAGTCGTTCAGCCTGCAACCATTGTGCCATCACCTGCAACACTAGCACCACCATCTCTACAACTACAGCAATGTTGCGCTTTCAATGTCGTGAACCATCACTGGCGCCGGTCATTATGGAAGCACCATCACCATCAGAGACTTCCATCTTTCTCGCACCTACAGAAAACACGAAGTCACCATGCTTAACGTCGTCACCACCTGCATAGCGAGCCTCCACGCGTGTGACGAACCATGACTCCATCTTTCCACCATGAGTCTCGACCTTGTGAAGATGACTATCGTTCACGTTTCTACACACGTTGTCACTTCGAGAAGAAGATGGACAGCCACTGCACCTCCATCATTTCATCGCATCACCGTGAGCGAACCACTTGCACCTAGTCTGCACTCGTGAGCCAGCGACACGAACTACTCCACTGAAGCGCCTCCTCCATGGAATCCATCATAACCATCCTTCACACACCTCACCATGGAGCCACCGTCAATCATGTCAGAGCAAACCATTGCCGGCAGAAATTGCGTTTGGCAGCACCCACGTCGTTAGACCTCCATGGATAGCCACTGCACCTCCATCCTTCATCACTGCAACATGAAAAAATTTGTTCACAACCTGTAGTTTCATCTCTGCCAACAAAAACACATTTGTATTGCACCCTAACACAAGAAATCATTGTGTTGTCACCGCAGATCGGGTCTTCGCCAATAAGCAACCCACCTTTAGAACTCGTTGTTCACACACCACCAACGCGTCCACGCCGTTCCTGCAGAAAATCTGCGTCACCAGCAACCTTGCTGCCTCACCAGAACGAATGGCAGACCAACGTACACGTGCAGCAGATCTACGTTGCGAGAATGAACCAAAATCTTCATCGCAACATCAGCACAATGATAGCCACGCACGCATGAAGGCACTATTGTTATACCTACGAGCAAGAACCAGCAACCTCCACACACGGATGAAGCAAGCGTTTGCAGCTGCTCTTCCTTCATGAAACGCGGCAAAACCCTAATGGAGGGAAGAGAAACCCTAATTTTTGGAGAGAGAAGGGAATGCCACGTGTCAGTCTGTCATTGCAAGTCAAACAGTCAACTCTAGACAAAGATTGGTCAAAGTTGGTCAAACAAGAGGGGTTTAACTACAAATATTGATATTTTTGGAACTCTCTGCAAATTTGGACTACTAGGTCTTAAAATGGTTGATTTGGAAAATTAATACAAATATTAGTTGGTGATAATTTATCATATATCTTTATGTAATTAATTTATTTAATTATATTAGATATTGATATTATCAACCAATTATATTTGTCAAATAGTCTATATCTCTCCAAATATTTTTGAATATTTATATTTATCTTTATTTTAAAAGATACTTGAGAGATTTTAGCAATAGAAAATCCCAATCCAAGTCCTATATAAAGAGACCACGGGGGAAGCAGAAGGAAACAAGCTTAGGACTTCGGAGTTTAGGAACCCCTAGGGGGGCCTAATTTCATTTCCTTTCTCTCTCTATTCTTGTTTTATTTTTATTTTGCATTCCATGGAAGGCTAAATTTCTTGGGTTGATTCCATTGTAATTTCATTATGGATTTTGAGGTTAGAATGAAATAATTTCTTTGTTATTTTTATTATTATTGAGATTTTAATTCATTTATGTCTTTTATCTTTGAATCACGTAAAAAGTAATGATTTAAAATCTATATGCATGTTGATCATATGAGTTCAAGGGTTTCTAAATTTAATTGAGACTTTACTTTGATTTTATTTAGAAACGTTCATGTGATTGAATGAGTGTTTACCAATAATTAAGACTTTACTTTGATTAAAGGTATTTACTCTAACTAATATTAATTGAGACTTTACTTTGATTAATTAAACTTTTTATTTAGTGACGAGATAAAAGAATAAACATGATTAGATATAGTAAAATTTGATTGAGACTGTACTTTGATTGAATTTACTATGGATAATCTAAAAGTTCTCACCTTTAACTGAGACTGTACTTTGGTTAAAATTGAGAACGCCAACAAATTAATTGAGACTTTCCATTGATTAATTTGCAAATCTACAACAATAATTAATTGAGCAATAATCTTTGGGTAACCGATGATGGATCTGTTTTGAAAAAAACAATGGAATCAATCTATTTTCTTTACTATTATTTTTACTTTTTTTTATCTTTTCAATTCTACTTCTTTCTTTGTTTATATTAATCCTTTCATATTTATATTATTTTATTTGATTAACTCTTTTGTTTAGTTTTTATGAGAACTAATTTGTTATAAAACAATTCCGTGTTCGGTTGGAGACGACTTTGGTTTACTTTACCCTTTCTATTTTGTTGACTACTATCTTAACAATACTAAAGTTGTTATAGATAAGTAGTATTAATTTGATCACGTCAACGACAGCGTTATCAAGGTTCATTTTAAATTTTATGAAATATGATGTTTGATTTGTTAAGAAAACCTAGAAAAGATCCCTATTGGACGTTAAGATAGCCAAGCTATCTAGATGTGAAGGTTCACTTCTAGAGGTTCTAAAGAATGAGAGCAATGATTTGAATCAATAAACAAAAGAAAATGGACAAGGTAACATCAAAGCCAAATTAAATAGAGGTAAATAACAATAAAAATGGAAGCAATAGAAGATCATAATGGAAGGGGAAGCATGCCACTCATAGGTGAGGACCAAAAGGCCAACTTCACTCTTTGGAGGAGAAGGCCTCATACTTTTGGTGATTGAAACATTAGTGTATAAACTCAAAATGATCAACCTTTGTACATGTCTAGGAGCATCCTTTATATAGAGTTTTAGGAGTCTCTATGAAAAAACCAAATGTGCAAAAGGGTATCTAAACAATTACAAAACCTTGGCTTCCTGAAACTAGGTTAAACTAATGCATAAGATGACAAAAATGGAGTAGACAAGGTAGCCTCCATTTGTGAATTTTGTGCAAGCCCATGGAGGACCACATGGTACATGTGTTTTTTGCTTTATGCTTTCCTCTCTCCTCCACATATATTTGCTTCATGCTTTTCATGTAGACATGTCTTAATCTACTTCAATTAGTGTTCACCCTCTCCTAATTATCATAAGCAACCCTACAAAACAAATCAACAAGGATTAGCATGTCAACTAAGGTTAAGACTCTAGTCAAAGGTCAACAAGTCAACCAAGTCAATTTAGGAAAATTCAAACATAGTGAGAAATAAGACAATGGAAGAGATTAGGTAACTCCCATGTGGGTTCTCTTAAACATATGTCTTGGGCCACTATCCTTGGTAGGGCTCAAGCCTACATCATGCTGCCACACATGTAGTACTTGTCAACCTCACTAGGAATGTGTGCTGACCAAATGTTCCTCTGGATAAGATCTAACCCTGACATGCACTAGGTGGTTGGGTTGGCTTAGGACAAATATGTAATACCCGTGAAAATTAATTAATTAAATAATTAATTAATACGGGTAGTGGGAACCTTTATGGCATTAATTACTGATTGATGTGATGTGGAATAGTACTAGCTCAAGTGGTTGAGAGTACTTGATTATGATAAAAGAACTTGGGTTTGAGTCCTATGTATGCCAATTATGTGTTGTTTGAATTATTAATAATATGCATAATCATGTTGAGTGATAACATAATTATAGAATTATGTGAATTATCATGAAACACAAATTACTTGAGTGGTTGTGCATTGATTTGATGATGAGCATGTTATGGGTTTGAACCTTGGTGAACCCAAATTTAAACTCTCTTTTTGCTAAAAATTGGTTATGGCATGAATGTGAAAGGGTAGAGAAAAACCCTAGCAGAGGCTGGAAAAATAACCATAATGGTCCTTGAATGGTAATTACAAGCATCATTAAATCAGATTCTCATTTTTGGTCATTACCTACATTAAGACACTTTAAAAGGGGCAATTTTGGTGAGAGGAAGGGTTTTGGAGGGTTGTCATTGTTACCTATTGAGAGGAGAAAGAATTTGAGAGAGGATTGAGAGAATTGAGAGGTTGTTTGGGACTAATTGTGGGAGCACTAGGGGAAAACATTTTTCTGTGCCAAGAAGAAGGATCATCATCTGTTCAAGTTTTCAAGCAAGGAAATACCAGGTTAGGGGAGCTAAAACCAAATTTTCATACTGTTGTTGTATGCATATGATTTTGATGAGTTTATGCCATGAAATTTCGTACCATGTAAGATGTGAACTATGGGTCTGAGTGTTGTGATGTTGTATGATCGGAATTCTGAACCAATTATACGTATGATGTATTTTTGCACTGTATATGCTGTTATTGTGCAAACTTGGAATTTTTGGGGGCCATATTGTGTCTAAGTTATGTTCATATGTTTGTTGCATTGTTTTCAAATGATTGGTATGAATTGGTGTGTGTTTTGGGCACGCTTGTTGGTCTTGCGTGCGTAAACAATGTAGGAGTCTGCAATTCTCGCTCAAGCGAGCCAGGCTCTACTAGGCGAGATTAGCAGAGACTCGAACACTGATCTGCTCGAGCGTCTCGCCCAGGCGGAGGATTCTAGTCTTGGGCGGCAGGCCATCTCGCTTAGGTGAGTGTTGTTAAGACTTTGGCAAGTGTACCAAGTCGTGCAAGTAGTAACCGGTAAGACCGGGATATCGTTTCCGAAGAGACTCGTGTATACTAAATAATTGTGTAGTTAGTGACTAATTTAAACTAATGAATAGATTCGTAATTTGGGTTTTTGTATGCAAGAAAGTAAATATTTCATAAACAAGTAAAATTGAACTTGGATATTTGAAGACTCTAGAAAATGGTAAAGACTAGAAATGCAATGGATTGATATTGTTGGAGTTAGACTTCACCCACTTCACTCTCATGTATATTAAGCAATAAAACTCTTCTCCATTAATTACTAATGTCAACCCACAAGTTTACTCAAACTCTATTCCCTTAGTTGAATGAGCCTAGGTTTCCTTATTTAGAGTCAATTCCTTGAATCCCTAAATAAACAAACCCGCTTTACAAATTAGGGTTTAAGACAACTAATGGGTCAAGTTCCATTCCTAGATACAAGTTCCATTAGGTATCTTGTTCCAATTCAAGGTTTCAAGAGATATTTTCCAATACCTAATGACCCAAATATCATGCAATGAATGGGTAAAACAAAGCAAGCTTTAAATACATAAACAAAGATACTAGAAATCAATGGAAGAAGCATATATATATATATATATATATATATATATATATATATTCAAATCATTCAAAAATACATGAAAGTTCAGTGGCTACATCTAACCCCAACAAAAATGGGTTTAGCTCTCCATTGTCATGGAGAGCTCAAGCTTACAAAATGGAAATGGAAGAGGAAGGAGACACAAAGAGGAAGATGGAGTTGTTCCCACAAGCCCTAGCAGACCTCCAAGCGCTCCAAGACGTGTTGTTGGAGCTCCAAAATCTCCAAGATGTGTTTCCCCTCGCGAAAACAGAAGAAAAAGAGCCAACTTGCCACATCAGCGAAAACTGGCGCCTGGCGGAAGGGTCTCACCGCCAAGCGCAAGTCACTAAAAAGAGGGCAAGTCTTCCCGCTACCGCCCGGCGGTGGCCAGCAGTGGCGCCTGGCTGGCGCTTGTCTGGCGCCTGGCGCTGGAGGTCGGTTGCGCCTGGCGCTGTCTCTGTGTCGTCAGGAGCTTCCTGTTGATATTTTTGCTCTTCTCCTTGCTATTTCGGGTCACTTATTTGTCTGGACTTTTGGAGCAAAGCTTCCAATCTACAAAAAGGACACAAAAAATGGGGATTTGTGGTATTTTTAGATCAATGTAACCCACAATGTATTTATTTACAAAAGTAAGGTAAAATTGAGGATTAAGTAGGTTAAAAGCTTTGGAAGAGATGATTTTGCTAATGAAATATAGCTTGGATAATGGTAAAAATTAACATTATCAACTCCCCCAAACTTAAAACCTTGCTTGTCCTCAAGCAAAAAGGTAACTTGGCCTAAATGAACAACACAATTGCAATGATCTAGCAACTTAAGAAAACAAATTTCAATTGTGCTTGCTCTTATTTGAAAGATTGTGTAGCACATGTGTTTCATTAGCAAGGCAAACTAAAGCTATGGTGTTCACAAACAAAAGTTTCACAAGTGCATGCAAGAGTTTATAAGGGATCAACAATCATGGCAAAATGTTTCCTTGATCAATGGGAACCACTTCTCACAAGAACAAGTGTTTCACTCAAGCCCACTGGTGTATGGATATAATAGCATTCTCTCTACAATCACAATGTCACACAATTTAACTTTGCTTTTTGTTCAAAATGGCTAAAACTTTCACAAGCATGCTATCATCACAAGGTCTTTTATGGCTTGTATCGTGGCTGGGCTAAGAAGGAAATTTGGTTTTTCAGGATAACAAAAGTACCTTGAGCTAAGAGAGCAACTAATCAAATCATGAAAGTATTTTTCTCCCTTTTCTATTGAACCAATGAAACCAATTCCCAACTTGCTTGCACCAATTTTCTTTTCTTTTCTTTTTTTTCTTTTTTGAATTGAACCAAAAACTTTACAAATTTTCCCATGCTCCCTTGTATTAGCAATAATTCCCCCAAACTTGAACCATACTCATGACTAACAATCATTTGCTCTCTCAAGCTCAAGGTTCAAGGAATGAGGCTCAAAGAAGATTCAAAGGGTTTGCACAAGAAATCAACTTGAAAAGAATTGGCTCAATTATGTAACAGGCAAAAAGAAAGATGGCATTGATCATCTGTAGCATGCAAGTAAATTATTAGCAAATGAACTCAAGCAAAGTCAATTATGAGTCCACAGTGATCGCATTCACATAATTCAACTCTGGGGCACAACCTCTCGTAGGGTATTTGGGTTCCACAATTGTCAACATATGCCAAAATCATTGATCACAATTAAACTCAAGCATCACTATATCAAAATGAGAACAACCACAAGCTCATGCTCACAAGCCAATTCAACATCATTTCATAACAAGCACAAAAGATGATCATGAAAAGTACTAATTCAATGCAAAAGATTAGTTCACCACAACCAAGTTACAAAGTTCTATACTAAGCTACAAAGTTAAATACTATCAAAAGAAAGTTAAGACTGAAAACTAAAAGCATAAAATAAATCAGGACTATCAACAAAACAAGTCCTGCAAAAAGTGAATCACTCTCTCCAAGTGCTCAGGCGTCATCCTCGCCCTCTTCGTCTAGATCCTCATCCTCATCATCTGCAGCAGCTGAGGCTCCACCTCCCCCAGTAGTAGTGGCCTGGGCCCCAGGCCAAGCAACAGTGGCAGAAAAATCCTCAGCTAATGGGGTGTAAAGCTCAGGAATCGTTAGGGAGATGCCCCTAAGCATGCTGCATTAGCCATCCCCAGCCGGTATAAGGCTTGCATCAGGGGTTCCAGGAGCTGAAGGTGATCAAGCTTGGCCTCCAAAGCCTGCAGCCTCATGTCAATGGTGGGAGTTGCCTCAGGCTCAGGCTCTGGCTCAGGCTTTGGCTGTGGCTGATGGCGCCTCCTGGGTCTATGAGCAACTGAACAGAACCTCTGAAAATATGAAAAGTCAAGGTCCTGTGTTGCTTTCTCCAACGAGGGTACAAAAATATCCACCCCTGCCAGGCTACAAAGATGGGTGATGAGAGAGAGATGGCCAAGAGCGGCCTTGCCAACGGCATTAGCACACTGGTGGATCTCATTTGCAATAAACTGCCCTACATCCATCACCCGACCTGTCAGGATGGTATATAGAATGGTGGCGCGTCCCTCCGTAAGATCAGACACATGGGAGCACGGGGAGATGTTGGCGTGCACAAATGCTGACCAAAAGCGGGCCAAGGGGTGAAGGGAACCTCTCGGAATCGTGTCCCTGTGAAATCCTTCACCCGCCAAGCAGAGTGCTTGGATCAGCTCTCCAGGCGCCACGCCCTTATCATCCAACACTGAAAACTGGCACTCCACATCATCAGCCAGCTGGGTGCCCAAAAACTCATTGATCGTGTCTGCATCAAAGGGCACCCTTTTCCCCCGCACATAGCTGAGAAAGGTGGGAGCTACTGAGGTGGTAACCTTGGCATTAGCATAGAATTCTTTTACCAAGGTTACACTAAAAGTGCTAGGATAGCTACCCAGCCTTTCCCAGCCACGCCTGATCAACTCTAGCTGAAATTCGTTGACCTCCTCGGGCTTGAGAATCACTTTCCTCTTTGCCACCAACTTTCGTTGCATGACCACTTGGAAGCGGTCCTCATTGTCCTTTGTGAGGAAGTAGTGAGAGTAAATTCTCTCCTTTCGCTTTTGCCCTTTTGAAGGGTTGCCAACGGTGGTCTTCATTCTTTTGCGATTTGAGGAGGATGCCATCTGCAAAATAAACATTGGTACAAAGAGGCAATTTAAAGTTAGCATTGGAGTGAGAGATTCAATCAAAAAGAGAGTTAATTGCATCTAAAGACTAAACTAGACAACAAAACATAGATTCATTCAGATGCCAAAAACTATTGCAGCTCTAAAGTTTGACAATCTAAAAAGCAATTGAATGAAAATGGGAAAAAAGAGAGCAAAAACAGGGGCCACCGCCTGGCCCTTCCAAAACAGCCGCTAGGCGCCAGCTTGCAGCAGTGGGCATTGCTAGGCGCCACCGCCTGGTGGTAAAACAGGCCAAAATGGCCACCGTCAGGCGGTACATAACAGGACAGCCATAAAATATGGTCAACGAGCACAGAACAGCAAGGAACAATTACAATGGCAGCACAAGAACATAAAACAAGAGCATGTATGACAAATATCAACAGAAACAACGAGTATATGAAAGCAAAATAAACCCTAAGCTAATGAATTAACAAAGGAGTAACAACATAAAAAGAAAAAATGCTAAAATGAAGAGAGCGCAAGAAAGCCATTTTACTTGAGTGGAGTGCAAGAGGAAGTGCTGCAAGAAGAGAGATTGGAGTGTTCGTGAAAGAGATTGGGTCGTGGTTTCTGCAGGGCAGCGCCTGGCGAGAGCAAAGGTGGAGTGTGAGTGAGAGTGAGTAAGGCACGGGAATGGGGTTTGGCAAGAGAGTGGGTTCAGATTGGGGGTTAGGGATTTGAAATTAGGAGAGGAGTTGGGAAAATGAGAGTGAGATAGAGACTTAGGGTTTTGCAAGGTGAGAGTGTGAGGGCAGCGGCGCCAGGCATGAGTGGAAGTTAAGGTGAGGGGTTGGGCCAGTTGAAAAACAAGATTAAAAAGCCCAAACAGACCTCGCGCAACGTTACTGCCTGGCGGTAGGTCACGAGCCGCCAGGTGGTATACCACTAAAATCACTCTGGGGCTATTTTCTGGTGTGGCGCCAGGCGGTATGCTTCTGCAATGCTTCCAATGGTCAATTTCACATATATCGCCAGGCGGGAGGGAGTGTAGCGCCAAGCGACTACTGCAGTGGTGGAGATTTTTGTGTTTTTGGCTATTGGTTGGGTTGGTTTTGACTCTATTGTACTCCACCCAACATTTCACTCTTGCAAGCATCTTTTTCAAGCTTTTCCAACTTTAAATCAAGCATTCACACTCAAGCAAAACATTCAATTCACATAACACATGCACACTTAACTTAAAACACAAATTCACTACACAAGCTATGCTACTATTATTCTCACAAACAACCAATTTTAGACTACCACATTCTATGATGCACAAAGGTTGAACTCCATCTAAAATGCAACAACAAGCACATGCTATCACATCCTAAAACTAAACATGCTTAACAACATTCTAGGCTATACTTCCACAAATTCACAAATGCATGCAACAAAATTAGCACAAAGTTCAAACATCAATTCAAGCACAACAATCTATGCTAACACACTTCACACATGCATAAAAACACAAAGTTATCCTAAAAACGAAAAAAGCTAAAATAAGTTTAGAGCACTGGGTTGCCTCTCAGGAAGCGCTTGTTTAACGTCACGAGCCTGACGGATAAGGCGCTTAAGCTTGGTTGGTGCTTTTGGTGTGCTCCTTCCCAACCTTACACCTATACAACTTCAATTGAGCACTAGTCACCAATTTAGTCCTTCTAGAATAAGGAGTGATGAGTGCGTATTTTTGCCCTCATTCAGTGTTTAATTCTGGGTAGTTAATTGAATTTGTGTGTTTAAAGATTGATTTAATTGGGATTTCCTATAATTGGGTTTATTGAGCATGAGATACAAAAACATGTTAAAAATAGCTTTTTAGTTGCATAAATGTTCTTTGGATATTTTGAGGTGTGTTAGTGCAGCTGCAGCTAAGTTGAGCTCATGGAGGTGTGGAAATAAATTGATTAAAGCTTCGTGACACCTTAAAGATAAATCCAAGAATAAGAAATTATCAAAAGCACAAAAATTCAAGCCAAGCATTGCATGAAGACGGCAAGAAAAACTTGAAAAAGTGAAGAAGTTTGGCTAAACCAAGAAGAGAGGAACAAAAAAATTGGACCTTGCGGTTTTCTTTATCTTTATGATAGAAGATAATTTGGGAAAAATATATCTTTGGATATTTTATTTGATATTTTTAAATAATTATCTTATTTAATTATATCATAAAATATTAAAAGATATTAACTACCAAATCTTTTTAAATATGACAAGATCTTCTGGAATCTTTTTAGATCCACAACAAACAAATATATCTTGAAGATATTTGATTATTTAGAAGATAATTTGAGGAGCTTGCAAAGGGTTGATTTGGAAAATTAATACAAATATTAATTGGTGATAATTTATCATATATCTTTAAGTAATTAATTTATTTAATTATATTAGATATTGATATTATCAACCAACTATATTTGTCAAATACTCTATATCTCTCCAAATATTTTTAAATATTTATATTTATCTTTATTTTAAAAGATATTTGAGAGATTTTAGCAACAGAAAAGCCCAGTCCAATTCCTATATAAAAAGACCAAGGGAGAAGTAGAAAACAAGCTCAGGACTTCGGAGTTTTGGAACCCTTAGGGGTGCCTAATTTCGTTTCCTTTCTCTCTCTTTTCTTCTCTCTATTCTTCTTTTTATTTTTTATTCCATGAATTGCTAAACTTCTTGGGTTGATTCCATTGTAATTTCATTATGGATTCTGAGGTTAGAATGAATTAATTTCTTTGTTCTTTTTATTATTGTTGAGGTTTTAATTTATCTATGTCTTTTATCTTTGAATCACATAAAAAGTAATGATTTTAAATCTATATGCATATTGATCATATGAGTCAAGGGTTTTTAAATTTAATTGAGACTTTACTTTGATTTTATTTAGAAACTTTCATATGATTAAATGAGTTTTTACCAATAATTGAGACTTTACTTTGATTAAAGGTATTTACTCTAACGAAAATTAATTGAGACTTTACTTTGATTAATTAAGCTTTTTATTTGGTGAGGAGATAAAAGAATAGACATGATTAGGCATAGTAAAATTTGATTGAGACTGTACTTTGGTTGAATTTACTGTGGATAATCTAAAAGTTCTCACTTTTAATTGAGACTGTACTTTGGTTAAAAGTGAGAACGCCAACAAATTCATTGAGACTTTACATTGATTAATTTGTAAATCTACAACAATAATTAATTGAGCAATAATCTTTAGATAACCGATGATGAATCTATTTTGAAAAAGCAATGGAATCAATCTATTTTCTTTACTATTGTTTTTATTTCTTTTTATCTTTTAAACTTTATTTCTATCTTTGTTTATATTAATCCCCTATATTTTTTATTTTATTTGACTAACTCATTTGTATAGTTTTATAAGAACTAATTTGTTAAAAATCAATTCCGTGTTCGTTGGGAGACGACTTAGGGTTACTTTACCCTTTCTATTTTCTTGACTACTATCTTAGCAATACTGAAGTTGCTATAGTTTAGTAGTATTAATTTGATCGCGTCAACGACAGCGATATCAAGGAGCTTCAATTTCAATCCTTCCATCAACTTTGATGTCTTTAATAACCCACAACCTTGCCCATTTTGACTTGAATCTTCTAGGAGAAATCTTCAAATGTTCGTTTCTCATCACAATTGGTTGGCCAGGTCTAAGCCCATTAGTCCCCATCAAAGAGTGGTGGTGAACTAGAGCATCATCTTTCTCTTCCTTCTCTTCATTCACCTTCGCAGAGAAACAATTAGAGCACTTTTCAAGAACCTTTGAAGCTTGCCAAGGTCTACTAGTCACAGATAAGACTTCATTGACCACCTTAAGACTAGTTTGTTCATCAGTCGGTTCTTGCACAGCTTCAAGAACATTGAACGTCACCTCCTCATCTTGGTCTTTCAATTTTAGCGTTCCATCATCCACATTGATAACAACCTTTGCTATCTTCATGAATGGCCTCCCAAGAATGAGTGGTACCCCTTCATCTTTCTCCATTTCCATCACCACAAAATCAACTGGGAATTTAAGGTTATCTATTTGCACCACCACATCTTCCACCACACCATAGGGGTATTTGACGGAGCTGTCTGCTAGCTGCAAGGTCATCCTTGTTGGCTTGGCTTCGAGACCACCAATCTTTTTAAGCATAGATAGGGGCATAAGATTAATGCTAGCCCCTAAGTCAACAAGAGCTTTCCCCATATCTTGATTTCCAATGGTGTAGGGGATGGTGAAGCTACCCGGATCCTTGAATTTTGGACGAAGATTTTTCTGAATAATGGTCTTACAATTCCCTTGCACTTCAATGGTTTCCTCTTCTATGTACTTCTTCTTTTTGCCAAGGAATTCCTTCATGAACTTTGCATAAGAAGGTATTTGTTGCAATGCTTCAGAAAACGGGATCTTGATCTCAAGTTGCTGGAATATGTCTTTGAACCGAGCTAATTGTCTCTCTTTCTCTTTTCTTGAAGGATTTTGAGGATAGGGAAGGGGTTTCACAACAACTTTCTCTTTTTGTCTTTTTTTTATCTTTCTCTTCACTTTTATTCTCTTTTTCTTCCACAACAATCTCTTCATTAACTTCTTCCTCTTGAATCTCTTCTTCATTCTTTCTCTTTTCTTTAGCCTCCACCTTTTCTTTAGAACCTAGTCCGACCTCCTTTCCGCTTCTAGTGAAGATGGCCTTACATTACTCTTTGGGGTTGGCTTCGGTGTTGGCAGAAAAAAAACTTCCTCGTTGATCAGCCAATTGCTTGGCTAATTACCCCACTTGCACCTCCAAGTTTTTTATTGATGCATTAGTGTTCTTTTGATTTTGAATTGACATCTGCAAGAACTGTTGCATCATGTCCTCAAGCTTTGAGGTTCTGCCAGTCAAAGAGGGATGTTGGTAAGTTTGTTGATGTAGGGGCCTATTGGAAGGTCCTGCTTGGCCCATGTTTTGGTGAGGTTTCCATCCTTGATTATAGTTCCCTGGTCGGCCTTGATTGCCCATATAACTAACTTCCTCTTGAGATGTGCTTGGCATAGCACATTGCCCATTGGTATGGTTTCCTCCACATAACTCACAACTTTGCACTTGTTGGAGTTGAGCTACAGAGGCATTTTGAAGCTCTTGAGGAAGTTGTGACAATTTCTTCATCAGGGTTTCCAACTGCTGAGTTATAATCTTGTTTTGAGCCAATAGAGCATCTTGAGATTGAAGCTTTAGAATACCCTTCTTTTGAGAATGGGCTCTCTCAGTATAGGCTTCATTATCATTAGCTGCCATATTCTCTATTAGCTCATACGCTTCTTCTGGCGTCTTCCACTTGATACTCCCACCGATAGAGGCATCTAACATCAGCTTTGATTGGGATTTAAGACCTGCTAAGAAAAGAGTGAGTTGTGTAGGCCCATCAAACCCATGAATGGGAGTCTTTCTGAGCAGTCCCTTGAACCTGTCCCATGCTTGCCCCAAGGACTCATCCACGTCTTGCTGGAAAGTAGAGATTTCTTGTTTGCCTTTGTTGATCTTGGATTGAGGGAAATACTTGCTCAGGAATTTGGCAACCACATCCTCCCAGCTAGTGAGACTGTTTTCAGGGAAGGAATTTAGCCAGACTTTGGCATTTCCCGCTAGAGAGAAAGGTAATAGACTCAGTCGAATGGCTTCATCAGGCACTTGATGGATTTTCACTGTATTGCATATCTCTAAGAAGGTGGCCAAATGCGTATATGGATTCTCATGAGCCAATCCATTAAACTGATTACTTTGCACCAAGTGGATTAGAGCTGGCTTTATCTCCATATTAGTAGCATTCACCATTGGTCGAGCAATACTGTTGAAATTAATGGTCCCTGTGAACGCAGCATAATCTTCCAGAGTGCGTCTTGCACGACCTCTACCATCACCATTATGGTTTTCGGCCATTTCTTCTTCAGGCAAAGAATCAAGATTCTGAGAAGTAGACGGAAGAGTGTTTGAAGTAGAGAAGTGATGGGCGACTTGTTGTGTTTGAGCTCGTTGTCTCCTTGTGACACTATTGTTTCTGCGGGCAGTTTTCTCTATCTCAGGATCGGCAAGGAGTGGTTCTGAAGATGCAGTCCCCCTTGTACGGATCCTACCCTACATAAACTATAAAACAACAACAAAAGCAAGCTCGAACTACAAGTTAGCCCAAAATTAATGTGCGTATATAAGTAAAAATAAACAGTAAATATGAACAAAAGAATTTAGTCTAAATAAATCAAAAATCACACAAAAGTCTAGTATTAGACACGGGTCCCCGGCAACGGCGCCAAAAACTTGTTAAGACTTTGGCAAGTGTACCAAGTCGTGCAAGTAGTAATCGGTAAGACCGGGATATCGTTTCCCAAGAGACTCGTGTATACTAAATAATTGTGTAGTTAGTGACTAATTTAAACTAATGAATAGATTCATAATTTGGGTTTTTGTATGCAAGAAAGTAAATATTTCATAAACAAGTAAAATTGAACTTGGATATTTGAAGACTCTAGAAAATGGTAAAGACTAGAAATGCAATGGATTGATATTGTTGGAGTTAGACTTCACCTACTTCACTCTCATGTATATTAAGCAATAAAACTTTTCTCCATTAATTACTAATGTCAACCCACAAGTTTACTCAAACTCTAATCCCTTAGTTGAATGAGCCTAGGTTTCCTTATTTAGAGTCAATTCCTTGAATCCCTAAATAAACAAACCCGCTTTACAAATTAAGGTTTAAGACAACTAATGGGTCAAGTTCCATTCCTAGATACAAGTTCCATTAGGTATCTTGTTCCAATTCAAGGTTTCAAGAGATATTTTCCAATACCTAATGACCCAAATATCATGCAATGAATGGGTAAAACAAAGCAAGCTTTAAATACATAAACAAAGATACTAGAAATCAATGGAAGAAGCATATATATATTCAAATCATTTGAAAATACATGAAAGTTCAGTGGCTACATCTAACCCCAACAAAAATGGGTTTAGCTCTCCATTGTCATGGAGAGCTCAAGCTTACAAAATGGAAATGGAAGAGGAAGGAGACACAAAGAGGAAGATGGAGTTGTTCCCACAAGCCCTAGCAGACCTCCAAGCGCTCCAAGACGTGTTGTTCGAGCTCTAAAGTCTCCAAGATGTGTTTCCCCTCGTGAAAACAGAAGAAAAAGAGCCAACTTGCCACATCAGCGAAAACTGGCGCCTGGCGGAAGGGTCTCACCGCCAGGCGCAAGCCACCAAACAGGGGGCAAGTCTTCCCGCTACCGCCCGGCGGTGGCCAGGTGCCGCCAGGCGGTGGCCAGTAGTGGCGCCTGGCTGGCGCTTGTCTGGCGCCTGGCGCTGGAGGTCGGTTGCGCCTGGCGCTGTCTCTGTGTCGCCGGGAGCTTCCTGTTGATATTTTTGCTCTTCTCCTTGCTATTCCAGGTCACTCATTTGTCTGGACTTTTGGAGTAAAGCTTCCAATCTACAAAAAGGACACAAAAAATGGGGATTAGTGGTATTTTTGGATCAATGTAACCCACAATGTATTTATTTACAAAAGTAAGGTAAAATTGAGGATTAAGTAGGTTAAAAGCTTTGGAAGAGATGATTTTGCTAATGAAATATAGCTTGGATAATGGTAAAAATTAACATTATCAAGTGTGCCTCGTCTAAACGAGAACTCGTGAGTGTTGGGTATTTTAGCTTGGACATCTCACCCAAGCGCAAAGCCCTGTTTTGGGTGAAAGAGTGTCTCGCTCAGGCGAGAGTCCTTCGCCTAAGCGAAAATTCGAGGAATGATTTGATGTATTGTTTAATTCGCCGTCTAGGCGAGAGATTTGATTTCTGAGAAAAAGTTGGTCTCGCACAGACGAGTAAGGCTTGCCCAAGCGAGAGTTCGAGGTTTGTTTTGTGCGAGGTGCTCGCCCAGGCGAGGTAACCTAGCTTAAGCGAGGTAGGCTTGGGTGGTTAGGCGAAGGCTTCAAGCTTAAGCAAAGGATGGAGCAATTGTGTGTTTCAAGGCAATCGATTATGTTGTATCGGATTGGTTAGTGTTTGAATTATGATGCGTGGTCTATAAGGCTTCTAAGATATCTCAAAGGTGGGCTTGCTAGTGTTCCTTAATTTATGGCTTAGAACGTATCCCTTGAGTTGTGGCTCGGGATAAGGGTTAAGCACATGGCATTCTCTGAGTTGTGGCTCGAAATGACGTCCTTTGAGTTGTGGCTCGGGATAGCGGATGAACACGAGGAACTCTTGAATTGTGGCTCGGGTTGGAGAGTGTTGCCGGTGTGAGTGTGTTGGTTGTGGCCAGTACGGATGGGTCCAAATAGATTGCCCTCCTCAATAATTAGCTGACGAGTTTGGTAGTCTTGGGACGTACGGACTATGTTCGTATTGGGAACTCCACCTCGCGTTACGGTGTGTGATCCGTAGCATGGTTTCCCGCACGTGCTCTATCAGTTGTGGCCGATAGGTTGGGCAGCAAGACACCTTGAGGGATTCACTAGAAGACGTAGAACACGAATAACATGGTTGTGGCCATGTGGAACGAATAAGGGAATTTCTTGAGTGATTTCGACATCATAACATGGTTGTGGCCATGTGGGATGAAAGGATGGAATTCCTTAATGTGAGTTGAAATCACAACATGGTTGTGGTCATGTGGGATGAAAGAATGTATTCTTTTGGTGTGTTTTATATATGCATTTGAATTGTATATACATATATGTTTATTATGTTAGCTCACCCTATCTGCTTGTGTTTGGCGATGATCGTATATGCGGTACACGTGAGTAGATGATGTTGTAGGTGGATCTGGTGAGGCGTAAGCTTGGAGCGTGGGCTAGTTGAGGAAAATATATTATTGTTTTACTATTTCAGGATTTAATGAATTTGTAATCTTTGGTTTACGAACATGTATTTGGATTACAATTCAGTTTATGAATTGAAGTTTGAGATAATTTATATTGTATAAATTTTAAATTTCCCACGTTTTTTGGAAATGATGTTTTATTAAATGAAGTTATTTAAATTTTCTTTATTATATTATTTAAATCCGTAATATCTGGTCGGGATGTTACAAAATGTCATCACATTAACATGCAATCTACACATGAACATGGACTTGTCAACCTCATTAAGAAAGCATGTTTATAATATGTGACCTTGGATGAGGTTTTCACACTATAAAATGAACCATATACCATATTAATGCCACACAAACCAAAACAATTTATCCTTAAAGAACCCAATCAAACCTCATTCTCTCTAAGGCATCAATATTATTCTTTATTTGCAAATAGAACACTTCGAAATCACTGGGACTAAAAATTATTTCAATTTTTATCATGCCACTCTATTTGCAAATGTCAAAAATACACAATATGAAGAAAGTGTCATGTTCCAATGTACATCTTCTAGACTATTTTGGATACCATACAATTAAACCTTCGATCTTCTAAAAGACAAAGTGTGCACAACTTTTGACATTCTAAACAACATAATATTCAAGAATTTGCAGTTTCGACAACCTAAACTCAATGAGATGGTTAATTACGTATGATGTTGCTAAGATATCAATAGATGTCCATGTGTATCAAATGATACACTAGTGCAAATTATGGATATAATAACGAGATATAACGTTAGTTGTTAAGAAAACGATGTGATAAAAATGTGTTGATAATTTTGTAAGTATTGAAAACAATATTACATCAATTGTTTGACTTAACTAATGTAATATTCATCTCATTAAAAAAATGAAAGATACTACATTGGTTGTGGGGGGAACCTATGTAGTATCTTATTTGAATTTTATTAAAAAAAACATGATAGATCGATGTAGTATGCTTTTTTATTCAAAGTCCAAGCATAGTTCTCTTCTTCTCTTTTGCTCATATTATTTCTTTCTCTCATTCGTGCCTTGTTGTTAATCACCTTTTGAGCCATTTCGTGCCTAGTTTTACCTTCATTGTTGTGTGCCTCCATTATGTTTAACTTCCATTTTCCTCTCTCCATTAGAAACACCGCACAACAGTGAGTTTTGGGCCTCTATTCTCTCCTTATACGAGCTTATCTCTTGTCGCTATTGCATGTAAGAAGCATATGTTGTATAAGCTGACGAAGAACATGAACAAAAATGACTTCCTAAGGCGTGTAGACTCATTACCCTTAAGAACTTATCCGTGGTGTATTGTGCACTCTCCCCATAATACAACAAGAACTTCTTGGATTTTCCAAGGATCTCAAAACTACCAAAGTTATCTCTTAGAAAAGTAAATAACATATGCTTTAAAGGAAAAGAAAAATGAGAGAAGATAAGAAAATGATAGAGATGAGAAAGGGTATGTTTTCAGAAGAGTATTGAAGCATTTATTTATAGGTGAAGGATGGGTATAGATGGGTGAAATATCCCATAGCTCATGGAAAAAATCAACAACAAACCCATTCAACATTCACAATAACAATGGCATGCAGAAAAGGAGATATGCAACGTTCAAAGGAACAACTATGGAGGGAGATAAGCAGAGGAAATATTGTATAACTTTTTGTGAGTGTGGCAATGAGAATTGTGGGTTGCAAATTTGCAACTAAATGCCTAATATCTTTTCTAATATTCTCTATATTGTGCTTATTATATAACAGCATCCTCCATGCACCACCGTTGAGAAGTTTGCATCTTATTGTCACTGGTTCAGTTTGGTCCTCCTTCCTTGTGATTGTTTCACTACCGTAGCCTATCCATAATGTGTCACAATAATGTGTCGCTACTATGTTGCGAAAGAGATTTCACAACACCCTAGCCTCCACCGCTACTACCTCACATTCAACCTTATCCCCCGCCTCTTGGTCTTGCTTTGTGGTCTCTCTAACTACATTGGTGGTCTCTTAGCTACGACCCCCTCTAACGATTTGTTTTTGTTTATAATTTTTATTAAATTATAAATTTTGAATTGTTTAGAATAAAATTGAAAGTTTTATTTTAATTTTGGTTTTGGACTATACATTTTGTTGTGCTTTGATATTATTGGTTGATATATGTTATATAACTTATAAGTCTCATTTTCCTTTTAATACATTTATTGAATTGTATGTTAAGTTTACAAGATCTACAAAATAAATTATGAATCTTTTAAATCCATCTATTGTAACTTCTTCCACAAACCTCAACCTCATTGATTCTATGCAAGCAAAAGTTTAACTTAGAGGATTTATTGAAAGAGTCACCATAATAGAAAGTCCAAATGGTTACGATCTTACTTATAGATGTAACAAACCAAAAACAATAACAATCTAACATAACTGGTATTTTCATCTGCTGTTACAAAACATAACTGAAGTACTACAATTCATATACCCCAAACAAATCACCAAAATCAACTATCGTTGTTTGCTTATAGTAGTTAATAAAAAAATTGTACACTCTTTGATAAAAATCAAATTTATGATGTTACACAAATGATCAAACATTGAAACAAAGACTGAATTTCTACATTCAAACAACAAAATCACAAATCATGGATTAACGTTGAACTCTTTATCCAAATCAAAGATTTATGCATAACAACCCATGATGAATTGGTTTGTAACTTCAAAGATATTATCTATATCGACCACCGTATAATAATAATTCTACATTTCACTAAGTATTTGTTCATTCAACTTCGTTTATTTGAATATTCAACCAATTACGCGTATTTTGTTTACAACTATATATGTCAAATTCCTAATTCCTCTCTATCTAAATATTCAAATATTCAAATACTATCATCTATTTCTAATTGCTTCTTTCCAAATTTATTACATTAAATTGTTAATGTACATAAACTAAATCCTAAGATAATAATTTTTTTAAAACCTATTTTTAATATGCCTATCGTACAAATGTCAAATTTATTTCTATAATTTTTTTATTTCCTTTTCGTCATTATTTCAAAAATTAATTTCCTAAAATAGATAAATATTTTATTTATCCTATTCATTACACACAACTCACTAATTTCACTAATTTCATTACATTCATATTTTATAATTCTTTCTTTTTCCTTCTTCATAAAATTTTCTTATTTACACATTTTGTTATTGATATTTTCTTAAAGCATGTCTACTTTCAAATAACTATTTCAAAAAAAATATATTCTAAATTAATATGTTATGTAAGACCCTATAAAATGGCGTTTTAAAAGTGATAGTGGTTTAAAAATAGTGAGACTCGATTATTTTAATATTAAAAGGTTTTAGTATAAATATAATTGTTATAAACGAGTTTCATTATTTTAAAACACACCATCTCTCTAGAAACCACTTTTCTAGAGTTCTCTGAGTTCTCTCTAGAGGTTTTGTCTCTCTGGTCGTCTGATTGAAGAACCGAGACCGTAGGATTGATTCTCTCGGCGAGCTCTTTAAATTGGACTGATCAGTTTCTTTGTTCGCGTAAGTTGAGTTTCCACTTTCTTTTTAGTCTTTTTTTGTTTTTTGTTGCATGCAAGCCCTCTTTCGCTTGCATGCGACGTTTTAATCATCAGTATGAGTCTTTGCTGATCAGTGATCATAACGGTATGTCCTGATCGTTCTTGTGATGTTTCTATGTGTAGATAGAGCATCCTGTGGAGTTAGAGGTGTTGACGTTTTTAAGGTGTTGACGTTTATAAAGCTGTCTAAAAAAGATAACAGATAAGGGAAGCTAACTGTTTTACTTGAATTTCGTATAGAAATCATTCTGATGACTTTGAATTGCATGATTGATTGTTGTATGAGTGCTTGAACTGTGTAATTGAGTGTATGCTTGGATTGTGCTAGATTTCTTTACTGTTGCATGTGAGAACAGATTGGGAATCTGGTATTTTCGCCTAAACGAGCAGCTCTCGCCTAAGCGAAAACACCAGAAACTCATCCCCTGTTTCTGTGCGAGATCTCGCCTAGGCGAGCCAGTCTCGCTTAAGCGAGAGTCACTCTCGTTTAAGCGAGATAACTTAGCCTGAGCGAGAATTCGCCCAGAGTTTGGGTTGTTCTCTGTTTCGAGTCTCGCTCAGGCGAGAATGACTCGCCTAAGCGAGAGAGCCCTTTCTCCTGGGCGGGACCTTCCAGCTTGGGCGAGAACCTCTACAACTGAGTGTTATTTCTCTATTTCTAATGGATGAAGTTATGTTTAAATGTTAATGTGAACTTAGTTACGATATGCATGAATTGTTATGACTGGTAATATGTGTGGTGAAATTGCATGAAGTTGGAATATGAGAAGAAGTGGTTGAACTAGGATTTCAAGGGAAATTCTAAGAGGAATGTTTTAGTGTATGTAAGGACATAAGGACTCAATTTTGGTTGGTATCCTGACGCTCCTATAACCATTAAGGCTCATGTAGAGCATAATGGATTATGTCGGGAGGAGTAGCAGGAGGTCCTAGTTTGTGGACCCGATTCAGTCACAGACGCGAAGGGGACTTACCTTGGGAGTGGTTGGGAGATAACCCCTTGTGTCCAAACTTTGCAGAGTTTGGGAACCGTCACAGGTGCAAGCCACCAAGAGATCCGATGTCGCTTACATAATCCGGATATTGAGTTTAGAGTCATGTATATGTGTTGTGGTGGTCTATATGATTCTGGTGATAAAGAGAAAGATTGCATGGTTTCTGTTTATAATTGAACTGCATGATTCCTTAATCAGACTAGCTTACCCTTGCTTTTTGTGTTCCTGTCTTGTGTTGTATGCTTCCTTTTGCGATGATCACCTATTTGGTGGGAGTAGATGTGGTTGCAGTGTCAAAGGCACTTCTGGAGGATGAAGAGCCATCGTTTTAGGGTTGAGGAGGAGGTTTCCAGTGGGAGCTTTAGCAGTGGTCAGTTTAAATATAGAGTTTATTAGTTTAGTTTAAGTGTATAAGTGATATATTTTTATAGTCATACCTTTTGTAAGACTGTATTAATATATTGTGTACACTAAATTATCTGTTTTTGAAACTATAATAAAACTCTCTATTTTTATTAGCTTTAAGCTGCTGAAATTGGGATATTACATGTTACATACACTTATTTTGTTTAAATAAATGCATTTTTAATAATTCATAAATCTAATTATATCTCACACTTTTCATAATTATTCACTTTTTTCTTTTCATAAAAATGTTCTTGTTACATATTTTTATAATTTAAACTTCCGTATAATGTATCTGTTTACAATTTCTTTCTCAAATTAATTAATTTCAAACCGTTAATATTTTATCTATTTTTCCTCCCTCCATTATTTTTAAAATGAAAAAACCAAAAAAAAAAATACAAAATTCAACTTGAAATTTGGTTTCTCAAGAATGAAATAAAACTGATTTTTTGTGTCAATTACACTCAATCAATGTTTGGTAAAACAAAACATGTAATACATGTAAATACTTGAGAGAATATTTTGATAGGTGAATTAATTTGTTTAAGTGTGCTATTTTGGTAAAATAAAACAATAAGAATAGTATTAAATGAGAAAATGGAATACTTATAATACATTAGAAAATTAAAAAATTACTTAATGCTTATTTTATTTAATTATGCAAAATATACTGAGTGTATGGTTGAACTTAGAAATTAGTTATGTAGAAAGTTGGATGTGATTAGGGATGTCAACGGGACGGGTAGGGTACGGGTAGTAGCTCCCCCGTACCTTACCTGCTGGATAAATATTTGTCCCGTACCCGTACCCATATCCGTCGAGTATCCGTTAAGTGGGTATCCGTCTATTTTTTTCATATCTGCGGGTATCCACAGGTACAGACGTGTATTTACAAAAATATTTTAAAAAATAAATATTTAACCATAACTAGTGCTTACATAAACAAATTCAGTTTCTCCGATTGATACCTGAAAAACAAACAAATAAAAAATCACTAACAATTTATATTGTAATTTATTTTTGAATGAAATATTAAAGAAATTACTAACTTCTTCAATGGCCACCACCTCTTGCAACATTGTATAAAGTTTCATGTGTCCAATTTTAATCTAGAAGAGCCTAAAAACATAAGAAGTTCATTAAAAATTTCTAACAATCACTTAATTAAAATATCTAAGTAAAAGTGTTAATTTCATTACCTTCCACGTTGGTCCATAACCAGTCTTTGAGACACATCAATGCCTCCACTGTATTTGGAAATAATCTACTCCGATGTGGGATAAGAATCTGAGCATCATTACTGAATGAAGGCTCATAATGTTTTTTACTAATAAATATATATATATATATATATATATATATATATATATATATATATATATATATATATATATATATATATGGGGGTATTTTTTGAATTAAAGTTTAGCGGATACGGGTATCCATGGGTACGGATAGTATGATACCCATACCTGCTCCGCTAACATGCGGGTATCAAAAATACCTGTATCCGTGAATAGCAAATATCCATTTTTAATATCTGTTTCCTACCCATTGCGAATTTTATCTGCAGATATCCACGAGTACAGATTTTTTTGACATCCCTATATGTGACTTGTTGATAAGAAAAATATAAATAACATTGACAGGTAAATAAAATTGTGTATTGGTTTATAATAGTTAAAATGAAAAAGTCCAAACCTCAACGCAGGTAAACTTTCCTTTCGAAATAATTAAAAAAATATTAAATTAATTATAAATAATGTTAACTAACTTTACTTTGATAAATATATGATCCTAGTAGCATTTATAATTAAATACTTAATTCTCATTCCCTCTTTCTTATTTTTCTTTATTGTGTTCTAACAAAAAAATTAGATTGTATTAATTAATAGAATTAAATGATATTAACTAAATCTAAATCTTGTGATTAGCGTATAATGCATTGATTTTATTAATACTTCGAGTAATATTTCTTGAAATCTCGAAAATAACTGAGGATGAAATTTAATTCACACTAATTGAGAAATTCAATTAATAAGATTTTTATTTTATTTTATTTTTCTCTCTTCCTTACTTTCTAAAAAAAGAGGAACATAAATAAATGTGGGAGGGAGTGATAGATTATTTGAAGAAAAGAAAAGAAAAATATAAAAACTGGGATTTACTCATAAAAGGCAGACGTTACATTTACGTACACAGATACACGTGGGCACCTCTTATGGCGATCATTGACTTGAACTTGACACAGAAGAGAACAAACAAAATTGAAACTAATCAAGCATTCACGAGTCACGTGGCGTTCACATGTGGCTGAGCCACGTTTCCCTCTCTGTTACCATTATTGTTTTTCGGTGCTTTCGAGGGGAATTAAGAAAAAAAAATACCTAAAATAGTAGCAATCCATTCGAAAAGGGTATTCATGATTGAAGAACAGAAACAGAAACAGAGCATGGGATGGCACACACACAATGCTTCAGTTCAACAAAACAAAACCACCGATATTAATAACATCCAAGAGGAGTTTCCATTTTTAACCGCCTTCTCTTCCCTCCCCCAAATCTCAACTGCAACGGATCTTCTTTCGTGCACCAGCCATCATTAGTCAAAGGACGGCCCTACTCACATCGCTAACAGTAAAAATAATAAATTAAAATGTAACGAGGAGGAAATAAGAAATATATATGAAACTTGAGGAAAGAAGAGAAAATGTGGATCCTCTTGTATTGTCGAAATCGTGCCCCTGATCTCTATTTTTTAGTATTTGTTGTTGGTGAAAGAAGGCGTAAGAAAATCTTTTGTTCCATAATATTGGAATGAGATTGACATAAAGGGGAATATAATTGGGGTAGGTACTGTACTGGCAGCTCTAGTCCCTATTTAACAGTGACCAGAGAGATTGAATTCAAGAAAGCAGCACCTTTCCTACCCTTTCATTTTCACTCTCCCAAAATCATCTATTATCTTTACCTGCACTGCACCGCCTCCCAGACTAACACCATCCCTTTTTCTATTCTATTACCCCTATAAATAAAACCAACAAAACAAAACAAAACAAAACGCCCTCGTCCTTTCCACGCCCATCAATGATGTCACCTTCCCAACACCTTTCTCTCTCTCCACTCCCTTCACGCTTCCCGTTTTCAATTTTCATTTAAAAAACAAAACTTTATTTATTTAAAGTATTAAAACATTAAAATAGTTGAATATTACTTTTCTTTGGCGGGGGTTGGGAACCACCGGTTACCGTGTCAGGTTGTTCCTGTGCATTGGCCTTTGGTCCAAAGCCTGAGCTCTAAGAAAATGGCCGTTGCAGGCACTCTTCAAATAACAGCTACATTTACGAGCGTCCTACGTGTCAGCTTTTGCCGCACTAATGTCACTTTCTGTCCCCACCTCGTTGACTTCACGCGCTGCTTTCCCACGCGCGTTCACTTTCTCCATCCTGGCCCCACTCTCATATTTTATCTCTCATATCGCTCATTCTTCTCCTTTAATTTCATTTTAACAAAATTTAAATATATTTTAAGTTTTTCGAGTCGGTAAAATTTAAAATTAGTTTTTTTTAAACTTTTGGTCTATTTATTCTTTATCTTTAAAATATTATTATAAAAATATTTAAAATATCAAATAAATTTAATAAAATTAAATATAAAAGGTTAAATCCACAAATTTTTTTTAAATTTTCCAAAAAAAGCATATTTAATTCTAACAAAATTGTAGTGTACATGTTTCACCTCCGCACCTTCTGAACAGACACAGAAATTAGAGCTTTTAATAAGTTACACAGCACTCACATTAATAAATCTCTTGTAATTTTATTTAATTTACTCTAAATGCACAAGTCTTGTGGAACCAAATTAGCATATCAATTGCTGTAAATGCTAATTTCAATTATAAAGAACCAAATATAATTTTTGTAAGAGATGCAATTCGACACTCAATGAAGTGAAATTCAAATCAAAATAAATAGCAGACAATGAAAGAATAAAAATATTTGGATTGAAATGAACTCTTTTTTCTTTTTTACTATTTTCTAATATATGAAAGATTGATATATATATTCTTTTGAGGTTGAGAAGAAGAGGTTTGATGGTCCTAGTCTAGTCCTATTTTTTCTTTTCCAAATCTAGGACATGTTAACATGGACACTAGCAGTCTTGAAAGATTTACATATAGGACAAATGTGGAGGGTAGACCCACATACAGTACACAAACACATGTGCCGGCACGGCAAAATCAGCACGCACGACTCTTCCTTCCCACAGTGCCTGCAAAACCTCCCATTACTCTCACCAATCATCATTTTCCCGAAACCACCGTCCTTCTTATCCTTCACACCTGCGCACCCTGATATTATCGTGCGCCATCCAACCTCTTTCTTTCTTTCACCGTCCTCGCCAGTGCTTCCACAGCAAGACTGAGCATCGTCCATCAACGCCGCGGCAGCGCCGTCGTCCACCATTTCGCGTTGCGCCAACACCTGCTCCAGATTACACCGTAAAGCATTCGCCGTGGCTTCGTTCGTTTGAGCCAAGTCCCGCCAAATCTGATTCTCCATACACAGAGACTTCACTTTCTCTTCCAACGCCCAATTAAGCTTTCCGATTTTCTCTATCTCCTCTTCTTTCGCCTTCAGCTTCTTTATCACGCCTGCCTCAATCGCCTCGATTATCCTTCTCGCTTGTCTCTTCCGCTTCTGATCAATCTCTATTCTCACCTTCTCCATCTGAAGAAACACATCATACATCGCAGATCAGTATTTCAAATTCAAGCAAGTACAAGTTAATCAGAAACAGATACATGAAATTATGACGAAGAAATGAAACATACTCGTTGCATTATTAAATGCTCGATGTCAAGCTGCTGCTGTTGGATCTGAAGAGAAACGTCTTGGCCGAGAAACGAGAACGAGTCGTTGTAGCTGTAATTCTCCCTGGAGCGCTTTCTCGACAAGGGAGGAACAACAACGCTGTTGTTGTTGGTTAAACCACTTTCAGATTTGACGGCGTTTCCGATCAAATTGTACACCGATGAAGGAAGCACGGCTTCCGTGACGGCACCGGATAACGGAAAATACGAAGAATAACCAATCTGTTGAGCGTTATACATGTTGACATTCGCATCCACAGAATTCATCACTTCGCTGCACAACCACGTAAAACATGTTGTAAAAAAACACTTCAAATGAACGAATAAAACAAATTAAAAGAAAAAGTGCGAAAAGAAGAAGAAGGCAAATGGATACATACCGGTTGGTTACGAGTTTGGAGGGGAAGAGATTGAGATGGCGCGCCTCAACGGCCATGAAAATTGTGTATTGAATCGTTTTTCTCTGAAGTGTGCAAAGATGGTGTGATTCTTCTTATTGGAAGAAGAGGGAGAGGAAGAAGGAAGAAAAATAGAACTAGTGCGGAAGAAAGAGAGAATGACATGCAAATAGATGTGGCAAGGCTGGATGGTGGGGTTTATTCGGGGTTTCCTCGGTCCACGTTATTAATCACTATATTTATTATTATTATTGTTATTTATTAAATGTGACCAAACGTTAGACCAATAAATTATAGGTTTAAAAAATAAAAGGATAAAAGAGTAAAGATAGTGTTTGTTTGTTCAATGCTCCAGTGAGAGAGATCTTTTTGTCTATATAATATAATCCGGAGCAGCGCGACCAGATGGGCAGATAGAGATATTTGATGTGGCAGGCTGAAAGGGTCATTTTGTAATTTTAATTTTACCCGGTACTTAAATAAAATGGTGGTAAAAAATGAAAAGATGAGAAAAGCAATGTGTCAGGTAAGAGCTGCCGACTAGACGGTGCCATGTAGGCAGTGTTGATTTTTAGCTTTAACTGTTTTTTAATGGTTTTTGGGATGTGTTGGTGGAAGGAAGACCAAGGTGATGGTGGTGGGGTCGGGAGGACACGTGTGTGGCAGGGTTGTGGGGGAACAACGGAAGCGGGCACGTGCGAGGTGCCAGCGTGGAAGAGGGCATGGGACCCGGGGTAGAGTGCATAGGGGTACGGTTACCCGGTGGAAGGGGAAGGGCCTTTTGGCAGTTTCCTTTGCTTTTTCTCAGGAAAATGGTTCTTGTTTGTTTCATTGGTTCAGTCATGGTGGTGGCATCGGAGACGTTGCTTCTGTTGTTGTGTTGTGTTGCGTTATGTTATGTGTGCCCTTCCACCGTTCTCCGCCACGTGTCCCTTCTTTCTGGGTGCATTATGGTCCACACTCCTGGCGTCATCCGCAAGATCACAGCCCTTGAAACTTTCAACCCTATTCAGTCCGTTACGCTTCCAGCATTAATGTCTTTTATATTCCTAATAATCAACTTTTCCAAAAATTACTTTTACGGTTATTAAATGAATTAGGTTGGTTATCCATTGCAAAAGCAATCTAGAATATATTTCTTAAACACTTAGTTTTACCTAATTATCAATGTTTAAACGTAATTATTTACGAGTTAAGTAGAACAGGTTAAATAGAGTGCAAGATAAAATCGTACTTGATTTTTTCATATTGAAAATAGTGTATGGGTGTTATCACATAGTTTGTTCAAATAAACTTATTAGAAAAATTCGGAGTTTAAATAATTGATAACTTGAAAAACAAGTATAAAATATTTTGAATTCTAAATGAAATAAATATTTCCCTTTCCAATGATATTTAGTATTTTTATTTCCTTAATGCATGTGTTTATTGTCGCTAAATAGTTTTGATATATTAGTTTTTCCATTGCAACAGTCCAAACCCTAATCAGACTTAAAATTTGTGTCTTCGTCAATTGAATTATTCCAGAGTCTGGATTATTTCAAATAGAAAACAAAAATAAACATTTAATCTATTTCGCGTATATTTCTTTAATATTTTTTATTTATGGCCTATCTTTCTCTCCTTTGAAAGGAATTTTTTTCTCTCTCTTATTAAACATTTTTTTCTTATCTTTGATACTTTAGGTATGTATAAAAAAAAAGTTATTAGGAGGATCAAATGAACTTCATTAACTTTTTAAGGTAATATTTATATTTAGTTTTGCTTCTTCTTCTTTTTTTCTGATTCTCTCCGTTTATTTTTAGTGAATTTTAATTTTTCCAACATTAAGAAGTACAATAACTTAATTTTTAATAGAATAATATATATATATATATAAGATTTTTTTTTATATTTTACTTCCTTCCCTTTACAACACGATAAATAAATAATTAAAAATTAAGTAAAAAAATCAGGATATAAATAACAAAAAAGTAATTAATATTATAATAAACATTGATAAAATTCTTTCAAAATTTTAAGAGTTAAAAAGAAACTGCAAGAGTCATTTGTTATTCTAATACTAGTTCTAAATCATTTCTGCATAAAATAACGTCACAATAACTACGATGGTTATAAAAGTAGTTTTTCTAGCTTGTTAACCTAATTTTTATCTGTATAGCTTTATTATTAATTAGTTTATCTTCATTTATAACTCTAATATTTGTTTTTATCATTATTTTTCTATTTTCATTTACTACTCCAACACTGATCAGGAGCTACGCATAAATAATAAATAAATAAATAATTAATTAATTAATGTATAATTATATACATGGTGGTGATGCTTCTGATAACAAAATTTTAAGAGAAAACAAAATTTTTCTTCTCAAATAAACAATTAAGAAGATATTGAAGAAATACTAATGAAACTTTTGTTCGAAATTGGAACAAGAACTTTTACCTTCCTAACCTTGAATCTGGACTGCCTAAAAATTCCAACCAAACAAATTATAAACATTTTGACATTTTTGTTTTGCTATATTCTATATCTTTAATTTTGTTGGTTCAAATTTGTGATACGTCTGCGTTATAAATGCGACAAAATTTCAAAGTTTATTTTTCTATGAAAAGAAAATAAACAATGCATTGAACATGGACGAGATATTTTGATGGACGTCGAAAATGGGACAAAATTCTAAAATCAAAAGTGATAATACATGTTTTGGGTGTATGAAAAGGGGAAAAGAGGGCATGCATTAACTACTAATAATTAATGTTGAACTTTTGTGAGGATATGAAATTTGTCCTGTGGTCGACTTTATCTTTTTACTTTTTTGAATGCGTTGGTTTTCTTCCATTGAAATTTCCTTCAAACTCTAGCTTCTAGTAAGATCTAATGAATTCGAGATTACCTTGTTTTGATTTATAATGCATTTTCTTAATCTAGCACTTTGTCCACATGCACCTATTCATGGCAAGAATTTCGAAGTTGTGGATAGACATGGATGTGATGAGTCCATTATTGTTTAGCTAGCTTCCATACGTGGTTGCGTGTACTACGTTGTCACTTTTCCATGAAAGTTTCCTAACATCATATGCGGTCACCTTCACCATATGTCTCTTTAACTCATTAATATTCGCTAAAATATGTATTCCCTTCTTAATTTTTCATTCAAAATTAAACATTTATGATAATGTTTCGATGTTTCAAGGTCATAGAGAAAAAAACTTGAAAGTAAGTTGAACTAACTAGAATATTGACATATACATGCGATGGTTGCATTCACAGTTTGAACAAACTTCGTTGCTAAGGAAAAGAAGAACACGTACAACTTTTCTGTTCAAGAATGAAACAAATGAAACAGAGATCATATACACTTTCAATAGTGTTGAATGAAAATATTATATAAAGAATTCGTGTCTGTTTTATTAAAGGTATGCAACATGTTTAGGAAGCGATTTATCTCATTAATATTTGAGTTAGGTGCCTTTTTTTTCTTTTTATAGTTTGTGTGTATATAAGATAAGCTTGTCTAAGTTCATCAAAGTTCATGTATTACCTTCTATAAAAAAGCACAACACTAGTGACGGATCCAAGAATATGAGACTTGTTAATGCTTCAATGAAAATTTGGATTTTCTTAGTCAATTAATTTAAGGGTCTTGTTAATTAGTGTCCTAAAGACATTAATCGAGTAATATTAAATAAAATTTGATTTAACAATCATTAATAAATTTTATTTTATTTAAAGAATAAAAATGTCGATAAATATTATATGTGTATTTAATATTTTATGTAATGTTTAGAGATAAAAGTTAAAAATTAATTAAATAATAAAATAAATATATTTTAATGTTGATAAAAATTAAATAAAATTAAATATAAGAAAATTAAAATTAACAGAAAAATCAACAAAAAAAATAGTATTAAAAATCTAAAAAATTTACAAAAAAAAAAATATCATAAGAAAGTTTAAATTAACAGAAAAATCAATAAAAAATAGTTTTAAATATCTAAAATACAGAAAAAACAATTAAAGTGTCAGTCGGAGATTTTATTGATTTTTTATTTGCTTTTTATTAGAGACCTTAAAAATTTCAAAGTCCAACTAGAAAGTTACTGTCTAAAAATTTAAAAAAATATTTTTGTCTTTATAAAATTTGTTATGTGTATTTATACTTTTTTAATTACTGTACTTAATTATTTCAGCTTTTAATATAAAAATGATGGTACCAATACATATTAATTATTCCTTAACCAGTACCCTTAAGACACTAGTTAGCATTTTATTTAAAATTAATATTGTTTTTAATTATTTAATGCTAAATACATTTTATATTTTGAATATATATATATATATATATATATATATATATATAACAAAAATATTCAGCGTATCCCTTCAAAGGAAATCAATTTATCTTAAATAAATCGATTATTTCGCTCCATCTAGATCAATATGATATTTTCTTTTGGTATAGTCTCAATATGATATTTAAATACACTTTATGGTCACTTTAAGGCAGATATCGCTTTTAAACATGTGATTTTTTATTTATTTATGTGCTCTTAATATTAAATAATAATAAAGTATTGAATAAAAAAAATACATTTATGTCTTAGAAAAGTAAATAATTCTTAATAAATAGAAAGATTAGTAAGAAGTTATTGTGCAATAATTTTCTTTCTACAATTATGCACTTGATGCTACTTCATAAATACACAAAAAAAAAAATTACTAAAATTTATAAAAAAATGTTATAGTATTTTTATGGTGTCTTGTTTGAAAAGGTTTCGTATGGTAATAAGTAAACAACATTTCACTATTTTCGAAACTTATTATACAAATTAATAGAAAATGAAAATGAATATAAACTTTTCTTTCTCATCAGTTGGTCAATATCATCAAAGAGACACGGAGATGTAGTTTGTCTAAAATAATTTATCTTCATATGCTCTTATTATGATTATGATTATTATTTTCTATCATGAGTGGCATAATGGGTGAAGGAGGAGCTGCAATTGTATTCAATTTACTATACAATGATCTCAAACACAATAAAAGCGTACGATGTTGTTGTAGATTTTATTTTTTGTGGCATGTTCTTTACATTAGGCATTTTAAAATTCTTTACATATCCAAACCTTGGACATGCTAGCTTGCTTTAAGGAGACAAAAGAAAAATTAACAAATAAATGAATCACTTCTTCAAGAAGCATCCCCAGAATTATATTCCCAGATCAATAGAAAAAATTACAAAGGCAAATGAAATTAATGGCAGTGCCAACTAAAGATTCCCCAAGGTGATTTAGTTTTACACGCAAATTTTAGTATGATTTGCATTAATTAAATTGGTAATCAAGTTTAGGATAAAATGTGTTTTAACATCATTTCCACTTTTCTAGTTTAGATAGTTTTTGAAATTTTGAAGAGACTGCTATCATTAATTAAAAGTGACAAAACATGCATCTAATCATTATTAAGTCCCGCATACCGCACAACCTTTAAATAAAACCTAATTTTACATTACGAAATATGCATCATGTCATTATTAAATATAATTAAAGTGGATTTAATTATTTGAAAATTTATCAGAATATTTAAACCTTATAGCCTTATTTTAAAGTGAAAGTAAGCTGCAAAAGGCAGGCATGCCGTACAGACAGAGAAACAATGCGTTGTTCATATATGGCAAATTGGCCCTTCTTTTTTTTATAGTTCTCGATATTCCCTATTGCTCGACGCTGGATTAGAAAATGTGCACAAAAAACATATAGGGACGTGAATTTGGTTATATAATTACGAATAATGGAAATGAATGGGACGTGATGACAAAGTAACATGAATTATTACATCAAGATTTTGGTAGGAAAAAGAAATTATAATTGCATATGGAGGCCCATCTTTTTCCATGTCTAAAATTTAGAGCCGTGGGTCGGAACCCGCAAATTAATTCAGCCCACTATATTACATGTTGGGGTTGGGTACAAATTTCAATCCGAATTGATTTTATCTGGTTCACTTAAAATTCAGTTTACCTGAGTTGAATCCGTAATAAGCTGGATTGGCTCATCAACTCGCAAATAAAGATTATAAAGTGTTTTTTGTTAAGTTAAACTTTGTATTTGGGTCAGGTTAGGTTATTCTTTTTAGTCAACACATAAATAATTTGTATTTTTATGATTTTGGTTTGTATTAAAGTTTATTTAGATTTTAATTAGAATTATAATTTAGTTTTTAGTGAACAAAATTAAAAAAATTGTATTTTTTTTTAAATTAAGTGAGTCCGTAAGCTAAACTGTTTAACCCACCAAATCGTGGTGGGTCGTGTCGGGTTCAAATTTTGTTGGCTCGTTAATAAGTGAGTCAGATTGAATTGACTCATTAAATGATCAACTTGTGGTGGGTCGGACCGGGTCATCCGTTTTGACAACTATACTCAAAATGATAAAAAGTATAACTTTTTTTTTTCTTCTAATTAATTTCTTTTTATCCTTGGAGTGTGTATGGTTATGGTATGGCCCTAGGGCATTAATAAGACGGAAAGTGAGAGAACATTGAATTTAACCCAATTAATTAACCAAAGAAGTTGAGGTTTAAACAAATGGCAACCTTATCAAGTTTCTTGAAAAAGTGAGATGAATTAGACAGAAAAAGAATCCCTTGCAAGATGAGTAGATGAGAAGTAGCTGCTAGATTGATTCCACCTTGTCAACTCTCTTCACAAAATTTCTCTTTCATTGTAGCTCCATTATTGCACATATATACTCCCAACCACATTGACCCTACTTGATTTTAACGACCAAGGAAATGAATATGAAAAGGAAGGGAAAAGTAATCAAAAGTTGGGGTCACAAAACAACTACATTTTGATTAGTAATTGCTACTTTAGTGGAGGATGATGGATAATATAAGGGGGGTATATCATGTGTGTTTGTGCTTGCCCTTCTTTCAAGGGAAAATCGTTTGCATCTTGACTTGTGAAAATGGTTTCTTTAATATGGATCCTTTTTCTCTTTTTTCTCCATTCAACCCAAAGTTTTTTATATTCTACATGTGATCTCCAATTCTTCTTGCATTGAGAGAATCTCTCACTTTCTCTCTCCATGCCTTTGTTTTCTTTATTTGGGAATCTCATTTATCACCTCCACAATACAAGCATATAAAACTAATCTTTGAACATGTCAAGCCTCTATCTCTCACTTTCTCTCTGTCAGTCAGTGTGTGTGAGAGAGAGAGAGAAGAGAAGAAAAAACAAAGGTTGATAATAAATGAGGGAGGATCTTCTGCATGACAAAGTGGAACTGAAACAACACTTTCTTTTTCTTTTGCTTTTCTATTGCGTTTTCCAACTTTTTCTCTTTTCTTACACATTTTTCTTATTTTGATCTTTCCAACTTAAACTTTCAATAAAATCTTCTCATCACATGATTAAGAATTGGATTACTTACTAACTGAAATGCGTGTGTGAGTTGAGCTATCACTATATCTTGTATTGGAAACATACCTTACTTGTGCCCAGGATTCTTGAAAGAGGGTAGCTTTATATCTATCTATGGCCACCAAAAAAATTTGACCGTTAGGTTGGAAAGAGTGAATTTCAGAGAAATTGCATGCACTCATCTGAAGGGTCTTTGTGTGGACCCCTTTTAGCCAAAGTTGGAGTACTTGATTCTTTTCCTATCTTTACTTACAATGTAGTACACAACAAACTACAGTTATTTAATAATCCTTTCATTTAGACACTGCATGCTTCTTTTTAATTTCTGTCAAGTTCTGAATATTAGTAGTAATTTGATAAAAACAAAAACTTAACCCCCCACCCCCTATAGAAGTATATTTATTATATTAATTGTAAAAATATCAAGCCAAACATGTGGCCTTTTATTCATATTTTAACTCTACGATCCTCCACTTCTATCTCTAGCACTTCCCTTTTCAGAGCAGCACGTAACTTCACTATCAGAATTCAATTCCCGTGAAATGAAAAACTACCAAAATTGAATAATGGGGATGTGGCAATGAAAGTGAAAGTGTAGATGTTGGGAAATGAAACCTAGACATGGTCAATGTGAATACATTCATATATATATATATATATATATATATATATATATATATATATATATATATATATATATATATATATATATATATCCAAATCTCTTCCCTGAAACTGAATAATACATTTCCCAACACATGATCTAATTTTCTTGCTGTATTTATTTATTTATTTATTTTGTCAGGCTTCATAATTCCATGTGCATTAATGTGATTCTCCTTGACACAATAGGACAGGTCATTTCACATTTATTTTTCAGCTCTCAAGAAAATGTGCTTATTCTAGAGGAACCACATTTGTTGTTGTGTTATGAGTTTACAGTTGCAAACAGGGGAAAGAGGGGTTTGTCTATGTTATTTCTTGACCCATCTTTAAGAATGAGGATTCCCTACATTTATTGCCTTAAATTGCTTTTAGTCTTCGGTGAGAAAACTCACCCTTTAATAACACGGATCCTTGCAAAGAGAGAGTCTTGCATAACTAAAAAATATTAGATAGGTGTCAAAACTCAATTTTATCCCAATTATAATATATATTTAATTATTTTCTCTTTTTACTTTACTTTGTTTTATTTTATTCTCCTATTCTTATTTTATTTATTTTTATTTTATTTTCAATTTTCTTCGTATTTATCTTTACTTTTTATTATTCATAAAAAAGAAAAAAAAAGGAAATTGAAAAAAAGTAAAGAAAAAACAAAAAACAAAAAAAGGTAAATAGAAAAGAGATTTGAAAAAAAAGGTAAGGAGAAAGAAGGTCTAGATCATTGCACATAGTAGACTAGCTCCTTTCTTCATTTGGTGCCTTTTGCTCGTGCATTAGCTGAACTACTATTACTTTTATCATACAAAAAAGAAAACTGCATCAGAAGGATTAGGATGCTATGGTGACTGGCTAGCTGGATCTATATGGATTGATGGAAAAAGGGAAGAGTGGCTCAGCTGCAGATAAAACAATGGGAGGAAGCAACCGCCACTTCCCACTTTCAACGTCTCTCGGCCATGAACAAAAAGGGGAAAATCTCATAAGTATATACATCAAAAAAAGGAGAAAGGAGCGGGGGGCAAACAAAGAGAACAAAAGTAAGAGGAAATAGAAATCATCGGAGCATGGAAGATAGTTGGAAGAGTAGCACATTGAAGAAGAGAACGAGTCATGACAAAGAAAATTAAGAGTGAGACAAGTCCACAAACACGAAGGAACTGAGGAGCTCCGAGAGGTAAGTATTGATCCTTCAATATTGGAGTGAACGTGATGCAATTGTATGTTGGGTTTGTTGTGTCTCTTTTTTATTTGATTTATGATTCAATCAAATGTGTTGTATGCGTTGTTGTTACTTGTTGTTCAAATGCTAGAAACGAAATATGCTTTTTTAATAGTAGCGGATGACAACACAAACACGACTTTAATAGAAAGTAGTAATTATCCTACACTCATCGCCAATTCCTTTCACAACCATAAGAAACCATCCTGTTCCATTCTCAAGGACACCATTCAACTCTTCCCTTATTAAATTGGTCTCACTCTATCCACCCCTTCGACTTGTACCTAGAAAGACAACCCATCGACACCACCATGAATCATCATCACCTCCATCCTTCACACATGTCATTGCCTCACCTCCATTTTACACCATTATCATCAACTCACCATCGACAATAATTAGCCACAGGAAACGGGAACCCATAACGAACACCCTCCACCACGTTTTCCATTACCACCACAACACTTCGCTCGGCCATTAGAACCTGCATCCCAAAACATTATATTCTACCACTTCACCGTGATCAACCCAAAGCTCAACACAAACACCAATTCCTCCAATTATCACCAATCCCGCAACATTCCCATTCATAGAATAAACAATCCTCACCTCCATCACCATCCAATCTACAACAGAACACAATACAGATCAAAACAGAGAGGAAAGAAAAATGTCACCTTTCTCTCTCGTGGAAGAAGAGAATCGAGGATTGGAGATGAGTGGACGACCGACGACGGCTGGAATCATTGACGGTAGTCTCTGGCAAGCAGGGCCTTGCGGTCGTGGAAGAGGTTGGTGTTGTCGGTGGCGATGAGGAAGAAGAAGCGGTTGCACCCCAATTTTCACATTTTACACCCTTCTTGTATATTTACTCTATTTCCAGATTTTTACACATTGCACCCCACTGTGTTTTATGTCTACACCCTACATGCCTTTTCTATTTTTATTTTTTTTACTTTCATTTTATTTTTGTCCCATCTTTTTGTACATATGTTTTCTTCTAAAAAACCCAAAAATATTTAAAATGATGAAAATTCACAAAAATATAAAAGATCTAAAAAAGGAAAAATGTTTCTTTATCCTCTAGTGTCTGTCTAGTCCCTCGCGTCGTATGACACTATTTTTCAAATAATTTAGAAATACCAAAAAATATAAATATTTCAAAATATAAAAATATCAATATTTTCAAACAAACAGTTTCTATTAAGAATTACGTGATCCTTGATTCTTCACTTCGAGATACGTAGGAGCAAGGCCAACCCTTGTCAGGTTCACCTCCATAAAATCAAATCATTTTCTCAATTGTTTTTCAAATATCTTTCCAAGAACTACGTAACCCTGATTTCTCATTTTGAATGAGAATACATAGGACCAAGGTCAATCCTTGTCGGGCCCAAAAAATTAAAAAATATTTTTGTTTCTTTTTAGTATTATTTGTCTCATTATTTTTGGGGAAAATTAATGTTTTGAAAACCACATCAACTTTGCATGTTTAATTAAGGGTACCACCTTTGAGCGGGCATTGTAAGGTGATAACACCTTCCCTACGCATAACTGACTCTCGAATCCAAAAATTTGGTTTTTCGCAGACTTGTTTTATTTTTATGGTTTTTCATAGTTTTCCATAAATAACTATGGTGGTGACTCCAAATCTCTTTTTAAAATTCTTTTTGGTTTGTCGTCCCGTTGCGATTCCGATTGCGACAGTAGGTGAAGAGGATCAATGGTGCAACCATGTGAGAAGAAATAAAAGTTTCAACCAACATGTTGGTGTTAGCATGTTAGGTAATGTAACACCCCTAAGGAATATTAATTTTAAAATAAATATAATAAAGTAAATAACAAACTATTATCTGTCAAACCTCATTTATAACAGTACATTTCCCAAAAACGTGGGAAAATTAAAACTATGGAATCGCATACATCACAAATATTCGCGATTAAAATTTATTACAAACCATAAAATAACTAAATGACAATGTTCAAAAACATGAAAATATCAAAAGATTAAAGTCTTCAAATTCCCATATAATCACGCTCTCTGAACTCAAGCGTCTCCTGGCTCACCTGTCAAATTATCTGCTCCCAGATAACAAGTTATTCGATCATCGCCACGCACAAACAGATAGGGTGAGCTATGCACATATATAAAAAAAATAAAATATGACACCCATCCCAAAGAAAATAACATTATGAAAATATTTCATTATTTTCAAATTACCCATCCCTGATATCATAGTCATTCATGAGTCATATGCATGAATCTAGGTCCTAGGACTTCACTATGCTTCCACGAAACTAACCCTTTCGTGGTCCAATCCTACGAGCCTATCCCGCTCGTAGTCCTGCGCTACAAACTCCTCGCCTGTAGTAAAACATCAAAGCCTTCCTCGATTGGACCCTGGCACACATGCAATCACCATACTATGGGCTCCTCGCCCAGTAGCAGCCAACGGGAACATAACTGTTCCTTGCCCATCGTGCGTCCGACGCATGTTATCCCCATACTAAGGACTCCTCGATACTTAGTAGCCGACAGGAACTAACCAGTTCCATGCTCATCATGCGTCCCACCACCAAGCACATCCTAGACCCCTATTGGACTTAGTCCATCAAGCCCAAACACGAAGGTAAGTGAACTTTGTCCTTCAAGTCCACTGATCCAAGCAACAACCACTTCCACAACAAGTAGAATGCGTGGCGCCGCCTAGACCCTGCTAGGCGAAAACTGGAAAAAATCGCTCGGCGGCCAAACCCCTACCGCCAGGCACCAGAAGCCAAACAAGAGCCACACAGCTCCGTCACCGCTTGGCAGACTCAACCTTACCACCAGGCGCCTAGCGCAGATAGTGGCCATTGCCACTTTTTGAACTCTATCGCCTGGCGGCTCGCCCCGCACCGCCAGGCGCCATACCAGTAGTGCAATGCTACTGGATTTTGGCACTTTTTACTTGTCTTAAGGGCCTCAAACTTGCAATACCAATTTCACACATCAATCATAGTATTTAAGACATAACACCATAACCAGAATTCAATATGTATAATTAGCTCATATCCAAATCAATTATTATCATGCTTTAACATGCCTCACTTGATTCACTAAAGAACAACCACCAAAGATCAATATTAAACCCATCATTTACCACAACACTAGTTATTCAATTTAAAATACCATACCCAAATTACAACAACATACACAATTCGTACCAATTCAATGATATCCTACACACATCCTTATCATCATTTATTACCTTAAACCTATTTCCACAGTCAATATACTCCCGGTTCTGTAATTTTACAGTCTAGTATTAATATTAGTCATGCCACCCCAATTTGTTTAGTGTTGCACCTATACTTGGATTTCCCAAACTGTCACTGCAGCAACCAATATGCAGAAAACACCCAATTCCCACATTAATCCCACTTTTATTAGTTAAAAACTTAGATACTATAATCCCAGTCTATTACATATTAAAACTCTTTTGAAGATGACCCCATCCAATACCCCACAACGAGAACACCAACTAATCACAGTTGTTACTATTCTAACGGGTCGCCTGGCGGTAGCCTTAGTGCCGCCAGGCGGTGCGTGAAAAACTGGGTTCTGCCCAGATTCCTCTCGCATTCGGTGTGACTCACCAACCCTACTGTTTCACAGTTCACCCTCAGGCTGATGTAATTTCACACACCCCACATCCAAGATTCATAATACAATCATGTTATCATCAATTACACGAAAATAGTACACCACTCACAATCATCACATATGACGTTCATGCCCAAACCCAAACTGAACCCAAAAATCCCAATTTCAGGTGCAGTTCATGAAATCTTCCACCAATTACGCAATTACAGGTAATCACACAACACTTGAATCATACACACATCATATAAATTAACCCAAAACGTTCCAGCATCACTGAAACACCCAAAACCCGCGAGAATTGGACAAGCCAAATCGTGTCGCTTGGCGGGCAGCACTTAGCCGCCAGGCGGTTTTTGGAATTTTCCAGAAACGCGATAAAATTCAACAAAAATGCAATAATCACATCTCATTTATCAATTATAACACGAATTCATATATTAGACATACAACACAAGATAGAACTCCCCTAACCTGGATTAAAACTTCCCTTGAGTGATTTTGTGCTTTTTCCTTTGCTTCTCTCAATCCAACCTCAAAGATCTACTGACACTCTCAATTTCCTACTAAATTTCGCACTCCTCTATGGCTGCTAGGTCTGCTAGGATTTCCTTTAACCCTTCAACTTCAAATCAAAACTAAGTGAAATCCTTCATCAGATAAACTCACAACATATTCAATAATCTTAAAAAGGAACAAGATAATCCTTCATCAGTTGATTAAGAAAGCTAAGTGAAATCCCCACTAGACATTAACATAGCATGCTATCTAGATGTGAAGGTTCCTTTCACAAAGCTCAAGAGAAGAAGATGATGGATTGATTCAAACAAAAAGGAAATGGAAAGCACATAAACCATAGAAAACCAAGAACAATTAAAGGAAGAAGAAAACATAAAATGTAAAGGAAAGAAATGGTAAAAATGTGAGAAGCACGCCACTACAAGGTTAGGATAGAAGCCATGACAACCTTGAAGATGAGTGGATGTGTGCCGCCACTTGCTATGCAAGATAAGGCTTAAAAGTATTCACTCCCTAGGGAGGAAACTCTCACAAATGGTTGAGACACAAGAGTATTTTTACTTCAAAATGTTCAACCCTTTTACATGTCTAGGAGCACCCCTTATATAGAAGAGTTTAGGGGCCTATAAGCAAATAAAAGATACCTAAGGATGTCTTTACAAAAACCTAACTCTAGCTTCTAGAAACTAGGTCAAATAAGGTTACAAAAATGAGAGACAAAAGAGCCAACTATGGTGTGTGCAAGGCTAATTTCGTTCTAGCATAAAAGGAGACAAAGAATGTGTCTCATATGTCTCCAAAAAGTGGCCAAAATGTGCTAAAAACAAAGGAGTCCAAAGGTACATAGGTACACTTGTTTTATGCCTTTTTCTTTATGCTTTATGCCTTTGCTTTACTCTCTCATCCACATCATTTATGCTCCCCAATCACCATGTGCCACCTAGCATTTCTTTCTTACTCCTAATTAACCTACAAAGCAAATAAACATAGATTAGCATGTTGGCTTAAGTCAAGTCAACTATAGTCAACAAGTCAAACCTAGTCAAAGGTCAACAAGTCAACTAAAGTTGATTCAACTAAGTCAACTTAGGAAATCAAAAATAACAAACACAAATGAAAGGGATGAAGGATTAGTGAACTTCCTTTTTAAACATGCTTAGTCTTCTTAAGCATGTGCCTCCATCCTTGGTTGGGGTCAATCCTTCATCATCCTCCCCTTCTTGGAGAGAATTTGACCACAAATTCTTTAAGCCTTTGTAGATGGAGCTTGACTTGATTTAGGGGAGGTTTTGCGCCTCCTTTTATGAGCTCTTGTTCCATCCTTTCTAAGGGTACTACCCCTAGCTTTGGTTAGGCCATCCCTCTTTTCTAGACCATTCTTGCTCTCATGCTTGCGCATTGGGTCTTCCTTTTGAGCCTTGCAAGAGAAGGAAGAATGGTGATGTCCATCTTGCTTTGGAAATATTTTTTTGGAGGCAAGTAACACTTTGTAGGTAACTTGCTCTTTTTCTTTTTCATCTTTTCCCTTATCTTTCACTTTATTTTGGTCCTCATTTGCTTGATTGGGTGAGAGAGGTAGGAGTGTGAACTTCTTGCCTTGGAAGGAGAAAGCATAGGTGTTAGCATGGCCATCATAAAAGACTTTTCTATTAAATTGCCATGGCCTTCCTAGCAAAATATGTGTTGCTTCCATAGGCACAACATCACATAACACCTCATCTTTAAAATTTCCAATTGAAAAGATAATGAGGACTTGTTGAGTTACTTTAATGTCTTCTTTTTTAAGCCATGATAGCTTGTAGGGCTTGGCATGAGGGATAGTTTTCAAGCCAAGATTTTCCATAATCCTTGTGCTAGCCACATTTACACAACTTCCATTATCTATGAGGAGGAGACATAGTTTGTCATTGATATGACACCTTGAATGAAAAAGGTTTTGTCTTTGAGAAGGGTCAAGTTCCTTGGAAACTTGTCTTAGTTGGTGCCTTATCATTAACAATCCAACTTCAAGGGGTTTAATCCTTTCACATGAAGAAGAAGTGTGGGAAGAATTACTTTTGGGGGGAAGGGGGAGAAAAATGTTCACTCTCTACTTCTTTTTTAAGGTTTAAGGCCATGGTTCTTTTGGTAGGACAATTTGAAGCTATGTGCCCATATCCCAAACACTTAAAAAATTTCATAGAACTTGTCCTTGTACCTTTAGGAGTTTCATTAGAAGGCCTAAACGAATTAGTCCTAGGAGGTGGGTCTTAGGAACTCTTGGGTGGTGATTTATCATGTTTTCTTTTTTTATCTTTTCAAGTACTAGAATAGTAGTCATTGTATGAACCACTCCTGTTGGCCTATTTTTTCTTTTGCAATTGAGTTTCAACTTTGGTGGTCAAATGTAAAACTTTGTCAAGAGAGGAGTACTCATATAACTCTACTAAATCTTGTATGTGCCTCCTTAACCCATTCACAAATCTAGCTATATTTTCCTCTTCACTTTCAAATTGGAGTCCTACTTTTAGAAGCATGGACTCCACCAACTTGTAATATTCATCCACACACATGGACCCTTGTTGAAGCCTTTGGAGCTTCAAAAGAGTCTCCCTCCTATAGTAGGAAGGAACAAATCTAGCGCGCATCAAATTTTTAAGGTCCCTCCAAGAAGTCGCGAAGTCGCGAGTGACTCTTGGTTAATATTGTCCATACATAATTGATGCCACCAAGTCATGGCATAATCCTCAAACTCTAAGACTACCAAATCTACTTGCTTTTGATCACTAACTACATGAATGGTAAAAATTTGGTCCACTTTTTGTTCCCACTCAATGTAGATGTTTGGGTCATTTTCTCCTTTGAACTTAGGAATCTTTGGAGTTTGCTTCTCTTGTAATGGGTTGTGCCTAGAATGCCCTCTTTTCCTAGCCTCTCTTTCTTGCTCCCTAGCTTCAAGCCTTTGAATGTGCTCTTGGATTCTTAGGTCACTTTGCTCCTTGTCCTTTCTCAATTGTTCAAAGGACTCCTTCCTAGACAACTCCAAATCCCGAAGCAATCTCATCAATGTATTATTTTTGTTTGGAGTAGGTGCATTTGATGAACTTTCCATGATTCCTACAACAAAACACTCAAAGCTAAGACAAAATAAATGAATTAGGGGTTAGACAACATGAAAACCGAGACCAATTCCAACCCAAAATGCAACCCAAGTGTTTAGATCACACTCCCTAAGTAACAAGGCAAGGCTAACACTCAAAATCCATCAAAGGATTGAAGAAAACACTTTTAAAACCTTGTGCAAAACCTTTCAAATGCAAGACAAGTGATTTGGCCAGAACACCCTAAGAGTTTCAAGAAAAGAAAACTAGTAAAACAAAACAAAGAACACCTAGTGACAAGCAAGAAAAGCACAAAAACAAGAAAGCTAAACTCTAAAAAAGAAAAGTTTGAGACAAAACTTTTAACAAGACTAAAACAAGAAAAAACACATTTTAAAGACTCTATGGAAAGTACTTGACAAGCATCTTCAAGTCTTAAATCATGCATACACCAAGAAAGATCATAACCAAGTTAAAATATGGAACCAATTAGCCAATATCACCAAATTCTCAAGTATGAAAACTAGTAGCATAACACCTAGTGAAAAACACACTTTTAGTTCACCAAGGAGCAAGGTTGCTCTCGGTTTTTAGGCAAAAATTGGTGCAAAATTTTCTTCTTTCCACAACTAGTTTCATAAAATGGTGAGAAAGAGTTTTAGGTGGCTTGGACACTTAGTTCCTCAAGTTTTAGACCAAAATCAATTTCATGGAGCTTACATCAAGCAAGACATAAAGTGAAAGCAAGATTCAAATACTTGGAAAAACAAGAATAAGAAAACTTCAAGTTAACATATGACATATGACTCAAGCAAAAGTTAGGCACATTTAAAGACTTAACATGACATACATAAAGACACAAACATGTAGCTATCATGCATTTAAACTCATGGATTTGAGGCTCAAAGACTAAGCATCCAAAGACATGTTATCCAACCACATTTAGGAGCTTAAAGAGGTGCAAAAACCGTAGTCAAACTGCCACAACAAAACGTGAAAATGCTGATTCACGTATTCTTGGCAGATTTGACATTTGCTCACTAATTTGATCATACCTTTCTCCACAGAACTCCAAATGCGTTGGTTCTTTTTTTTCTGGAAACTAGACTCAAAGAGCTTTCTTTTGACCCAAAAAAGTAATTTTTGGACCGCTGAGCTGGTGCAGTTTAATGTTTTAAATTCGTCAAGTTTTTTGCCAACACTATTTTTTGTGTGTAATGGAAGTGGATTCGAACCATACAAAGATAGCTACAACAAGACAATGTTAGCACATGAAAAACACAATATTCAAGATAACCTAGGCTCTAGATACCAAATGATGAAGGATTATCTTGTTTCTTTTTAAGATTATTGAATATGGTGTGAGTTGATTAAGAAAGTTAAGTGAAATCTCCACTAGACATTAAGATAGCATGCTATCTAGATGTGAAGGTTCCTGTCACAAAGCTCAAGAGAAGAAGATGATGGATTGATTCAAAAAAAAAAAGGAAATGGAAAGCACATAAACCATAGAAAATCAAGAACAATTAAAGGAAGAAGAAAACATAAAATGAAAAGGAAAGAAATGGTAAAAATGTGAGAAGCACGCCACTACAAGGCTAGGCTAGAAGCCATGGCAACCTTGAAGATGAGTGGATGTGTGCCGCCACTTGCTATGCAAGATAAGGCTTAAAAGTATTCACTCCCTAGGGAGGAGACCCTCACAAATGGTTGAGACACAAGAGTGTTTTTACTTCAAAATGTTCAAGCCTTTTACATGTCTAGGAGCACCCCTTATATAGAAGAGTTTAGGGGCCTCTAAGCAAATAAAATATACCTAAGGATGTCTCTACAAAAACCTAACTCTAGCTTCTAGAAACTAGGTCAAATAAGGTTACAAAAATGAGAGACAAAAGAGCTAACTATGGTGTGTGCAAGGCTAATTTCGTTCTAGCACAAAAGGAGACAAAGAATGTGTTTCATATGTATCCAAAAAGTGACCAAAGTGTGCTAAAAACAAAAGAGACCAAAGGCACATAGGTACACTTATTTTATGCCATTTACTTTATGCTTTACTCTCTCATCCACACCATTTATGCTCCCCAATCACCATGCGCCATCTAGCATTTCTTTCTTACTCCTAATTAACCTACAAAGCAAATAAACATAGATTAGAATGTTGGCTTAAGTCAAGTCAACTATAGTCAACAAGTCAAACCTAGTCAAAGGTCAACAAGTCAACTAAAGTTGATTCAACTAAGTCAACTTAGGGAATCAAAAATAACAAACACAAATGAAAGGGATGAAGGATTAGTGAACTTCCTTTCTAAACATGCTTAGTCTTCTTAAGCATGTGCCTCCATCCTTGGTTGGGGTCAATCCTTCATCAAAGGGTGATTAAGGGAGACATTAACTTTGAGAGAGAAGAGAATTAGAGGGGGAATTTGGACTGCATTTTCGTGGTGTTGACGGGAGAGGGTTCAGAGACATCAAAACGTGCTTTTGGAAGAGTGGAAGCTGAGAATTTTGGTAGAGGAGAGGAATGTTCTTGGACCTCTTGAAAGAAAGGCTTGGGAAAACCATTTGGGAGCAAGGGTTCTAGGTTAGGGGAGTTCCTTTATGTGTATGAACTATCTGTGATTATTATCGTGTTGTAATGTTTGAATATGATGCTCTGCTTGATCAAAAGCCTGTTGTTTTCGCGTTTCTAGAAAATTTCCAGAAACCGCCTGGCGGTGTCGAATATACCGCCAGGCGACGCATGAGAGTTAACCCAATTCTGGGTTTTTTGTGATGAACCGCCTGACGGCAAGGGTGACTCCGCCAGGCGACGTGAATATTGTGCAGAAAATGCTATTTTTTTACTTTTTGCACAGCAGGGACCGCCAGGCGCATGTTTCATACCGCCAGGCGCCAAGCTCTGATTTTCTGGGCGTTAGGCGCCACAAATTTTTCCAGTTTGCGCAGTTTTCGTAAAACTGCGTTTCCTGATTCGTTAACTGTTCTATTTAAGTGAAATTTTGATAAGAGATTCATAACATGTTGTTCTTCACTTTGAACGGTGGAGATTTGAATTGGATGTCTGCAGCTAGAGATATACATCACTCATGACTGGTTGTTTTAATTCCCTAATAGTATGATTATTAATGGATGATTAAGTGTGCTTAAGTGTTGGTATGACCTTGATTGGTGAATATATATATATATATATATATATATATATATATATATATATATATATATATATATATATATATATATGTAATATAGATGTGTGATTGATGAATATGTTTTTAGTAGTGCTTGTTGAGCCATGTTGAATATATGAACCTATATATGTTAGCTCGAATGTGTGATATTATAAGTGTGTGAAAAAGGCCACTATTGATGATATCACTATGACCGAATGTTGCATGATCATGAAGGGTTTTGGCAAATATGGGAACATGATAATCATACTTTAAATGTAAGGGGACCTGTTTTGATTGGTGCAGGATGTATTGTGACTTGTATAAACTGAATTGTACGAACCCCTTCCCTAATTACGTTGTTTCTCGTAAATTATTGGTTTTTGTCCAGAAATCGCCTGGCAGGCATAAAGGTGCCGCCAGGCGACACACCAATTTTTGCCCAGTTTTCTAGGTCTTGATATGAACTGCTTGACGGCGAGGAAATACCGCCAGGCGGTGCTGCGTTGTCTGGGTTCGTTTTGTTGTGTTTTGTGCTGAAGTCATTGTGTATGTGTTGACTCTTTGGGAAAATTGTAAATGATGAAGCATGAATACATGTTAGGAATTTTAAAAAGAGTGATTGGAATCCAATTCCAAAGAGTAAGGGTTGATGAACATTAATAATTAAAATTTGGGAAGGAAATTTTAATGAAGCGCATGCGATATGGAGTGTTGTGGTTCTTTTAGCAATTGGAAAATATTCTGGAATAGGGCCTTGGTTACTTACAGGTACAGAGATAGGAGGTTCTATTTGGTTCTAATACACTGCGTGGCGGCACCCTATTTGCCGCCAGGTGACGACGAGGAGCAAGTGCAGTTTTGCAAACTGGAATGGTTTGGAAAAGAGGGAAGAAAACCATGGATGTGGATGTTAAAATAAAATTAGGTGATGAAATGGGAAGGGATAATATACGTATATCATTAGAGAATGAGACTAGTGGGGGGGGAAGTGATGATGTGTTTTATGTTTATGAGTGGTGTAAGAAGGATAGTGAAAGGAAGGAAATGCTAATCCTAATAAAATTCTAAGTGCTGGAATGCGTAGTTTTCTTTAGGATTGGTGCTCTTCGTGATAGTCAAGCCTTAGTGAGTTGAAGAATCAATCTTAAAATTGTGCAGCTTAATGAGAAGAGAATTGAATAAATAGAGTTGGCATTAATTACAGTATAGTAAAAGTAGGTTGCCTAATTTTAGGATATTGGTTTAGTAACTCTTTTCTTAAGCTTGATTAAGTCATCTGCCAAGATTAGAGGACTTGATGAATCACGTGCCTAGAATCCAGGAACCTATGAATATGAGTATTAGGAAATTGAATTGATTAAGGTATGACTGGGTGATTAGGTATGATGTCCTGATAATTGAGGGTGTAGTGATGCCTTTGGTAGTGTTTTGGATTAAGGAATGACTTAATCTGGGTGCCAAAACCAGTAGAAATGCACTACTGGTATGACGCTTGGGGGCCTGGGTGTGTGCGCTAGGCTATAGGGGCAGCATAGATGTTCCTGCACTGCGTGGCGCCTAGCGGCAAGGTGTGATCCACCAGGCGATAGACCCTACAATAGTGGGTCTACGAGAGGCTGGCGCTTGGTGGCAAGGGGTGTTCCGCCAGGCGGTCTACGTAGATGTCGCTTGGCGGCGCTTAGGCTGCGCTAGGCATTAAAGTTACAGGTACCTGATAAGCGTGAGTTGTTATATGCAGTGATGCTATTCTTGGATCAGGAGATGTTGTGTCATGAGCGGGTAGGTTCATGGATGGTGGTGAACACGTGATGGTATGAGCGGGGAGGTTCATATCCTGTTACTCTTGTGTGGAGATACGAGTGAGGTAGGTTCATATGTTCCTTGCTCACACTTGAGAGATGCTACGTGCGGGGAAGTACGTAGCTGGTGGATCACGTGTGTTGGACTACGGGCAGGCAGGTCCGTAGAGCAGGACTACGAGCGGGAAGGTTTGTAGAGCAGGACTACGTAGAGGTAGGACCACGAGTGGGTAGGTTTGTGTGAGCATCATAAATCCTGAATCGAAGACTAACTATTTGTGTGATTGGAAGGTTGAAAAGTCTTGGGGCATTAAGGTCTTGGTCAAGAACTAACTAGACTAAATTAGTTGGGTAATTGATATTATTAATATATGTTATTTTCATTATGAGCTCACCCTTTCTGTTTGTGTTTGGCGATGATCGTGTGATTCATTACATGGGAGCAGATGATATTACAGGTGATGCTGGCGATGCATAGAGATGGAGATAGGGCTAGCTTGGGGACTTGCGCTAGGAAATAAATTATGTTTTCTTCTATTTTGTCGGATTTTGGATATTGTAATAAGATTATTACTTTAGCTTTAATCGAATTTTGGCACATTGAATAATGTTTTAAATTTTCCCGTGTTTGGGAATAATAAAATTTTGTCGTTTGATCTTCATTTCTTATTTATTTATTTTAATTAAGTAATTTCCAGTAGGGACGTTACATAAACAAAGCATGAAAATGAAGAAATGAAAGAATTGAGAAGCATGCCATTACAAGGCTAGGCAAAAGCCATGAAACCTTGAAGATGAGTGGAAGGTGCCGCCACTTGAGTGTAGCTCAAGATAAGGCTTAAAAGTCTCACTCCCAAAGGAGGATACTCTCAAAAGGTTGAACACAAAGGTGTATATAAATTCCAAAATGATAAAATCTTTTACAAGTAGTAGAGGGCCCCTTATATAGAGGTGTTTAGGGGCCTCTAAGAAAAACACATGAGTTTCAAAAGAGCTACAAAGTAAATAAGAAACCCTACATTCTAGAAGGTAGGTTAAATGGTGCATCATCACGGTCTCCATAGGTGATTCTCGGCCAAGGCAAGTGTGGTCACGTTCTAGATGTTTCTAGAATTATTCAAGGTGGATTCTTGACCAACTCATGTGGCCCCTCATTCTAGGTGTTTCTAGAATGCCTAACTCATTCTCTTTCTTCCACATGTGCTTCCTTTGCGCCACCTAAGCTCCCATTTGTGCCACCTCCTTTGTCATCTTTAATTGTCCTACAAAGCAAGTACTTATGGATTAGCATATTGGCATAAGTTAATCTTAAGTTAACAAGTCAACCATAGGTCAAGATCAATAAGTCAACTAAGAATTGTTAACTAAGCCAACTTCATGGAAATCAAACTTATGAAATGCTAAATAAAGATAGAGATTGAAAAGCCTCCTTTTTTGTCACGCTTCTTGTTACTCTCCTTGGGATGGCTTCCATGATGTTTGATGCGGTGGCCATGCCTTCATCAGGATTGTACAACCTGTAATGCAAATTACATTCTGGATTGTACAATCCGTAATTCAAAAACTTAACTTGAAAGAGGAAAACAAACATGGTTTATGACTTTCTACTTAAAATATCAATGTGTGGCACACATATGCTTCTCACACACGTCTCATGCTTTCTTTTCTTTATCTCCCTTACGATTTTTGCGATGCTATTTTACAGAAACCTTATGATCTTTACCTTCTTTTCTTTTCTCTTAGTCATGCCCTCTCCATTCTTTATTTCTCTCTCATTTGTTCTAATGTTCAATACTCTGTCTTCAAAGCAACACTAATCTTTCCTTGCCTTGTCATGCAACTGTAGCCAACCAGGCACAATTGTCATTTCTTCTTCAAAGATTGTGTTAAATATGATCATTTTGTGTATATTGAATAGGTTTTATGTTTTGACCCAAATACTATCTCAAAAATTTAGAAACTTTTATGAGATTTGTGCCAATGCATATCTTTCACATGTTTTGATTTTATTTAGGGTTTTAACTTTATGTTGCTTCTCTATTTTGGGAAAAAAATTATGATAAATATTTTTCTTGTGAATCTCTTGTCATGCATGCCTTACTCCGTTTGGGTAATGAATTGTTAAAAATCTCCATTTCATTTGTTTTTTGAATTTGAAATTTGAATTTAAAACATGAATGAAGGACTCTACGTTCTTACCTGATTTGGGATTTGAAGTTTGTGTATTTGACTTATTTTAGAAATCTTATTCATTAATGTTTGAAGTTTATGTATTGCTCCCACCCACATTTATCATTTCATGATCATGATTTCATGGAAATGACTTTACTAATTACTAATTATTTCATTACTTTACTAATTATCTCCATCTCTATTTATAGATTTATGCACCTAATTCAAATTTGTGTGCTAATAGTGAGAGTAGTTTAATCCGAGTTGTGGATCTGAAAATAAAAGGATCTCAGTTGCTAGCTTTTGGTTACCCAATCTTCAATGACAATTTGTTTAAGATAGCTTTGATATAATTTCAGATATATAGAGATTTCCTGCTTCATTTTGGCCCATTAAGTTTCTTTATATGAAAAAAAAATTGCATTAGATTAGCTTGGGTGTTTAATGATACAAATAATAGTTTGGTGATTTTTAAGCTCTTAACCTTCTGATCATTACTTACTCATGCTTTGACTGATATAGTTCTACAAACATGTCATTTCACAACCTTCTAGTCTTTCATGGTAACCTCAATATAATTTAGATACAAGATACATAGATTTCCTGCTTCATGTTGCCCTATTGAGTTTCTTTATATGAAGGGGAAAATGCAGTAGCTTGGGTGTTTAATGATACAAAGAGTAGTTTGGTGATTTTTTAACTTTGAAAACCTTCTGATTATTGCATACTCATGTTTTGACTGAGATAGTTCTACAAATACGTTATTTGCACAACCTTCTTTGATATACTTTCACATACAAGTAACATAGATTTCTTGCTTCATTTTATCCTATTAAGTTTCTTTATAATAAGGACAAAATTGCAGTAGATTAGCTTGGGTGTTTAGTAGTGATATCGCTGTCGTTAGGCGATCAAATTACCACTACTTTAGCAACTTCAGTATTGCCAGTTTGTAGTGAACAAAATAGTTAGGGTTAAGATAACCCTGAGTCGTCTCACAACGAATACGGAATTGATCTCAAATATTTGATTCTTAAAAATGCAATTAAAACTAGCAACTATAAAAATAGGGGGTTTTGATATGCAAAGAAAATGACACGGAAGATTGTAAACGCAGTAATCGTAAATAGGTCAATTCCACTACTTTTTCTAAATAAGATTCTTCATTGGTTATCTAGAGATTATTATTAAATTAATTATTGTTGTTGATTTTCAAATAAATCAATGTAAAGACTCAATTCATTTGTTGGCATCCTCACTTTTAATCAAAGTACAGTCTCAATTAAAAGTGAGAATTGTTAGATTGTCCATAGTAAATTTAATCAAAGTACAGTCTCAATTAATTTTACTATGCCTAATCATGTCTATTCCTTTGTTTCTTTACCAAATAGAAAACTTAATTAATCAAAGTAAAGTCTTGACTAATTTTAGTTAAAGTAATTACCTCTAATCAAATTAAAGTCTCAATTATTGGCAAAAACTTATTTAATCAAATGAAAGTTTCTAAACAAAATCAAAGTAATGTCTCAATTTTATTTAAAAACCTCTTAACTCATATGATTAGCATGCATATAGATTTAAAATCATTATTTTCTATTCAATTTAGAAGCAAAGGACATAGATAAACAATAAAACCACAACAATAATCAATATAACAAAACATATAAATTCATCTAACCTCAGAATCCATTTAAGAAATTACAGTGGAATCAACCCTAAAAGCTTAGCCCTCCATGGCTTTGATGGAATACATGATGATATGAAAGAAAGAAAATAAAAGAAAGAACGAGAGATGTGGTGGAGACGGTATCTGCCAAAACCAGAGAGTTCTAAGTGTCTAAGCTGTAAGCTGTCAATTGTCAGTCCCACGCTTCTGCTCCCTTAAGTCTCTTTATATAGGCTTCCACTGGACTTTGGGCTTTATCTGTCAGTTGCTAAAATCTTTTATTTTTATTTAATTAATTAGCAACTTAATTTCTGTCCAATTTCCAATTCTGCCCCTCTCATTTAACCATATTTGCAGTTTTGACCAGAGTTGACTGCTGACTTTGACCAGTTGACCAGTTGACCAGAGTTGACCAGTTTGACTGTCCTATCAGAGGCTGACACGTGGCGCAGAATGCACTTTCCAGAATTAGGGTTTCACTCTCACACTCTTCTCCCTCCCTCCTGACGGCGGCTGCTTCGTTTTCCGGCGAACTCTTCTTCTCCGATCTGGTGCACGGTGTGCGACAATGGTGGCGCTGCCAAAGAGTGCGCGAGGTGCAGATTTCCGGCGAAGAGTTCGCGGTTCCGATCTGTTCCTCGCTGCTGGTGGTGCGCGAAGGATGGTGCTGCGTTGTTGCTGCAGATGCGGAGGCGAGAAGATGGAGGTGTGGTGGTTCTGCAGTGGTGGCGTGAAGCTGCTGCCATGGCTGACGCACTGTGGAGAAGCTTCGCGGAGGTTGTTGTTGTTTGTGAAGTGTGCAGGAATGGAAGCTGCTGTTGCTCGTCGCTGCTGCGATGTTGCTCGCGAGGGAGTGGTCGACGAACGGTGCAGTTGATGGAACGTTCATGGTGGCTGCGGGAGAAGATGGAGGCGCGGTGGAACGTGCCTGGTTCAGGTGGTGTGCGATGGCTGCGGAAGCTGCTGCCATTGTTGTGCGCGAGGAAGAAGAACTCGCTGGTGGCTCGCGGCGCGACGTGATGGCCGGAAGAGGTGGAGGTTTGCGGTGATGACGGAAATGGCGCGGTGCTGTTGCGGTGGTGCTGTCGCTGCTGGTGCGTCGCCGGCAATGGTGTGATGGTGATGCAGTGGTGGTTGGCGAGGTGAGGAGGTGCAGCGGCGGCTGCCATGGTGGTGGAAGGAGAGAAGAAAATTAGGGTTAGGGTTTCATGAGTGAGATAGAGGAGATGATGACGTGGCAAGATCTGATTGGTTAATTTGGTGAGGGTAGGATTATGACACGTGGCTTGTTCTGGTTGGCTAATTTTAAGAGGTGGGGATTGCCACATGGCATGATCTGGTTTAGTGGAGTTTAAGTGGTAGGAGGGGTGCAACTTAGTGAAAACTGGGGGTGCAGAACAGGTTTTTGTGGTCGACTTGAGGGAGGAGTGTGCAAATAAAATCTGGGGGTGCATTTAGCTCCTGATTTATTCTTTTCCAGAATTTCTTGATTTTGGACTTATTTTGTAACTTTGAATATTTCAAAATCACACTATTAATTGACCAAAAATAAATTCCAGCTGCATTAACAAACGTTAGAATATCCAATAATATTTTATGCAACTAAAATCAATTTTTACGCCACTTTTACCAAACTTACTCAATAAATCCAATAATCACAAATCCTAATTAAATCAATCTTTAAGCACAGAAAATTCAATTAAATCCCCAAATTTAAATATTAAATGAGGGCAAAAATTTGAACTCATCAAGTAGTTTTGTGATTTTTTTACCTTTGAAAACCTTTTGATCATTACTTACTCATGTTTTGACTAAGATAGTTCTACAACCACGTCATTTGTACAACCTTATTGATGACTGGGCCCAACCATAGGCCCAATCAAAGGCCCAGTCACTAGAAGCATGTTAAGAAGGATACAAGAAGAGATGGACCTTCAAGAGCCCAATGGGCTTCAAATGATATATTCACAGGCCAAGGAAGAGGTCAAGGTATGATGGACGTGTTCTAGATATTTTTCAATTGGCCCAATTGTTTAGGCCATGCTATCAAAATAAATTTCTAAAAGTAGTTTTGGATCATAATTCACCTAGCTTTTTCAATTGGATCCATTAGGCCCAATTACAAAAGTCTATGCCAAGTTGCATCTAGGTTTAGCCATGCTTTGCATAGTAAACACATGTGGTCAACAAGGAAGGCATGATTAAGCCAAATGGTGTAAGACCTGCGAAAAATTAAAATAAAGAGAAAAACATAGAAAAAGTAATGTTTTGATTTTAAATTGATGATTTATTTAAATTATGAAATAGGGGATAAATATGTGAGTGATTTAAGTTATTGTTTTATTTATTTTAATTTTAGTATTATTTTTAATATGGTTTATATTGTTTATAAATATGATGTGCATCTTATTTCACGAGAAGTTGTGACTTAATGCTTTCTGTGTTTGTTTGGTGTGTGGAGGGTTGTGAGGTTGAATCCGTCTTGCTTGGGCAAGTATTTCTATGTTTTTCTCTATCCTCCTTTGCTTTTGTGGTGAGGCCCATATAAAGTCTTAGTTTTCTCTCTCATCCCTTTTTTTCGCTCTTTCTGTATTAGTGGTTGCAGCATACAATGTATTACAAACACACTTGATGCCACACAAGAAGATATAGAAACAACTAGGATGTTTTTTTTTCTATAATCGTAACAAACCACTCAATAATTAAATAAAGATTTGGAAAAAGGGTTTTGATAGCCGCATAGAGTAAAAATCCTCTAGGTTTATGGGTTTAGAGAGTGCATCAAAAGGAAGGTGAGAAACGTCAAAGCATAGGAGGAAGGTTGGGGCTTAGAGAAACCGGGAAGGACCTTTGAAGGTTGCTACAAGAGGTAAGGGAAGCTGAGCTTGTATATTTCTTTTCACTTTTGTGGTTTTGTTTGCAATATCTTCTGGATCAGGTAGTCGATTTTGACGATGATGCTATGGTTTTGGAAGTATGGGCGTAGGCGGCGAGCTGCGTGGACCAAGGACAGAGCCAACTTTTCCACCATTTGATATCTGGTTTCAAGATCTTGTAGCGTTCTGCTAACGAAGTAGACAAGATGTTGTGTGCCCTCTATGTCTTGGACAAGCGCAACGTTGACAGCGTGGTCGGTGGTTGTGATGTAAACTAGCAGGGGTTGGCGAGTGTCCGGCTTGTGGAGGATAGGTGGTGAGGTGAGGGTGGTTTTAAGTTTCTGAAAAAAAATTTCGCAATCGTCTGTCCACGTGAGTCGGGCGGGTTTTGTGAGGAGTTGGACTATTGGTTGGGTTTGTTCAGCCAGTTTGAGCAGGAAACGGGAAATGGCTGTAAGGCGGCCTATGAGGCGTTGGACCTCTTTGATGGTGGTGGGGCTACGCATTTCGATAATTGCCTTGCACTTCTCAGGATTGGCCTCTATGCCGCGTTGGGTTAACATAAATCCAAGGAACTTACCACGGTCGACACCGAATACACACTTGTCGGGGTTGAGGCGAAGGTTGTATTGGCGTAATGCGGAGAAGATTGCAGAGAGTTCCTGGGTGTGTTGGTGATGGCTTGGGGGTTTGACAACCATGTCGTCGACGTACACTTCGACACATTGTCCCATCAGATGGTTTAAAACTTTGTCCATTAGTCGTTGGTAGGTTGCTCCAGCGTTTTTAAGACCAAAGGGCATAACTCTGTAAAAGTAATTGGTGTCGTCAGTGATGAAAGCGGTCTTGTTCACGTCAGATGCAGCCATAGGGATTTAGTTGTATCCAGAATATGCATTCAAGAAACTAAGTACTTTATTCTCTGCCGCGCCATCGACAAGTCAGTCGATATTGGGTAAGGGGTAGGCATCTCGAGGACAAGTCTTCTTCAATGAATACTGCGCTTAGTAACTTGTCAGCCTCAACCTTAGCTGCAAGGCGTCGTTCTTCGCCGAGTTTGCGTTTTTTTGGGAGATGTAGCAGGCTTCTTTGTAGATGGATAACTTGTGGGATGCTACTAGAGGGTCTACCCCAGGTAAGTCAGCGGCTGACCAAGCGAAAAGGTTCGTGTTGCTGACCAAGATAGGTGTGATGATGGCACGCTCGTCAAAGTTCAAACCGGTGCCTAAATTGATGGAGTGGCCATTTGGAAGTTCTAGAGGGGAGGTTTCTTCAACAGCTTCGAGACGAACATCCCGGCCCACTCTGGGGTCTAGATCTTCGCCCGATAGAGCGATGCCGGAGCCGGATGGTTGCTCAATGTGATTGGTTTGCTGGATTGGGAGTTGTGGGCGTAGGCTGGCAATGTAGCATTCACGTGCCAGGCGTTGGTCGCAATGGACGGTGAGGATGTCACCGGAAGGGGAGGGGAACTTCATGGCCAGATGTGGGGTGGAGATGACAACGCCGAGGGTGTTGAGCGAAGGACGGCCAAGGAGGACATTGTAGGATGTGGGCGCGTCAATGATAAGGAAGCGAATGGGGATGGTTTTAGTTTGGGTTCCATCGCGAAACACGGTGTGAAAGTCAATGTAGCCGTGGGTGGAAACTTGTTCGCCAGAAAAGCCATAGAATTCTTCGTCATATGGAACCACGGTAGTGTTTGGGAGATGGAGTTTTTGATAGGTGGCCCAGTAGAGGATGTCGACAGAGCTGCCCTAGTCAACAAGGACTTTCTTAACGGCGTAGTTCTCGATTTCAACAGTGATGACCATGGGGTCGTCTTGTTGGTGGTCGAGGCCGTGAAAGTCGTCGTCTGTGAAGATGATGGGAGGCATGCGTCATCTGTGATGGGAATGGATAATATGGTTGATGGATTGAATATGGCGGAGGTTTTTGTTTCTGGTAGAAGAAGTGGATCCTCCACTAGCGAAGCCACCAGAGATGGTGTTGATAGTGCCACGTAGGGGAGGATCGGCGGGGGTGATGTCGGTGCGAGTCGGTTGGGGATCCTGGTTAGCGGGTTGGGCGGGGCGTCTGTCGTGGCGAGAGTTGTGTGGAGGGCGTTTGTGGTCAGATCGAGGGGGGTGATGGGATCGAGAGGGGGGTGATCATCTCTACGGATGAAGCAGCGAAAGTGACCAGCACAGACCAATTCTTCTATTTTATCCTAGAGTGCTTTGTAGTCTTCCGTAGTGTGGTCGTGGTTGCGGTGGTAGCGGCAGTATTTGGTCATATCAGCATTAGGGGGAGTGGTTGTCTTGCGTGGTGGTGGAATGAGGTCAGCTTGTAGGGCCTCATCAAGGAGGCGGGATCAGGCTACAATAACAGGGGCGTATCTGGTAAAACGGGGTTGGCGTGGCTCGCGTGGGCGGGTATCGGGGCGGGGGGCCTGCGGGGTTGGGTTGGCGGAGGTGGCTGCATAGTCATTGCAGAATTTGGTGTGGAGGGTCTGCATTTCTTCCATGCGAACATAGTCGGTCGCACGCAACTTGAGCTCGTGCATAGAGGCGGGTGGGTAGAGGTAAACGTTGTTGGCGAAGGGGCCGGATTGGAGGGTGAGTGTCATACATTGAAGGATCATTTCGTGGTTGAGGTGTGGGGTACGAAGGGCTACCTTGCTGAAGCGATCGATGAATGCTCTGAGTGGTTCACCTTGTTCTTGCCTGATGCCTAAGAGAGAGATTGTAGTGGTTTGGTGTGGGCGGCTGCCAGCGAAATGAGTTGAGAACATATGGGAGAGAGCGTTGAAGCTGTCGATGGAGTAAGGTGGAAGGGTTGTGAACCATTCTAGAGCAGGGCCTTTGAGGGTGGTGGGGAAGGCTTTGCAAAAGACTGCATCTTGAGATGTACAAGGCGACATGGGTGATGTAGACTTTAAGATGTTCGTCAGGGTCAGTTTCACCGATGTAGCGGTCTAGTGTGAAGGGTTCCCACTGGGCGGGAAGGGGGTTGTTGGCGATGAAGTCGGTGAAGGGGTGGCGACGCCTGGGTTGGTGGGGTGGGAGTGGATGGGGGGAATGGGATGATGGACAAAAGTGGGAAAGGTGGAGGTGAAGTTGTGAGGAGGGATGTGGGTTGCCATAAGGTAGTGTGGGTTGTAAGGTGGGACATGGGTAGTGTGTAGGGTGGTGGGTATGTTGTAGGGGACCTGGGTGGTGGGGAGGGTAGCAACAGGGGTGGGGGCTGCGGTGTGACCCGGTTGGGTAGAAGGGAAGTGAATGGGATGGGTGGAGGGAATGGGTGTTTGTTGGGTGGTGGTGAAAGTGTGAGGGATAGGGTTGTATTCGCTTTCTTCTTCTGTGGGCGGGAAGGCCGAGGACCTTGCAGCCTTAGACACCTCATTGGCTTTTCCTTTTTCTTTATTATTCACATTGATATCATAAACAATGTTGTAAGTGTAGCTAAGATTTAGGTTCTCAGCCACAAAACAGAATTGTTACTACCGACGAACAGTGACTTTGATATTAGTATAAAACAGGATTTTTGTAAGTGCATCACTTCTTTCATCCATATACTAGGAATATGAAACTAAATTCTTGTGTTTTTAATCGTAATTTACTCATATTGTTTATACCAGTTATAGTTTTATTAATCATTTATTATATGTAATTGAATTTTGTTGTATTCTACCTAAATTTCAGATTTGTTTCTTGATCTAATTTTTGTTTAGCACGATTTTTTATGCATTTTTATTATCTTTTCTTTTCGTGAAATTAAAAATTACTTAGGTGAAATTCTAGCATTCATAGTCGGTAACTAAAAGGTCCTTTTTTGTTTCTAACAAGATAATGAGTTATTAAATGAATCATTGTTTCAAAAATCATGATTATCAGTGATGAATAAGATTATCGGACAATGAAGTCCTTATAGTTTTTAAATCCCTTATATTGCTAAATATGTTGAACTATTTTTATGTTTAATATGAATAACTAATTAATGTAAAAGAAACACATTTACTTAATTAATTCTAGATTGTGGATTTAAACTGCGTGAAACGAAGATGGAAAATTCTGTTATAATTTTGTTGTATTGTAGTTAATTTTGAAAGGGAAAAGGAAAACGGGCTTAGAGATTATTAGCCCATTTTCTCTGACGAACATAAAAGGTGAATTTAAAATGGGATGAACAAGTTTTGGTTGTCATTATTTAATACACTTGTAATGCACTTTGGGTGTGTAGTAAATAGGGAAGATTAAATAGCAAAAGCTATGGCTTTTTAGAGAATAAAAAAAGAGCAATCAGCAAGACCCGTGAATGAAATGTGACCAGTGAAGTGAATCAGTTTTTATATGAAACGGATGAAATAGAAATAATAATTGTTTAGCTCTGGAAAAGTTGTAAAGGTTTTTCTAAATAATTTTTGTAATTTTGTATTTTATAGATTGAATTATTTTAGAATAGTTGCAAGGATTGAAATTTTAAACAACAAAGTTCTCATTTTGACGACAACAAACATCAAATCTAGATGACATCAAATGATAGTAATTGGTCTTTGTATATTACTTGATGTTCAATTGTCTGTAAGAAGTCTATGAAATTATATATACATATAGTTTGTTCAACCAATTTCGACTTTAGATAGGAAAAGAGAATTTATTATTTTCTTATGTTATATTTATTATTATTATCCTAAAATAATATATGAATTATTTTGGCTTGAACAGACCTTATTTCTAATGGATAAATCTTGGATAGACATGTCAAGAAACCCTCCTCAATACATGGATGGCTTAAACAAATTTTTGGACTTTGCATTTGTTAATAGTGGTGTAAGGGGGAAAATAGTATGTCCATGTCAAAAATGCAACTTTAACAAATGGCAGGATCGTGAATTAGTGTATGAACACTTGATTCTTAAACCTTTTCCAAAAGGATATACAATGTGGTTTCTACATAGGGAGAGAAAAGGAGTAAATGTGACAAATGAAACATGTGTAATGCCGCAAGAAGATAATGAAATAAATTCTGCTAATAATCCGATGTTTGACATGGTTAATGATGCATTTGGGTATCATCAATATAGTAATGACACAGTGGACGATAAGGAAATGGGTCCAGAGTCAAGCCATGCCAGGAATGATGATATTGGAGATTTTGTTGAGTTAATGCAAGATGGTCAAGAGAGTTTATATGAACGATGTGATAAATATTCTAAACTTTCATTCTTGATCAAGTTGTATCACATCAAATGTCTTTGCAAAATAAGTGACAAGGGAATGTCCATGATACTAGAGTTGTTGGCAGATGCCTTTGAACATGCTAAAATTCCACGCTCATTCTATGAGACCAAGAAAATTATTAACAAGCTTGGTCTTCATTACACCAAAATCGATGCTTGTCCGAATGATTGCATGTTGTACTTTGGAGAAGACGCAAATAGGGAGTTTTGTAAGAAATGTAAAACGTCTAACTGGAAGGCAAAAAGAAAATGTACAATTGGTGCTACAAGTAATAAAAGAAAAAAGATTCTTGCAAAGGTGTTAAGGTATTTTCCTTTGAAGCCACGCTTACAGAGGATGTTTATGTCCTCCAAAATAGCTGAGCATATGCGATGGCATTCATCAGGAAGTACAAATGAAGTCATCTTAAGGCATCCAAGAGATTCTAAAGCATGGAAGACATTTGACTTTAAGCATCCTCAATTTGCCTCAGACCCTCGAAATGTGAGACTTGGTTTGGCTACGGATGGGTTTAATCCATATGGTAACCTAAGCACTAGCTATAGTATTTGGCCAGTTGTACTCATACCGTATAACCTTCCACCTTGGATGTGTATGAAACAAAGTTCATTCATTCTCTCCATGATCATTCCTGGAAAGCGAGCTCCAAGAAATGATATTGATGTATATTTACAGCCACTAATAGAAGAGTTGAAAGAGCTATGGAACACTAGTATCAAAACTTTTGATTTATATGGAAGTGAAGTGTTTGATATGTATGCAGCTATATTGTGGACCATTAGTGATTTTCCGGGTCTTGGAACCTTATATGGATGGAACACACATACTGGGTTGGCATGTCCTAGATGTAATTTTGACACAACTCCTAAGAAACTTATTAAAGGTGGTAAATTTTGTTTCATGAGTCATCGTCGTTGGTTAGATGGAAGACATAAATTTAGACTGGCTAGAATAAGATTTGATGGAACTATAGAAAATAGAAATCCACCTTTGGCGATCTCAGGATATGATGTGTTACAACAAGTTCAAAATCTTAATGTTGAATTTGGGAAAGAACCATTACTTGAAGAACGGGCCAAAAGACAACAGGGAGTTAATCATGCTAAGTTAGACACTCAACAATGACGAAAAAAAAGTATATTTTTTGAACTTCCTTATTGGGTAGACAACTTATTGCATCACAATTTGGATGTCATGCACATTGAAAAAAATGTATGTGATAATGTTGTGTCTACATTGTTGAATGATAGTTCAAATAAATGTAAAGACAATCTAAAAGCACGAAAAGATTTACAACTTTGGGGTAATAGACCTGATCTTTGGCCTAATGAGAATGGTAGATATCTCCCTGCTATATATACATTGACAAATGCAAATAAAGATATCTTTCTCAAAACTTTGAAGAACATAACAGTTCCAGATGGCTATTCTAGTAACATTAGTAGATGCATTGATGTCAAACAACGTAAGCTTGGAGGATTAAAAAGTCAAGACTCACATGTTTTGATGGAGCAAATTCTTACTTTTTGTGTTTTAGATAAGGAATGAATAATTTGATATCCATTCAGATGATTTAAAGTTCTTGGCCATGGGTCCTATTGATTGTGCAAAGCGATATAGTGCCTATAATGTTAATGGGTTCAAATTTCGTATATTGGAGTTTGATCTATGGCTTAAAACACAAAACAGTGAAGTGTTTGGTACATTTGGGACAAGGAGTTATACAAGTAGTAGTGAAATTCAAATGCAGTTTGGACGTGTGTTGTATTATGGTCGATTGGTAGACATAATTGAGATAAACTACCATGGTCGATTCTCAATTGTTTTATTCAAATGTAACTGGGCTAATACAACTACTTCTAGAGGGATTATGAATGATGAGTATGGATTTACATTAGTAAGTTTTGCACGCTTAATCCATACCGATGATAATGATGATGACGAGCCATACATTAAGGCGTCAGAAGCTCAAATGGTGTATTATGTAGACGATGAGTTGGATAAAAATTTGTGCATACCTGTACATGTAAAGCCTAGAGACTTATACAACATGGGTGGAGATGATGTTGACAATTTTCATGAATGTGAGCCATTTGAACAACAAAACCTAGAAATATTATTTTCTAATGAGGATGGAAATATACAACTAACAAGGTTTTTTTTTCTTTTTTCAATTGTTGAGTCATTTTACTGATTCATCTTAAACTATTATCCTTTATTGTTTAATTTGATGTGTTGATCTTATTTGTAGACCACCGGAAGATGAAGAAAATGTCAACCAATAAATCTTCTACATGAGGACTTGTAGTTACACCTGCAGGTTATCATCAATATCATTCAGGTAATTATGTCACTTCCTTAATAGGCTTAGTCTATGTATAGCTTAATTATTATAATTAAGTTTTGAAAAGTACAATAATTAGTTACAAGATTGGTATTTAGGGGTTTATTTTATGATGCATTCTATGTTCTATGTTGTTCATGAACTTCTATCACTAATCTTCATTAACATGTATGTTTGCCGCTGCTTTTATTAATTGAATATTGTTCTATAAATTGAAATATAAATACTTATCTTATTTCATGTTAATTGAATATTGTTCCATATTGCAAATGATGAAATATATATAAAATGGTTTCGTAAATGTGTGTTAGTCATTAAAACAAAGGGCTTGTATCCCTGAATTTTAAAATCTTATTACCTTATATTCTTAGGTTTGAAAAGAATAAAGATATTTAAAAGACTTTTGCCTTTTAAATCAATTTTGGAGAAGTTTAAAAGTTCAAGGAAGTTTTAAAACCCACATCTCGTAACTAATTATTGGACTTTTCAAAACTTAATTATAATAATTAAGTACACAGACTCCCTTGCCACATTAAGGACAATGTGCACTTTAAATGTGGAGGCGAGGTCTTAAAATTCTAAAAGTTTGTCATTTATTTTTCTTTCTAGTTTTCTTAACCAACATCACTAACATTTTCTCTTTATTTTTAATTGTTCTGATTTTTCTGTAATTGCAAGTAGTTGTAGTTGATGTTTTTGATCATATTTGTTTTGAAGTTGTTCTACATTCTGATTTTAAATTCTGTTATGTGTTTTCTTCCTGTTCTAAATTCTGTCCAGTTTTTTTTTTTATCAGTTCTGTTTTGGTTGGATTTAAGGTGTTGCATTGGATTCTTTCTAGAATGCAGATAGTTTAGTCTTTAATTATTGTATGTTGTTGATTTACAATTGTGTAGCTATTTCAAAATTAGTTTACTAGTTAAAATTTTCTTTTCATTTTAATTTCTTCCTGCAGTATTACTTTAGGTGCATGGTTAAATTATGTCTTTTTTGTTTTTTAGAATAAATAACTGTTATAATAGGATGCTTTGATGAATTTACATTTGCTGACATAGTTATTTTGTTGTTTTGAGAGTAGTATGGAATTTTTTTTTCAGATTTTCATAGTAAGTTTTTAATTCTGTTGTTTTCAGTAACTAGCATGGTTTGTAATACTCTTTTGCTTCTTAGACTTGCTTTGATAGTGAATCTTAGGTGTAGATAACTTGAGCCTTCATTTTTAGTCATTTAAGTATAAGGATAGAACTAGTTTACTGATTTAGTGCATTTTATAGTTCTGTGCATATTGGTTTCATAGTTCTTGTTGTTTTTCACTTTTAGCTCAGTTTTTTTTACCTTCATAGATCATTTAGTTGGTGTCGAGATAGTTGCATAACATTTCCATTTACTAGTTTGGTAATTCTAGCTTGTTTTAGCTTAGTTTAGCTTGTGTTTTAGGTCTCAGATAGTGCAACTCTGAGTTTTAAGTAGATTTTAGAAATTGAGTAGTTTCTTAACTTTATGTTATCATTTTAAGTTAAGAGACCTTTTGAGCAGGTAACGATCATAATTTTGCGTTATAGATAAAGGATCGAAAATATACAATCATTCAAGAATCAAATGTTTCATTGGAAAAACAAACATAATGATAGGAGATTTCATCTTTTTAGAGACTTGGTGAAGAAAAGAATTGTCAAGTTGAGCTGCTGTAAATCACATATTCAAGTTGTAGACATAACGATCAAGCCTCTCAAATTGGATCAATTCTTAAAAGGCTATTTTGTTGTTATTCATTCTGTTTTAGTTTGTTTCAATTCGGTAAAATAATGGATACAAGGCCAACCTACGGTTTTAAATATCTTCTTTTTACTGTTTTCCTTCCATTTCATGACAGAGGAAGAATGCAATTAGGCTTAATGAATCGTGTTGCACATACCAGGGTTCTTAACACACCAAAAGGGCTGAATTGGTTCAGCCCCTATTCCTTTACTTACCATTCTGCTTCTCCATTCATTCAGTCTATCTGTGGCCTCTGCATATCTTTTCATACCCTTTTCACCCCTATTTCCTGACCACAATGTCTCAGCCAAAGTAGAAGTTCTTGGCCAAATTCTTGTTCAGACCACAGTGCTACTTCCCTACCCAAAACCAATTTTGCTTCTTCCTCATTCAACCTATATACTATATCATAATTGTATATGGTTTGCCATGTCTTAAAAGGTCCACACCAAGAGTCACCGTTGTCTTTGTCATTCGCATTCTGCTGATCATAGACACTGTTGTTCCCTACAAACCGATTTTCTTTTGAATATTTGAGTTTGGGTCACCTAATGCATGAACTTTGAACTTGTATATATTTATAAACCTGTTTATAACATGAATCTTTGGGTTAATGCAAGCATAAATGAAGATATGAGATGTTTACTAAACAAAATAAAAATGTTTTATCTAAACTGATTTAACAAACAGAGAAACGAAGCATGCCAAGTTTTTCAAACCGATTTTCTTACCACAGTTTCGTAATTAAATGCATACCCAAGTTATCCAACTAAATGCATCAAAGTTGAAGCATACCCATTTTGGTCTGATTTCTTTAGCATGTGGTCTAAATAGACTTAAGTTATTTTTCTAACTTTATCAATTTTTATATGTTGTCAGGAGACTTGAAGATGAACTTTTCAACCTCAAATAAGTCTAAGTCAAAAGCTGAAGTGAGTATTCATTCTTAACTGCCTAGTACTCAACCTCCAAGACTTGAAGTACAAATTCCAACCCCAATTACACCTCAAGTAAATATTCAACAAGGTCCTACATTTTTATTTTCCCCTCCACTTCCATCTGCATCTCAAGCAAGTATTCAACAAGGTCCTAAATATGCTTGCCCTCCACCTCCATCTGCACCTCAGCCAAGTAATTTGTTTTATCATATTTCATGAATAAGTATTATGTATATAATATGTTTTACATTAGATTTTGTATATATCAATTTGATTTTATATTCAGTTTTAGGAATATCTAACCAATTTATTTTCAGGAACCTTGAAAGTGAGGATATCTTCAACTAGCCAGCCCCCAATTGTGCCTCAATCTAATTCTCAGCCACCATATCAATCATTTCATGTATCTGAACCAACAATACCAACTACATCACATTCATATTCTGAAATTGAAGAGGAAGAAAATGAGGAGACTAAGTTGCAAGTAGATGAACAAAGGCCTGCAACCCGAAAAAGAGCATGGTTTGTTAATGTTATTGGTAAGCAACTATATACAAAGTACTACATAATATATTATACATATATTTGTCTTTATAATAAATTAGTAACAATTATTTTCTCACATTCCGTAGATGATCAAGGAAAGAGAATTACAAAACAACTATGAACCAATGATGTGTGGCATTTTTCTCCTAATGAAAGGATTGTTGTGCAGTGGAATAATGAGGGTCAACCAATTGCAGATGGTGGAGCATTATTGAATAGGTTCTTAGGTAGCATTGCAAGAAACTCTAATTCTCTTCCTATTAGTTATTCTAGTTGGAAGAAGATTCCTAAAGATTATAAAGAAGACGTACTTAAGAATACTATTCTGGTCAGCATTGTAAAAACTTAATGTATGATTTAATTATACTACAACTCTTGTTAATTTTAACTGTTTTATGTTTTGAAGGCTAAGTTTGATGTCCATTCCGATGTTCATATAAGCCACATCCTCAAATCACTTAACATAAAGTGGAGAGACCACCGATAGGAATTGTGGCAACTTACAAATGATGGAACACGTACTAGAGATGAATTGATCGCAATGGTTCCAGCAGGAATAGATAGAGATCATTGGGCTTCTTTTGTGGATTATCGACTAAATTCAAAAACAAAGGTATATTGAAACTATTTTTCATCAATATCGTTTAAGTTAATAATTATTAATTTTTATACATTGATGATTAGGAGCATGCTTTGAAAAATAAACATAATAGGGCAAAGCAAACCATTGCTCACACATGTGGATCTAAGAGCATTGCAAGGAAAAGAGATGAAATGGTGACAATACTACATATCTTGATGTGAACTTTTTTTTTTTCAATTTTTGGCTCTATGTGTCATATATTTTTTATTTAATTTTATAGGAAAAAGAGTGTGGCCACAAGGTTAGTAGAGGAGAGGTATGGATTGCAACACATAAACATGCTAATGGAGCCTTTGTGAGTGATGAAGCGAGGGAAATCGGTGTAAGTTCAATTCTAATAAAGTCCATAATTGTAAACCATACTTTGTGTTAATTTAATTAGTTTCTTCTTATGTTCTTTGTAGGAAAAAACTTCAAGTATATGAATCAACATCATCATCATCTGTATCAAAAGAAATATCAAGTACTGATTCCTTAGCTTTTGCTTTCGGAAGCCAAGAACACTGTGGACGTGTTAGGGGTTTGGGTTTGGATCCTTGCCCATCTAAAGTGTTTAGCTCCAAAGGTCATTCATATAATGAAACATCTTCAAGTTATCCTTCTAATGCTCAATTACAAAATCAGGTTAATTTTTTAGTTTTGATCATGATGCATTACTTTTATCAAATTTGACGTTTGAATATGTTTAAAGTAATATGTTATGTAAACCAAGATTGTCAAAATAGCTCCATTTTTTTCTTGAAAAGTAGAAAATAAGTTATTTTCTCTATTTTGATTATTTTGATTAATTTTGTATTTTAAAATAGGTTTCTACATTGACATCCCAACTCAATGAAATGAAGGCAATGGTTAATTTTTTGGTACAAAATTATCAAGGAGAGTTGCCTCGTCATTTTACTATGCATCATGCACCAACGGTAATATTTAAATCTTGATTAAATTAATATATGTTTGATATTATTATTTGGAAAGTTATTAATTATCATTATTTTTTATATGTTAGGTATCTGATCAAGGAAGTGTTCCTAACGAAGAAACAAATGATCAACATCCAACATCGCATTAGATGATATTTTTCGTTTACTTTTGGAATTTGTCAACAAATATGATTCTAGGAAACTTTTGGTTAATTTTTGTTTATTGTAGGTAGATAGTGCACTGCTTATTATGTCACTGTCATTCAAATGCTACTACTCCAACACTTATTATGTTAAGAGCATTATGACTGCTAGTCCACTATTGGTACCATTTGAATGAATATTTGTATTGGTACCATTTGAATGAATATTTGTTGATTGCTTATTTTGAAGTGGCCTTGAAGGTTTTGCTTATTTGTATTGATTGGTACCAAAATGTTAAGTAATAAATAGGATATTCTATAGAATAAGGTTCTTTTCGTACTCAAATATTAACTAGACAAATCAATTTTCAGGAAAGTACAACTTTAGCATTATAGCAATGTCATAATAATATGAGTACTAACTTTTTGGTATTAACAAGGGTTTTTGAGGAATTAACGGGGGTTTTCGGAATCCCGGGCATTATTGGGAGATTTCGGGACCCTAGGCATTACTTGGGGTTTTCAGAACCCCATGCATTACTGGGGGTTTTCAGAACCTCAGGCATTAATGGGGGTTTTCGAAACCCCAAGCATTAACAGGGGTTTTCGAAACCCTCAGTAAGTTGTGCTACTTCCAGCGGTTGCTAAAAACCCTCGATAATCCGTTAGCCATGCTTGTTCTTCCAGGGGAATTTGAAACCTCTGGTAAAACCATTAGTGGGGGTTAAAACCCCTAGAAACACCAAATATAACCTCCACTAAAAACAATTATTTTTGTAGTGCTTGGTCATAATTCTTACAAACTTTATGCCACCAAGTATTGGCATACTCCAAAAATCCTAAAACTACTAGATCAACTTGTGATTGATCCTTTACATGATTTTCATTGAAAATTTGATCAACTTTAGCTTCCCAATCAAGGAAGATTTTGGGATCACTTCCACCATAGAACTTAGGAATCTTTGGAGTTTGCTTCTCTTGTGATGGGTTGCGCCTAGAATGCCCTATTTTCCTAGCCTCTCTTTCTTGCTCTTTAGCTTCAAGCCTTTGAATGTGCTCTTGGATTCTTAGGTCACTTTGCTCCTTTTCTTTTCTCAATTGTTCAAAGGACTCCTTCCTAGACAACTCCAAATCCCGAAGCAATCTCATCAATGTATTGTTTTTGTTTGGAGTAGGTGCATTTGATGAACTTGCCATGATTCCTACAACAAAACACTCAAAGCCAAGACAAAATAAATGAATTGGGTGTTAGACAACATGAAAACCGAGACCAATTCCAACCCAAAATGCAACCCAAGTGTTTAGATCACACTCCCAAAGTAACAAGGCAAGACTAGCACTCAAAATCCACCAAAGGATTGAAGAAAACACTTTTAAAATCTTTTGCAAAACCTTTCAAGAAAAGAAAACTAGTAAGACAAAACAAAGAACACCTAGTGACAAGCAAGAAAAACACAAAAACAAGGAAAGCTAAACTCTAAAGAAGAAAAGTTTGAGACAAAACTTTTAACAAGACTAAAACAAGAAAAGCACATTTTAAAGACTCAATGGAAAGTACTTGAGAAGCATCTTCAAGTCTTAAATCATGCATACACCAAGAAAGATCATAACCAAGTTAAAGCATGGAACTAATTAGCCAATATCACCAAATTTTCAAGTATGAAAACTAGTAGCATAACACATAGTGAAAAACACACTTTTAGTTCACCAAGGAGCAAGGTTTCTCTTGGATTTTAGGAAAAAATTGGTGTAAAATTTTCTTCTTTCACAACTGGTTTCATAAAATGGTGAGAAAGAGTTTTAGGTGGCTTGGACACTTAGTTCCTCAAATTTTAGGCCAAAATCAATTTCATAGAGCTTACATCAAGCAAGTCATAAAGTGAAAGCAAGATTCAAATACTTAAAAAACCAAGAATAAAAAAACTTCAAGTTAACATATGACATATGACTCAAGCAAAAGTTATGCACATTTAAAGACTCAACATGACATACATAAAGACACAAACATGTAGTTATCATGCATTTAAACTCATGGATTTGAGGCTCAAAGACTAAGCATCCAAAGACATGTTATCCAACCACATTTAGGAGCTTAAAGAGGTGCAAAAACCGTAGTCAAACTGCCACAAAAGAACCTAAAAACGCTGATTCACGTATTCTTGGCAGATCTGACCTTTGCTCACTAATTTGATCATAACTTTCTCCACAGAACTTCAAATACGTTGGTTCATTTTGTTTTGGAAACTAGACTCAAAGAGCTTTCTTTTGACACCAAACACGTAATTTTTGGACCGCTGAGCTGGTACAATTTAATGTTTTAAAATCGTCACATTTTCTACCAGCACTATTTTTGTGTGTAATGGAAGTGGATTTGAACCATACAAAGATAGCTACAACAAGACAAGATTAGCACATGAAAAACACCATATTCAAGATAACCTAGGCTCTAGATACCAAATGATGAAGGAATGTCTCGGATTTAGGTTGAAATTCGTCTAGAACGAAAATGGGTATGAACCCTAGAACGAAAAGGGGGAAAATGGAGGACATCGATTGGGGATTTTTGCGGAACGGGAGGAAATCACGCCAGTTGGAGGAGGTTCCAAGATAAGTGAGGAAGATCCGCCACTTTGAATTGGAGATTCAAAGATAAGGATCGGTGGTTCTGAGGAGAACCTTGAGACTTGAGAGAAAACTCAAATTTTCATATAACTCAAATCTAGTTACAAATGTGTCTCACAAAGGCTTATATACTATGGGCCGAAACACCAAAAGGCCCAACACAACTAAAGGTCTAATAAAGCCCAAACAAAAACATTACAAAAATTATAAAAGAGTTCTTGTTCTACAATCTGAAGTTAATCTGAGATCTCTTTGAAGGTCTTGGGCATGATCCCATCAACTGCTCTGAAATCCATGTGACGATCCTAAGCCACGCCTCCATCAACACTTGTTACACCACTACGTGAAACCTTCTGGTACGTGAAACCTTCCACTTTATACCCAAGGTCAAATGTTCTGCTCATGGGAACTACTTTTCCTTGAAGCATCCCACTAACAATTTGAAAAGACCAATCATCACCTGTTGACTATTAATCCTAGTATGAATCCCTTATGCCACTTCTTTCCTATCCATAAGTTGTTCTTTCCCCTACTTAGGAACATAATCTTTTCTTACTGATGAGTAAACTATTATCCATCTCAACCTCTCACTAGAGGTTTCCCATCTTTTCGCACTTCACAGTCTCTTCCTTTCTTAGCTTTCTTGTTGCTAAGCAATCTCTCCACTTTCTGCAACCTAGGATTTTCCATTTGTTCCTCTTCCACCACTCCAAGAAGCATTAGACATGGCCATACGACCAAATCTAATGACACTTTTATTAACATTACATGTATCTATAGAACTTTGAACCCCGGCATTGCCGGAATGTAGAACCAAGTTGATTTTCCTCAAACGTTGTTACACTTGCATGCACTGATATCTCCCATATGTGCTAACCTCTAGATTCAACTCATTTTGGAAAACTTATGGTATTTGATCCCAAACTTGTCCTTGAAGCTCCCTTAGTCCAATCGTTGTTAAACTTCAACATCATTTCTCAAACTACTAACCCAAACTTAGCTTTCCTTGCTCAACGATATACATCACACATCAACTTCCTATCTCTAAGGCAAGAAGTTGTCTCAGAGACCTCATCCAACACTTGTAAAGGTAAGCAGACCAAGTTGACATTGGATCTGCATTCCCTTATTTCAATAGACACCAGACACAAAGCACAGAGGCATAACAAGACAAACTAGAACATACGAAGCAACACTCCATCATTTATAGACAACTAAACCTTTTTTGTCTGTCACCCTTCCTTCCCCAACCAGTAGAATTAAGAAAGGAAAAACAACCTTTAATCTAGTCATGAGTGTGCACCCTCATTACTTTATCAAAGCGTTTTTTGTTCTTAAAACTTTTGGTTTCATTGACAAACTTGACTAGACAAGACTACTCACGCCTGCGAGGCATGACAAACCCACAACCTCAGGTCATCCTAAGGACAAACTGCTCTGATACCATAAATGTAACACCCCATTTAATTTATAATCATGATTAAAGGAAGTGTCACACAAGATAATACAGAAACACAATCTTGGAGTTTAAACACTACTCCATACAATAACCAAGGCACACAACTATGCCACAACTAAACCAGATACAATGTTCATCAGTAATCAAAATAGGAAATTAAAAAATAAACTAATACATGGGCCATAGCCCCAAAAAGAAAGCCCAAAGTAGTAGAATCCAGCCTAGATGGCTAAGCAGCGGAACTGTCACTTCCCTGTTGACAATGGGTGTTTCTCGCATCTACTCACATTAATAAATTGATGATCATCGCAAAAGGAGAAGAACCACATACAAGACAACCAAACAAGCAAACATGGTAAGCTAGAGTAGAAACAGTTTATCAAGTAGTCACATGCTATTACACAATCCAAAACAGTATTCATCAACCAATCATGTTATGACTTCTCAAGCAATACACTATACTCAGACTCGACTCATCCGGATTACATATAATCAGGTCGGATTCAGCGGATGCTTGCACTTGTGGTGGATTATCCTGCTCACCCTCGAGCTAAGTGTTACAAGTGTTACAATGTTTCAATCCCCCCCACACAAGGTTAGTCCCTAATGAGTTTCAGACCTCCTACTACTCTCACCACAAGAGTCAGTCCGCTCTAAGTGAGACTAACTGACTCCTTAAAGTGTGAAGATGCAACCTTACCTTGAATCTTTACCAAATTATATAGATGGGGCACCACCATGGACTCCCACTAACATGGGCCATGGAATTACGTCCCGAACACTAAAGCACTACCAGGAAGTCTCAGCTAGAGACTCATGGATTTACCTACTGACGACATACCAATCACATTCCAAAAAAACAAATAATATTGATCATGCATTTAACACCTCATGCCATCCTTTGTAACCCATCCTCATTCATATTCCATGTTGATTTCATACCATCCCATTCTTCCCAATTTGGGGATATAGAACTTCACCTCATACCAATACCATGCCATCAATGTAACATTATTGCTCATACCGAATTCATGACAACATATATAACCAACCATTTCATTGAAATCGCATGCCAAGATTTATCCAAGTTCATCATTCACAATTCATGAATCACATCACTCATGCAAATTCATTCATCTCATACTTATAAATGCATACCAAGACATACATATATCACAAAATAGTATTCATCCCAAATAAATGAGTGCTAACATTTAAGTACCTGCAATTCCATACAATCAAGCACAACACACAACCATAATTCTTACACCAAAATTCCTAAGAAAATTTATTATCACAAAACCAAAATCACTGCAGTAATGCGTGACACATTTCTCAAGCTACAAACATCTAATCGACGATCCAACTGATCAAACCACAAAATAGCATGTTATGAATGAAATGTCAAAATTTGAGTTCAATCCAACGGTTAATGAGTCGGGAAAGTAAATTTTACTAAAATTGCGCATATCAAAAAAATACACAGTTGCCTAGCGACCAAGTCAACTCGCCCAGCGACTGCGCGACATATCCAGAATACGATAAATAACGTCAAATATCACAATTTATTAATATTTAAACCCCTAACCCAGAAATATACCAAAAACAAACGTTTTCCCCAAACTTTTCTCATATTTCACAAAACATTAATCGCATAAAATAGAAATAACGTGAAACCCTAGCTTCCCTTATCTGGAAAATAAGCTAGCGGAAAGCTTCGACACGTACACAGTGAGCACCACAGTCCTAAGGGTAGGCCAAAGAGCTGAAAACAAAGTGGAGTAGAATAGGAACGGGATTACTATGAAACCCTAACTGTAATCACAAAAATATGCCCAAAGAAGGAGAAACATGAGCTCGAGATTGACTTACATGGAGTAGAGTTGAGCTTATAGCTAACTTGTCCAAGAGGAGACCAAACCCTAGCAGAGCTTTCTGTTGGGAAGTAATGAGAGCGTGAGAACAGATGTTTTCTGAGAATGAGATGGGATTGAGAGTGTTAGGTTGGTTTAGGGACTTGAAATCCCCATGGGCCTACCCTAGGCCCAACAGATAAGGGACAACCTCTTGTATTTAGGACAGAAATTAACAAAGGAAATTTGTGGGCCTTACAAAAACAGAGGTATAAATAATTGATTGAAAATTCGTTGTTGAAGGAAAAAAAAATTGATTGTAAATAAATAATTGATGTGTGAAGTTTTAAATAAATAATTGTTTTTTAAATAGTTATTTTTAGTGTGAATTATTGTGCAATTAAATATTTTTCTCCTTCCACAAATAATCTTCAATTAATTATTTATTCTTTTATTTTTAAAATATAATTTTTAATTATGTATATATTGCATGTCAAATAATAAAAAAATTAATTTATTTAAAAATATAATTATATATTTTAAAATATTTAATTATTTCAAAATATTAAATCAGTTATTACATTTTAAAATATTTATTCATTCCATTTTAATTAAAAATAAACAAATATTTTTTTCTTTTAATTTTAATAAAAATAAATTTAATAAAAACAGAAATTAAAAAAAAATCCAGTTTAGAATTCGATTTCCCGATAACCGAATTCTGATTGATTTTCATGTCATTTTCAACATAAATGAAGGTTAGAATTTGGTTATCCGAAAACCGAATTGTGAACTAATATCAAAATCGTGCTACATACGTTGTATGCTAGGTCTAAAAATAAAAAGGGAAACCATGCTATTTTGGAAAAAAAGAATCCATAGGTGCATGAGTCATGGGACTACTTGAGTCAATGCAGGAGAAAGAATACCAAGAGTTTGGTGGGGTCCACATATAAACTTCGGTTTCCTTTATAAGCTTTTAAGTTGCATGGGATGATGTTCCTTTTCCTTCATGGTGCAAACATATAACTTCAATTTTGGTTCATTCTTTCATTAGTCTTTAAGATAGCTTTTGTTTTGATTTGACAATCTTGCATGGCCATGTTGACTTAGTAGTCTTTATTTTTTATTAGTTTGAATACATGGGACTAGATTCATATAAGAGTTTTTTTCTCTTTTGTTTAAACTACTAAAAGTGTTATAATATAATATTGGTTTTGAAATATGGTCGAAAGGTGTATGCATGGACCGTGGCTTAATATTGAAATCCTTTGTAGGGAATTCAATTGTGGGGCTTATTTGGAACTCACTAATGATAAAATACATATGCATATGTAATTGTGATTATAATGCTGATGAGATGCCTTTTACCAAGGGACCAACAACAAGAGCCATGGCTAGGAGAATACAAGAGGAATGGGCCTTAAATGCGCATGCAAGGCCCAAGATAAACTTCACATGGGCCAAGGAAGATGTGAAGACCTAGCCTTGGACACTTTGCTTGTAAATACTAGATTAGGATTTTATTTTGGGCTTTGTATTTTGGGCCCAGTAGAATAGGTTTTTCTTTGGGCCATGTATTGGGCCTTAGAGGAAATTGGGCTTTAGAAGTAATTTTGGACCAAAAAGGAGAATTGGGCCAAATGGGCCAAGAGTAGTGTGTCTACTCTAGAAAAGCCTAGAAGCTTCTCAAACTTGCTCTCCAAGGATGAGAGTTAGCTTCCCATGGCAAGACAAGTGTGACTTGCTTAGGTGGCAAGTCACACCTCCCACATGCTCCTTTTTGGCTCCAAAATTCAACTTTGTAGACTCCTTTTTCCCTCCACTTTTTGGAGACTCCTTGGTCTCATTTTTAGCCTATAAATAGAGAGCTTAGGACCCTTGTATTTTCATTTATGAATATAGTAGAAAAATTCTATTGAGATGACTCCAGACTCCTGTCTTTTTGTGAATCAACTTAGGTTAGAGTTCTCCTTCTTGGTTTCCTCTAGCCCCCTTCCTTGAGTGTTGGCCCAACCTCACTTGAGAGCTTCTCCAAACTGTTAGAAAATGATTACTCAAATAATACTACTAATAATATAAATATGAAATAATATAATAATTATTATTAAATCAATAATAATACTAAGACAATATATAAAACAATTAATATTAATCAGAGATCAACAATTATAATAACAATAATAAATAAAAGATAAAAGGTAAGGAGTAGATATATCCTGGGTTGAGGCACGCATAGTGCTATCCTTAGAGAGAAAACGCCTAAACAAATACACACTCATATGTGTTTCAAATCATATGTGTTTCTCTCCCAAGATACAACAACCCGTCAGATCGATCGAGTGCAGCGAAGGATCTCCAAACCTTATGAACACCACTGTTTAAAGATAATATAGATAAGAAAAGAAGAACACTTTTAAGAAAAACTCTAGTGTTTGTTGTCCCTATTGTTGTATTCTTCCTCATGCACCTATGTGGTATTTATAGGTAGCAAAAGGAGACAAAAGAGTAAATAGTAATAAGAATATAGTCGTTAGCCATTAAAAGCATTAACCCATAAATTAAAGGTCTATAAAAACATGAGTAACAGTAGAATTTTTATTTTAATTATTTATTTTTAAAATTATATTAAAATATTTCTAACAATCCCCCACATAATTTAAAAAATAAAATAAAACAAAAAATATATTATCTTTTTAAACAAAATATTGTAGTTCAGTGTAAGGAACCTTCCGGGTCTGACCCTTACACCTAGTGCTTATAAACTTCCACCCGAGAAAATGCAGAGACTTGATTGTCTTGAACTACATCCTCTATGACCAGGTTTTAGTAAATAACACATACAATATCGGTGTTCATTATAGGTTCTAATCAGTGGGTGCACATTACGACCTTGTGCATGTATCTTGTTTCACGAGTGTCACTTAGAGACTTGCCCATGTCTCACAATGGCGGCCCCACCATCACACTCACTAGGTAAACCCTCAAAGGGTGGTTTGTGACTCATACCCCTACAATAATTGTCATTGGGTTTATTAAGAGGTATTTTATAAAATAAGCATAATAATGCACATACCTCAACCATTGGGTTTATTAAGAGGTATTTTATAAAATAAGCATAATAATGCACATACCTCAACCTAATTATTATCACAATTTATAGTACACCTCGCCATAGGAATGAGACATAAAATTTAATCAAATTATTTGGTGTACTTTAGTCAACAACAACTTCGTTGTTACCCATTGAACTTCATTCCATGGGATCGCCATTCATGTGGAGATGGGTGTTCATTGTTACAACTAATTTATGGGCTATAGTCTCATTCCCCTCGACGACTCAAATACATGTTGATGCATCAACCCTTTGATAAGTAGATCTGCAATATTTCTTTTTGACTTGACAAAGTCAAGAGAGACAATACCATGAGTAATTTAGTTTCTAATATATTTGTCTCTCATTCCTCATATGTCAATTTCATTGACATTTTTACTAGGAACTTTAAATATAACAATTTGATTGTCAGGATGCATTGAAAATAGAAATAATTTATGCTTGCAAAGTAGATCATGACAGAAAAACAAGTTTTTAACATATTTCCATGATAGGACACCTTCATCCAAGGTTAAACATAACCATAACTAATAGTTGATATTGTGCCACCAGAATCAATATCCAATCTACATTAATATATATCATTCAATAATCTCAAGAAATTTATCAGAATAAGTAACCAGAGATTTTTTTCTCATTAAAAGGTATATTCCTTTACAAGACACCCCCACACTTTGAAATATTTTAAATGTGGTTCTTTTTTTCTTTCATAACTCATAACAAGTTTTATCACAATCTTTTGTGTTCAAAATATATTAAGCAGGATATAAAATTTCACCCTATATAATGTTAGGTAAGCTAGAACTTGAAGCATAACATTTACCATATCAAACAAAAGCATTTTTTTTTTCTTTCACTGCACCATTACATTAACACCATATGAATATGTTACTTAGTGAATAATACCATGAATATCACATAAAAACACTCATTTATAAAGATATGTATCATCACTTCTCTCATTAATTAATTTTGCACCTCAAAATTTCATAATTTGAATGGTCTCTAACCAAAAGTTCTCAACTTCTCAACAGTTGTAGAATAGCATGTCAAAAATCACAACTTAACATTTTGTAATAATCAAAGAAAACTTATAAATATTTTATTACAAGATAAAGGTACTTAACTCAAACAAATCATCATAAATATATCATTTATCAACCAAAACACATGTCTAGAAATAATAATCTTATTGCACTTGGGAACCACTTCATAACCTTGTTGAGCACAAGAAAGATTCTAAATTCAGAAACATGAAAAACTCTTTAAAGAAATCTAGAAGACAAGTTTAATTTTTACTTGACTATCCCTTCAATTTTTGATATGAAGATTTCTTCTTTTATCAGCATTTACATGATCTTAAACATGATATCAATTAAAATTATTCATTTTAATTTCATGTCATAAACAATAATTTTGAATTCATAAATTTGATAAAGATTATCTTTATTATAGTCACTTTTTTTTTCATATAAATATCAAGCTTTTTTTTTTCTTTCCAAATGCAAAGTTTAGTTCAAGTGTTTTCCATAACACAACAGTAATTTTAGTATGACAAATTATTTTATAATTATTTTCATACAAACACTTAAAATATATACATGATATAGAACATCTTTATCAATGGTAAGAACAGACAATATTAAAGCATAAATTAATATAACAACATAAGCATGAGCTATAGACATCACAAAAAATTATTCAATGAGCATGAATTTTATTTATCCATAATTTTATTTATTGTTACCAATAGAAATAGAAACAATTATACACATCAATTTTTAGGCTTAGTTAAAACTGATTTAATTATAACCATAACAAACACATTAGTTCACAAAATGTGTTTTGCAGTCTTCAACTTTATATTGTTTTTAATTTTAGAATTGAATACAATAGAGTAATAAAAAAATAGAAATAACAAGATAGTTTTTCTCTTGAAGAATGTTAGAAAATGATTACTCAAATAAAACTAATAATAATATAAATATGAAATAATATAATAATTATTATTAAATCAATAATAATACTAAGACAATATATAAAACAATTAATATTAATCAGAGATCAACAATTATAATAACAATAATAAATAAAAGATAAAAGGTAAGGAGTAGAAATATCCTGGGTTGAGGCACGCATAGTGTTATCCTTAGAGAGAAAACTCCCCTACTGTACAAGGCTAAACAAATACACACTCATATGTGTTTAAAATCATATGCGTTTCTTTGGGCCATGTATTGGGCCTTAGAGGAAATTGGGCTTTAGAAGTAATTTTGGACCAAAAAGGAGAATTGGGCCAAATGGGCCAAGAGTAGTGTGTCTACTCTAAAAAAACCTAGAAGCTTCTCAAACTTGCTCTCCAAGGATGAGAGTTAGCTTCCCATGGCAAGACAAGTGTGACTTGCTTAGGTGGCAAGTCACACTTCCCACATGCTCCTTTTTGGCTCCAAAATTCAACTTTGTAGACTCCTTTTTCCCTCCACTTTTTGGAGACTCCTTGGTCTCATTTTTAGCCTATAAATAGAGATCTTAGGACCCTTGTATTTTCATTCATGAATATAGTAGAGAAATTCTGTTGAGATGACTCCAGACTCCTGTCTTTTTATGAATCAACTTAGGCTAGAGTTCTCCTTCTTGGTTTCCTCTAGCCCCCTTCCTTGAGTGTTGGCCCAACCTCACTTGAGAGCTTCTCCAAACACCATTGCCGCACCACTTCTCCTCTCATCTTCTAACTTCCACACCTTCATCCTTCTCCATGGAAGCTTCATCAATTCCGCATGGCTTCTCCTTAGCTTCCTTACTCTTGAAGATGGAGTCATCAAATGCTTAAGTATATTATTTGGATGTGAGGTTTAGTATTATTTGTAATGTTTTATTTCGCTGAATATCGGTTATATATCATTGTTTATTATTAGCTTACTCTTATTGTTTGTGTTGTGTGGTTGTTGTGTGTGCGATGATCGTATGACGCGTGTGTTATACGAGAGTAGATAATATTGTAGATGATTCTGATGTGGAGTAGACTAACGAGAGAAAAGGGTGAACTCAAGATTTATGTTCATTTTATTAAGTTGTTAAATTACGCATTAAAGACAATGTAATTTATTTTCAATGTCGTTGTTATTTAAAATTTTTAAACAATGAATGTTTTAACTACATTTTTTATCGATAATAGTTTCCGCTAAAAGTGCTCATTTTATAAGTTTTCGTGACACCCACAAAATTGAGGTGTTACAAATGGCACTCTAGGAATTAATAGTATTTTCCACTTGACACTCTAAAAATGGAGAGTATTTTTCCACCTCTTGGGTGGCCACATGACACTCTAGGAATGGAGAGTATTTCCTGCCTTTTTGAGTGACCACATGTCCTTCTCCTATTGGAAATGATTTTTGGCTTGGTCTCCAAGATAGCCAAGTTAAAGCTTTTAGGGTTTTTCATCTCCAAATTAAGAGACACCTTAGGCTATAAATAGAGGTGTCTCACCCTTGTAAATTTTACTCTTAATTGTGTAATGTTATGATGTTGAGATCACTCCACAAACATTCCTGTTGACAAAGATTGATTAAAAGATTTTGATGATGATAAAGATGCTGAAGAAAACACTTGAAGATATTAAAGACAGTATAGTTTATGTTTAAAGATTCTTATTGTAATAGACTTAAATTTTTTCTAGTTAGGTGCAAAATTGTTAGAACAACAGCCAGCTCGCAACTCCTCTGAGAAAAACTCATTTTTTCGCAAATATCATTATGGTAATCGATTACCAACTTATAATAATCGATTACCAACTCAAAAAATTCTATTTTTCAAAACCCACTTAAGATAATTGATTACCACGAATGGTAATCGATTATCATTGACAATTATAAAAATATTTGTTCAAATTTGTACATGAGATAATTGATTACCATTTTGGGTAATCGATTATCCTTGGCAGTTTCAGCTAAACTCTTCATTTCTATCTCAACCTGCGAAAACCTCTTTAAATAGAACTCAGTTTCCAAACTTACAACCACCTTTTTAAGATTCAGAGTTCTTGTGTTGTGACTGCAAAGTGTTGCTCTGTGAGATTCTTAAAAAATAGCTTTGAAAAGCCTAGTGTGAGTGAGTGATAACTTTTTCTAAGTGAGTTCTTAGAAGATTGAGTGTTGCGCTGTTGCTAGGAAAGCTGGTCATCCTCTGTGTGATTCAGGGGGAACTTTTGTTCATCTCTTGTGGTTGTTCAAGAGAGGTGTTTTCTAATCCTTACTCTTTTATAATCTATTGTAATTTGATTATTATAGTGATTGAGTTAATCTCTTTGTTTAAGAGATTAACAACTGGACGTAGGGTTTTTTGATCTGTGATGAGTTCAAATTTTTGTCCTCATTTAATATTTAAATTTGGGGATTTAATTGACTTTTCTGTGCTTAAAGATTGATTTAATTAGGATTTGTGATTATTGGATTTATTGAGTAAGTTTGGTAAAAGTGACGTAAAAATTGATTTTAGTTGCATAAAATATTATTGGATATTCTAACGTTTGTTAATGCAGCTGGAATTTATTTTTGGTCAATTAATAGTGTGATTTTAAAATATTCAAAGTTACAAAATAAGTCCAAAATCAAGAAATTCTGAAAAAGAATAAATCAGGAGCTAAATGCACCCCCAGTTTTCACTAAGTTGCACCCCTCCTACCACTTAAACTCCACTCAACCAGATCATGCCATGTGGCAATCCCCACCTCTTAAAATTAGCCAACCAGAACAAGCCACGTGTCATAATCCTACCCTCACCAAATTAACCAATCAGATTCTGCCACGTCATCATCTTCATCTCCCAAAACCCTAACCCTAGTTTCCCTACCACCTTCCATCACCATGGCAGCCGCCGCCGCCATCTCCGGCCGCCACAGTTCGCGCACCTACCACCACCGCGCCTCCGTCTTCTTCGCGCCACCTTCTCCCGCGGCCACCACCGTCAACTCGCCGGAGTTCCACCACAAATCGCGTGCTCCATTTCCGTGGCCACTCGCGCAGAACGCCACCGCGCGCCACCACCATCTTCCTCCATTCGCGCCTCCGTCTTCTCCGCAGTTCCGTCAAACTTCCTCGCGCACCACCGCACACAGCACCATCTTCTCGCCTTCGCGCCGCCGTCACAAACCATCCTCTCCATTCTCGCAACCTTCTGCAACAACGTCCACGCAGCCACCGCGCCTACACCTGCATCTGCGCAGCTTCACGCCACCTCCATGAACACCATCGCGCACCACCATGGCAGCTCTGCAGCGCACACGAACAACCTCCGCGAAGCTTCTCCGCAGCTCCGTCGCGCCTCCGACCGCCACCACCGCGAGTTCTTCTTCCCGCGAGCGCGTCAGCCACCGCTGCGACAACGAACACCACCTCGCCGGAGAAGAAGCCGGAGCAGCCGCCGTCAGCCGCGCAGCCAAGGAGAAGAGTGTGAGAGTGAAACCCTAGTTCTGGAGAGAGACACTCTGCGCCACGTGTCAGGCTGCTATTGGACAGTCAAACTGGTCAACTGGTCAACTTTGGTCAACTGGTCAAAGTTAGCAGTCAAATTCTGGTCAATTTTGTAAAAATGCTTAAATAAGAGGGGCAGAATTGGAAATTAGACAGAAATTGAGTTGTTAATTAATTAAATAAAAATAAAAGATTTTAGCAACTGACAGATAAAGCCCAAAGTCCAGTGGAAGCCTATATAAAGAGACTTAAGGGAGCAGAAGAGGGAAACTGACATTTTTTACAGCTTACAGCTTAGACACTTAGAACTCTCTGGTTTTGGCAGATACCATCTCCACCACATCTCTCATTCTTTCTTTTATTTTCTCTTCATCATATTATCATGTATTCCATCAAAGCCATGGAGGGCTAAGCTTTAAGGGTTGATTCCACTGTAATTTCTTAAATGGATTCTGAGGTTAGATGAATTTATATGTTTTGTTATTTTGATTATTGTTGTGGTTTTTGTTTATCTATGTCTTTTGCTTCTTAATCGAATAGAAAATAATGATTTAAAATCTACATGCATGCTAATCATATGAGTTAAAAGGTTTTTAAATTAAATTGAGACTTTACTTTGATTTTGTTTAGAAACTTTCATTTGATTAAATAAGTTTTTGCCAATAATTGAGACTTTAATTTGATTAGAGGTAATTACTTTAACTAAAATTAGTCAAGACTTTACTTTGATTAATTAAGTTTTCTATTTGGTAAAGAAACAAAGGAATAGACATGATTAGGCATAGTAAAATTAATTGAGACTGTACTTTGATTGAATTTACTATGGACAATCTAATAATTCTCACTTTTAATTGAGACTGTACTTTGATTAAAAGTGAGGATGCCAACAAATGAATTGAGTCTTTACATTGATTTATTTGTAAATCAACAACAATAATTAATTTAACAATAATCTCTAGATAACCAATGAAGAATCTTATTTAGAAAAAGCAGTGGAATTGACCTATTTACTATTACTGTGTTTACAATCTTCCGTGTCATTTTCTTTGCATATCAAAACCTCCCTATTTTTATAGTTGCTAGTTTTAAATTGCATTTTTGAGAATCAAATATTTGAGATCAATTCCGTATTCGTTGTGAGATGACTCAGGGTTATCTTAACCCTAACTATTTTCTTCACTACAAACTGGCAATACTGAAGTTGCTAAAGTAGTGGTAATTTGATCGCCTAACGACAGCGATATCAAATTTGGCGCCGTTGCCGGGGAATACGGTTAGTATTTCTTTTATTTTGGAACCGTCACAATGGACAACTTAAATACCAAGTCTTTCCTAGACAGAGTTTTCCAAACTAGTCTCAAAAATTTCTTAAAAGAAATTCTTAATCAAAACAAAAATAGAACTTTGCTTGGAGTATATTAACAGAAAACTAAAGACTACAAAATAACAAACTATATCAAACGTATATGCGTAAAATAAATAAAAAATAAAAATGAAAAATAAAAATAAAAATAAAATAAAATAAATAAATAAAAACAGAATCAAAATAAAAGAAATACTAACCGTATTCCCCGGCAACGGCGCCAAATTTGATATCGCTGTCGTTAGGCGATCAAATTACCACTATTTTGGAACCGTCACAATGGACAACTTAAATACCAAGTCTTTCCTAGACAGAGTTTTCCAAACTAGTCTCAAAAATTTCTTAAAAGAAATTCTTAATCAAAACAAAAATAGAACTTTGCTTGGAGTATATTAACAGAAAACTAAAGACTACAAAATAACAAACTATATCAAACGTATATGCGTAAAATAAATAAAAAATAAAAATGAAAAATAAAAATAAAAATAAAATAAAATAAATAAATAAAAACAGAATCAAAATAAAAGAAATACTAACCGTATTCCCCGGCAACGGCGCCAAATTTGATATCGCTGTCGTTAGGCGATCAAATTACCACTACTTTAGCAACTTCAGTATTGCCAGTTTGTAGTGAAGAAAATAGTTAGGGTTAAGATAACCCTGAGTCGTCTCACAACGAATACGGAATTGATCTCAAATATTTGATTCTCAAAAATGCTATTTAAAACTAGCAACTATAAAAATAGGGAGGTTTTGATATGCAAAGAAAATGACACGGAAGATTGTAAACACAGTAATAGTAAATAGGTCAATTCCACTGCTTTTTCTAAATAAGATTCTTCATTGGTTATCTAGAGATTATTGTTAAATTAATTATTGTTGTTGATTTACAAATAAATCAATGTAAAGACTCAATTCATTTGTTGGCATCCTCACTTTTAATCAAAGTACAGTCTCAATTAAAAGTGAGAATTATTAGATTGTCCATAGTAAATTCAATCAAAGTACAGTCTCAATTAATTTTACTATGCCTAATCATGTCTATTCCTTTGTTTCTTTACCAAATAGAAAACTTAATTAATCAAAGTAAAGTCTTGACTAATTTTAGTTAAAGTAATTACCTCTAATCAAATTAAAGTCTCAATTATTGGCAAAAACTTATTTAATCAAATGAAAGTTTCTAAACAAAATCAAAGTAAAGTCTCAATTTAATTTAAAAACCTTTTAACTCATATGATTAGCATGCATGTAGATTTTAAATCATTATTTTCTATTCGATTAAGAAGCAAAGGACATAGATAAACAAAAACCACAACAATAATCAAAATAACAAAACATATAAATTCATCTAACCTCAGAATCCATTTAAGAAATTACAGTGGAATCAACCCTTAAAGCTTAGCCCTCCATGGCTTTGATGGAATACATGATAATATGATGAAGAGAAAATAAAAGAAAGAATGAGAGATGTGGTGGAGATGGTATCTGCCAAAACCAGAGAGTTCTAAGTGTCTAAGCTGTAAGCTGTAAAAAATGTCAGTTTCCCTCTTCTGCTCCCTTAAGTCTCTTTATATAGGCTTCCACTGGACTTTGGGCTTTATCTATCAGTTGCTAAAATCTTTTATTTTTATTTAATTAATTAACAACTCAATTTCTGTCCAATTTCCAATTCTGCCCCTCTTATTTAAGCATTTTTACAAAATTGACCAGAATTTGACTGCTGACTTTGACCAGTTGACCAGAGTTGACCAGTTGACTAGTTTGACTGTCCAATAGCAGCCTGACACGTGGCGTAGAGTGTCTCTCTCCAGAACTAGGGTTTCACTCTCACACTCTTCTCCTTGGCTGCGCGGCTGACGGCGGCTGCTCCGGCTTCTTCTCCGGCGAGGTGGTGTTCGTTGTCGCAGCGGTGGCTGACGCGCTCGCGGGAAGAAGAACTCGCGGTGGTGGCGGTCGGAGGCGCGACGGAGCTGCGGAGAAGCTTCGCGGAGGTTGTTCGTGTGCGCTGCAGAGCTGCCATGGTAGTGCGCGATGGTGTTCATGGAGGTGGCGTGAAGCTGCGCAGATGCAGGTGTAGGCGCGGTGGCTGCGTGGACGTTGTTGCAGAAGGTTGCGAGAATGGAGAGGATGGTTCGTGACGGCGGCGCGAAGGCGAGAAGATGGTGCTGTGTGCGGTGGTGCGCGAGGAAGTTTGACGGAACTGCGGAGAAGACGGAGGCGCGAATGGAGGAAGATGGTGGTGGCGCGCGGTGGCGTTCTGCGCGAGTGGCCGCGGAAATGGAGCACGCGATTTGTGGTGGAACTCCGGCGAGTTGACGGTGGTGGCCGCGGGAGAAGGTGGCGCGAAGAAGACGGAGGCGCGGTGGTGGTAGGTGCGCGAACTGTGGCGGCCGGAGATGGAGGCGGCGGCTGCCATGGTGATGGAAGGTGGTAGGGAAACTAGGGTTAGGGTTTTGGGAGATGAAGATGATGACGTGGCAGAATCTGATTGGTTAATTTGGTGAGGGTAGGATTATGACACGGAGCTTGTTCTGGTTGGCTAATTTTAAGAGGTGGGGATTGCCACATGGCATGATCTGGTTGAGTGGAGTTTAAGTGGTAGGAGGGGTGCAACTTAGTGAAAACTGGGGGTGCAGAACAGGTTTTTGGTGGTCCACTTTAAAAGGAGTGTGCAAGTAAAAACTGGGGGTGCATTTAGCTCCTGATTTATTCTTTTTCAGAATTTCTTGATTTTGGACTTATTTTGTAACTTTGAATATTTTAAAATCACACTATTAATTGACCAAAAATAAATTCCAGCTGCATTAACAAACGTTAGAATATCCAATAATATTTTATGCAACTAAAATCAATTTTTACGCCACTTTTACCAAACTTACTCAATAAATCCAATAATCACAAATCCTAATTAAATCAATCTTTAAGCACAGAAAATTCAATTAAATCCCCAAATTTAAATATTAAATGAGGGCAAAAATTTGAACTTATCAGAGGCAACAACCACAACCAGTTGCAACCTCAACACCAACAAGTCTATGTTCCACCTCAACAGAGGCAACAACCACAACCAGCTGCAACCTCTGGTGATTCAAACATGGAGGCAATGATGAAAATGATGGCTGACATGATGAAGGGACAAATCAATGAGTTGAAACAGACGATGGAAGCAACCAATCAAAACTTGCAGAACCAGATTGGACAAATGACAAATGAGTTAAATCAGATGAAGTCTCAACAAGGCTCGAGCAATTTGCCTGCACAAACTGTAATCAACCCGAGAAATGTAAGTGCTATTACTTTAAGATCGGGTAAGCAAATACAAGGCCTTGGGGATACCCAAGAAGATGAAGATAAGGACAATGAAGTTGTACCTAATGATGAAAGAGGAAGATCAGATGAAGCAACACAAGCAACATCTGAGATGCCTGCACCCAGTGATAACTCCAGGTTGGTATCCCCTAATACTTCCTCTGAAAATTCTTCTCCTTATTCTCCTCCTCCTCCCTATCCAAACCGTTTGAAACCAAAAACTAAAAAGATGGAGGAGTTAGACAAAGAAATCCTGAATACTTTCAAGAAAGTGGAGATAAACATCCCTTTGTTGGATGCTGTGAGACAAATTCCTAAATATGCCAAGTTTCTCAAAGAATTATGTACACATAAAAGGCGTATTATGGACAAAGAGGTAGTGAACATGGGAGAAATGTCTCTAGCTTAATTAAGAAGCCTGCAGTTAGAATGCCGCAAAAGTGTAAGGATCCAGGTATGTTTTCTATTCCCTGCATTATAGGAAGTACTAAGTTTGACAATGCTATGTTAGATTTAGGAGCTTCCATTAATGTAATGCCTATATCTGTTTTTACTTCACTTCATCTTGGACCTCTTAAGTCTACTGGTGTGGTCATTCAATTGGCCAACCGTAGCACAGTTAACCCTGCAGGTGTGCTAGAAGATGTTCTTGTCCGTGTGGACAAGTTAATTTTTCCTGCAGATTTCTACATCTTGGATATGAAGGATGATGAAGGAATGAGTTCAACCACAATCATCTTGGGAAGACCATTCATGATGACAGCACGTACCAAGATAGACGTGCATGCAGGATCCTTGACTATGGAGATAGGAGATGAGAAGGTGCAGTTCAACGTGCTAGAAGCCATGAAGCACCCAATTGAAGACCATTCTTTGTTTTGTATTGATTTATTGAGTAATGTAGTGAACAATTATGCTTTTGGACTTTTGGACGTTTTATCTGGTTTTTCTTCTTCTTTGGATTTTTCTTTTTCGAATATTTCGGGCTCAATTTTAGACGAAAGAGAAAATTGTAAAACAGGTGATGTTGAGGACGCGGTGTCACTATTTGATACCTCTGTGGCGTCCAAGTGTGATGCTGAGGTGGCTGAAATTACCTTAGGCAGTAAAATGTTGCCATCTGTGGAACAGCCACCCACTTTGGAGTTGAAACCTGTACCATCTCATTTGAAATATGTTTATCTTGAAAGGGATGGGAAACTCCCTGTTATTATATCTGCCTTACTTACTAACGAGCAGGAACAAAAGCTATTGCAGGTTATCAAAGATCACAAGCGAGCAATAGGCTGGACTTTGGCAGATATTCCTGGTATTAGTCCTTCTTTCTGCATGCACAAAATACTCTTGGAGGAGGATGCTAAGCCAGTAAGGCAACCTCAGAGGAGATTGAATCCTCAGCTAATGGAGGTTGTGAAGAAAGAAGTCACCAAGTTGCTACAAGCAGGTATTATATATCCCAGACAGCACTTGGGTGAGTCCTGTACATGTGGTCCCCAAGAAATCTGGGATCACCGTGGTCAAGAATGAGAAGAACGAGTTGATTCCTACTCGTATTCAGAATAGCTGGAGGGTCTGTATTGATTATAGAAGACTAAACCAGGCCACCAGGAAGGACCACTTTCCTTTACCATTCATGGACCAGATGTTAGACCGATTGGCAGGTAAGTCTCATTACTGTTTTCTTGATGGATTCTCTGGGTATTTTCAAATTTGTATTGCCCCAGAGGATCAACATAAGACTACTTTTACTTGTCCATTCGGTACATATGCTTATAGGAAAATGCCATTTGGCCTTTGCAATGCTCCTGGAACATTTCAACGATGTATGATGAGTATTTTTACAGATTTGTTGGAGCATTGTATTGAGGTTTTTATGGATGATTTTAGTGTATATGGTTCATCTTTTGATCACTGCTTATCTAATCTTGCTAGAGTCTTGGAGAGATGTGAAGAAACTAACCTTGTTCTAAATTTTGAAAAATGTCATTTTATGGTGGAACAAGGTATAGTTTTAGGTCACGTTGTTTCCAAGAATGGTATATCTGTAGATCCTGCTAAAGTTGATATTATTTTCTTGGACATGCAGGATTTTACAGGAGATTTATCAAGGACTTCAGCAAGATAGCCAACCCTCTCTCCAATTTGTTGCAAAAGGATATAGTATTTGACTTTGGAGAGAGGTGCAAAGATGCATTTGATACATTGAAAAAGGTGCTTACCACCACTCCTATCATCCAGCCACCTGACTGGACATTACCATTTGAGCTAATGTGTGATGCATTAAACTTTGCAGTAGGAGCGGTGCTTGCACAAAAAGATGGGAAGCTATCACATGTGATATATTATGCTTCCAGAACGTTGGACACAGCGCAGGCTAACTACACCACGACTGAGAAGGAATTATTCGCTGTTGTGTTTGCCTTGGACAAATTCAGACCGTATATACTTGGTTCCAAGGTAATTGTTTATACTGATCATGCAGCATTAAAATTCCTTCTGAAGAAAGCGGATTCGAAACCAAGGTTGATCAGATGGATGCTACTGCTCCAAGAGTTTGACATTGAGATTCTAGACAGAAGTGGAGCACATAACTTAGTAGCCGATCATCTTAGCAGGATTAAAAATGGAGAAGATAACATTCCTATTAAGGATGACTTTCCTGATGAAGTCCTCCTAGCATTGACTGCTGTGAAAGGTATGTTTCCTGAACCTTGGTTTGCTGACATTGTTAATTATTTGGTTGTTTCTGCTATTCCTCCTTCCTTCTCCAAATATGAAAGAATCAAGCTAAAAAGTGAGGCACAGTACTATATATGGGAAGACCCAATCTTATGGCGCATTGGTAGTGACCAAGTCATAAGGAGGTGTGTTCTAGATATCGAGATACCTCATGTGCTTGAGTTCTGTCATTCGTCTCCTTTTGGTGGACATTATGGCACACAAAGAACAGGTAGGAAGGTGTTGGATTGTGGATTATATTGGCCTACCATTTTTAAAGATGCACAAAGGGTATATGAAAATTGTGAGCAGTGCTAAAGGGCAGCCAGATCCATTACAAAGAGGGATGAAATGCCTCAACAACCCATGCTATATTGTGAGGTATTTGATATTTGGGGTATTGATTTTATGGGTCATTTTCCTCCTTCTTTTGGGTTTTCTTATATTTTGCTTGCTGTAGACTATGTCTCCAAATGGGTGGAAGCCATAGCTACAAGGACTAATGATTCTCGAGTTGTTATGAGTTTTGTTAGGTCTAACATTTTCTGCAGATTTGGGATACCACGAGCCATCATCAGTGACCAGGGGACTCATTTCTGTAATAGGCTACTTGAGAACATGTTGAAGAAGTATGGGGTGACACATCGCATTGCTACACCATATCACCCCCAAACCAATGGGCAAGCAGAGATCTCTAACAGAGAGATTAAAAAGATACTAGAGAAAGTAGTGAAGCCTAGTCGAAAGGATTGGGCCACAAGATTGGATGAAGCACTTTGGGCACATAGGACAGCCTATAAAACATCTATAGGTATGTCACCTTTCAGGGTGGTTTTTGGAAAGGCTTGTCATCTACCTGTGGAGATTGAACATCGGGCCTATTGGGCCGTGAAAGCATGCAACTTGGATTTGGAAGAAGCAGGAAATGAGCGAAAACTTCAGTTACAAGAACTAGAGGAGATTAGGCTTGCAGCCTATGAAAATTCAAAGTTCTACAAAGAGAAAACCAAGAAGTTCCATGACCAAAAGCTTGTGGTTAGAAAGGATTTCAAGGTAGGCCAGAAGGTGTTACTATACAAATCCAAGCTTGGTCACATGAGTGGTAAGTTGCGTTCTACTTGGGAAGGACCATACATTGTTACAGAAGTCTTCCCTTATGGAGCAGTGGAGATCAAGGAAGAATCTTCAGCAAGAACTTTTAAAGTTAATGGGCATCGTCTTCGGATATTCAATGAAAATCAAGATATGCTGAACAAGACGATGGATGGGATGAACTTGACTTCTCCCTCATACCTTCCACCTTGAGGAGGTAAGTACACTTCATACTTTTTCTTTGCATTTTATACATATTGAATACATTGAGGACAATGCATGGATAAAGTGTGGGGGTGTGGGGAGATTTCCCCCTTTCTGTTTTTGTTTTCTATTTGTTTTGTTTTTCCTTTTCTAATTTTGTTTTCTGTTTGTTTTTATTTAAAAAAAAAAGGTTTTTGCTTTCAATAAAACATATTGACATTGGATTTTTGGATTTGATTTACTAATTGGAACGATCATAATTCTGGGAAAATAAAAGTCATGTGCTATGAATGGATTGTTTCTGTGATTTACTAATTGAGTTGATTTGAGAGTTTCTGGAATAAATCTTTTGTGAAAGAGTTTTTGACCTTGTGAGTTTTGAGCTTTATTGTAAGGATGAACTGCCATGTGTCATTCCTATTTTTCTTGTGTGATTTGCTCATGTCTTGTTGGTACTTAAATGTTTAGCTTGATTCTGTTGTTTTGCATCTTAGGTGAACATGCATGATTTGATATGACTGAGGCATTTCTTGTTTTTAGCTACTTGGCCAAATAAGCTAACCATAACATTGATCCATTGGTAGCCCCTTGAGCTTAAACCTCTTTTTCTTGTTTTGAGCATATTGCTAAACCTTAAAAAGAAAAAGACCATGTTTTTCCTTACCTTAGGGAGAAAGAAGGAGCTAGTGGATTATGTTGAGATTGGTTGAGGAATAAAGTGTGGGGGTGAGTATTTCCCCCACAAAGTTGTAAAAATGGCAAAAAGGAAAATAATTGTTGATGACAGAGTGTTGAAATGAAAAATGATTGCTGTCTGAAAAAGAGCAACAAAGGATAAAAGAGAAAAAAAAGAAGAAGAAGTAAAGATTGTTTTTGAAACTGTGCTCCATAACTCTTTCTTCCTTACTATTTCAAAAATACACAAATCCTAAAGTTTTTCCTACCTTTGCCTTGGCCTCATTATAACCTGTTAAAAGTCCTCATGATTTTTGAATGCATGCTTTCTGAAAGCTGTGAATATTAGAGTCTTGCTAAGCATTGAGAGTGTTTACTTGCATGGGTATTTTGAGTGAAAACACAAGCCAAAACACTTGAGCGAATCTTGGTGAGAAAATATATATTTAACTTGAGTGTTTCTCTTTCATATTTGATTATCTTGTAAACTCAAAAGATTAACTCATGTGTGAAAAACAGAATTTTATCCATTTGTTTGTGCATGACAACATGATTTCTAGAAGTTTGATCTGTTTCCATTGGTATTCATTTCTTTAATCCACTGAAAATATAGAATAAAAGACCTCAGAAAAAAGTTTTGAAATTATTCAATTTTGCCCAGGAGTGCAAAAGGATAAGTGTGGATGTGTGATGAGTTCAAATTTTTGCCCTCATTTAATATTTAAATTTGGGGATTTAATTGACTTTTCTGTGCTTAAAGATTGATTTAATTGGGATTTGTGATTATTGGATTTATTGAGTAAGTTTGGTAAAAGTGACGTAAAAATTGATTTTAGTTGCATAAAATATTATTGGATATTCTAACGTTTGTTAATGCAGCTGGAATTTATTTCTGGTCAATTAATAGTGTGATTTTAAAATATTCAAAGTTACAAAATAAGTCCAAAATCAAGAAATTCTGAAAAAGAATAAATCAGGAGCCAAATGCACCCCCAGTTTTTACTTGCACACTCCTTTTAAAGTGGACCACAAAAACCTGTTCTGCACCCCCAGTTTTCACTAAGTTGCACCCCTCCTACCACTTAAACTCCACTCAACCAGATTATGCCATGTGGCAATCCCCACCTCTTAAAATTAGCCAACCAAAGCAAGCCACGTGGCAACAATCCTTGCACTAACAAACTGTCCAATGGAAGGCTGCCACGTCATCATCTTCATCTCCCAAAACCCTAACCCTAATTTTCTCCTCTCCTTCCATCACCACGGCAGCCGCCGCCGCCATCTCCGTCAGCCACCATGGAAGCTTTCTTTCCGGCAACCACGAACAGCACCTTCACGTAACCTTCTCCGCAGCCACCGCAGCAGCACTCTTCGCCGGAATCTGCACCATTTCCGCAGCGCACACGAACCACCATCGCGCCTCCGTCTTCTCCGCACCTCCATTTCACGTCGAAATCCGACCACCACGATACCGCAACACCACCACAGATCGTGCGCTTCTCGCCGCAGTTCCGTCACCACTGCACCAGCCACGAACCTGCAACACTTCGTCGGAACCAACAGCCACGCACCTGCAGCCACCGCGAGCACACCACCATTGCACCTGCAACGCGTCGCGCACCAGCGGCGCCTTCTCCGCAACCATCCTCTCCGTTCGCGCAACTGCAGCGCGCCTCCGCAACACCACCGCAGCCACGTTCCACGCAGCAGCAACCACCACGCCGGAAATCTGACCGCCGCACCGTCAGCCGCGCCGTCACGAGGGAGGGAGGAGAGTGTGAGAGTGAAACCCTAATTCTGGAGAGAGAATCTGCACTGCCACGTGTCAACATCTGATAGGACAGTCAAACTGGTCAACTGGTCAACTCTGGTCAACTGGTCAAAGTCAGCAGTCAATACTGGTCAAAACTGCAAATATGGTTAAATGAGAGGGGCAGAATTGGAAATTGGATAGGAATTAAGTTGCTAATTAATTAAATAAAAATAAAAGATTTTAGCAACTGACAGATAAAGCCCAATGTCCAGTGGAAGCCTATATAAAGAGACTTAAGGGAGCAGAAGCGGGACTGACAATTTACGACTTACAGCTTAAACACTTAGAACTCTCTGGTTTTGGCAGATACCGTCTCCACCACATCTCTCATTCTTTCTTTTATTTTCTTTCCTTTATTTCATCATGTATTCCATCAAAGCCATGGAGGGCTAAGCTTTAAGGGTTGATTCCACTGTAATTTCTTAAATGGATTCTGAGGTTAGATGAATTTATATATTTTGTTATTTTGATTATTGTTGTGGTTTTTGTTTATCTATGTCCTTTGCTTCTTAATCGAATAGAAAATAATGATTTTAAATCTACATACATGCTAATCATATGAGTTAAAAGGTTTTTAAATTAAATTGAGACTTTACTTTGATTTTGTTTAGAAACTTTCATTTGATTAAATAAGGTTTTGCCAATAATTGAGACTTTAATTTGATTAGAGGTAATTACTTTAACTAAAATTAGTCAAGACTTTACTTTGATTAATTAAGTTTTCTATTTGGTAAAGAAACAAAGGAATAGACATGATTAGGCATAGTAAAATTAATTGAGACTGTACTTTGATTAAATTTACTATGGACAATCTAAACAATTCTCACTTTTAATTGAGACTGTACTTTGATTAAAAGTGAGGATGCCAACAAATGAATTGAGTCTTTACATTGATTTATTTGTAAATCAACAACAATAATTAATTTAACAATAATCTCTAGATAACCAATGAAGAATCTTATTTAAAAAAAGCAGTGGAATTGACCTATTTACTATTACTGTGTTTATAATCTTCCGTGTCATTTTCTTTGCATATCAAAACCCCCCTATTTTTATAGTTGCTAGTTTTAAATTGCATTTTTGAGAATCAAATATTTGAGATCAATTCCGTATTCGTTGTGAGACGACTCAGGGTTATCTTAACCCTAACTATTTTCTTCACTACAAACTGGCAATACTGAAGTTGCTAAAGTAGTGGTAATTTGATCGCCTAACGACAACGATATCAATCTGAACCAGTATACATATCAGTGTGCATCTTCCTCCCTTAACCTCTTTATTTATCTACACTTTTTTTAAAAGTAACTGTTATTTTAAGTTAATCAATTAAATTTTGAGGAAAATATTTAAAACCTGTCAAGACTTATAAAAATCCAATTCACCCCCCTCTTTGTGTTTGACCCTTGTTTAATCATTCCGCTGCGCGATACCAACAATTGGTATTAGAGCTTGCTTTGATAGTTATTCAAATTTTTCGAAAATGGTAGGGTCAAACCAAACCTTTGCTGAAGGTGCGTCTATCAATAGACCTCCATTTTTTACTGGTGAAAACTACCCTTTTTGGAAAGTCAGAATGCAAATATTTTTAGAATCAGTTGATAGGGGTTTTTGGGATGCTGTTTTGAATGGACAATTTGTTCCTGTTAACGTTGTTAATGAAGTGCAGGAACCAAAGCCTTTTGCTCAATGGACTGCTGATGAAAATAGGCGAGCTCAATATGATGTTAAAGCTAGAAACATCATATCATCTGCTCTAACTCTTGATGAGTTCTACAGAATTTCTGTTTGCACCAGTGCACGCGAGATGTGGGAAATCCTTCGAGTAACTCATGAAGGAACTGATAATGTCAAACGGGCTAGAAAGAACTCCTTGATTCAAGAATATGAAATGTTTCGCATGCAGCAGGGAGAAACCATCTATGATGTGCAGAAGCGGTTCACACACATCGTCAACCATCTTAGTGGGCTAGGTAAAACCTTTGATATCGATGAACTTAACATAAAAATTCTTAAATCCTTGAATAGGACTTGGCAGCCCAAGGTGACGGCCATCACGGAGTCACAGAATCTTGCAACAATGACCATGGTGGCTCTCTTTGGAAAACTGAGAGAGCACAAGCTTGAACTGGGAAGATTGAATGATGAAGAAGATCAAGGAAGAAAGAAGAATATTGCTTTCAAAACTGAAGTTGTCAAAGGAAAGAAGCAAAAAGAGGAGGAAGATTCTGATGATGATGAGAATCTTAGTCTCATGATAAAAAAGTTCACAAAGTTCATGAAGGCCAAAGGCAGAAATCAATTCAAGAGCAATAAGAAGGAGAATCAAGGATCCTCCTCAAACTTTAAATGTTATGGATGTGGAGAAACTGGTCATGTAAAAGCAGACTGCCCAAATTCAAAAAGGAGTGATGAAAAGAAAAGTAAGAAATATTATAAGAAAAAGGCATACATAGCGTGGGAAGATAATGCCCCAAGTTCATCCAACTCTGAAGGATCCGATGAGGAAGAAGCAAACTTTTGCTTAATGGCCAATAATAATCACTCTGACAGTGAGGTAAGCTCCTCTGACAATGAAAATGAAAATGATTATGATTCACTTTATGATGCCTTTCAAGAATTGCTTGCTAAATCTAGTAAACTAGATATTGCTCACAAAAAATTAAAAAGTGATTTTAAAGAATTACTGAGCAATTTTGAAAAATCTCTTGAAGAAGAAATTGCTTTAAAAAATAAAATCTTAAGTTTGAAAAATAGAGAAATTGAGACAATTGAATGTGCCTCTTGCAAAAGCTATATGTTTGATTTAATGATTTTAGAAAATCAACTTAAAAATGCTTTAGAAAATAAATCTTTTGAAAAACATGCCTGTGAGAAAAAGAATTTAAGTAGAAACAAATATGTTCCTAAAAATAAAATTAAAAAGACACGCAGAGTGTGGATAGAAAAAGGAACTGCTCACTATAAAAATACTTGTATAACTACTTGTTTTTATTGCATGAAAAAAGGGCATACATCAAATAAATGCAATATTAAACATTATGATGTTCCAAATGGGAAGTATACTTGGATGCCTATTGTTAGATAATTAGTATATCTCTCTAACCACAAGGACCCAATAAAGTTAATGGGGACCTAAAGAAATTATTTTTCTTATTTTGTAGTAAACTTCCAGAGCCAGAAAATCAATGTGATATGTTGACAGTGGATGCTCAAGACACATGACGGGTGATGAAGGATTATCTTTTTTCTTTTTAATATTATTGAATATGGTGTGAGTTGATTAAGAAAGCTAAGTGAAATCCCCACTGGACATTAAGATAGCAAGCTATCTAGATGTGAAGGTTCCTTTCACAAAGCTCAAGAGAAGAAGATGATGGATTGATTCAAAACAAAAAGGAAATGGAAAGCACATAAAACATAGAAAACCAAGAACAATTAAAGGAAGACGAAAACATAAAATGGAAAGGAAAGAAATGGTAAAAATGTGAGAAGCACGCCACTACAAGGCTAGGCTAGAAATCATGGCAACCTTGAAGATGAGTGGATGTGTGCCGCCACTTGCTATGGAAGATAAGGCTTAAAAGTATTCACTCCCAAGGGAGGAAACTCTCACAAATGGTTGAGACACAAGAGTGTTTTTACTTCAAAATGTTCAACCCTTTTACATGTCTAGGAGCACCCCTTATATAGAAGAGTTTAGGGGCCTCTAAGCAAATAAAAGATACCTAAGGATGTCTCTACAAAAACCTAACCCTAGCTTCTAGAAACTAAGTCAAATAAGTTTACAAAAAATGAGAGACAAAAGAGCTAACTATGGTGTGTGCAAGGCTAATTTCGTTCTAGCACAAAAGGAGACAAAGAATGTGTCTCATATGTCTCCAAAAAGTGGCCAAAGTGTGCTAAAAACAAAGGAGACCAAAGGTACATAGGTACACTTGTTTTATGCCTTTTACTTTATGCTTTATGCATTTGCTTTACTCTCTCATCCACATCATTTATGCTCCCAAATCACCATGCGCCACCTAGCATTGCTTTCTTACTCCTAATTAACCTACAAAGCAAATAAAGATAGATTAGCATGTTGGCTTAAGTCAAGTCAACTATAGTCAACAAGTCAAACCTAGTCAAAGGTCAACAAGTCAACTAAAGTTGATTCGACTAAGTCAACTTAGGGAATCAAAAATAACAAACACAAATGAAAGGGATGAAGGATTAGTGAACTTCCTTTCTAAACATGCTTAGTCTTCTTAAGCATGTGCCTCCATCCTTGGTTGGGGTCAATCCTTCATCATCGTGATAAAAAGAAGATTAAGAATCTCAAAAGAAAGGATCAAGGATTTGTTACATATGGAGATAACAACAAAGGGAAAATAATTGGAATTGGAGATGTTGGTGGAGGGGATACCTTGGAGATCAAGGATGTGGTACTTGTAGAAGGACTGAAGCACAATCTCCTCAGTATTAGTAAGCTATGTGACAAAGGTCTCAAAGTTATCTTTGAAAGTGATTACTGCACTATCCACCAAAAGAATTCTAAGGAAATTGCTCTAAAAGGTATGAGACACAACAATATCTATCTAATTGATCTTGATTATGCATCATCTAGTAATATAACATGTCTGGTTGCAAAAGAAGAAAATCCTTGGTTATGGCATAAAAGGGCTGCTCATATTCACATGAAACAATTGAATAAGTTGATTTCTAAGGATTTAGTAATTCGTTTACCAAAAATAAAATTTGAAAAAGATAAAATAGGTACTGCTTGTCAAAAAGGAAAACAAGTAAGATCATCCTTTCATTCAAAAAATATTTTATCTACTTCAAAGCCATTAGAGCTTTTGCATATGGATTTATTTGGTCCCTCTAGGATTAAGAGTTATGGAGGAAATTATTATGCTCTTGTTATTGTGGATGACTACTCTAGGTTTACTTGGACATTCTTTCTTACTTTAAAAAGTGAAGCTTTTAAAGCATTTAAAAAATTTGCAAAATTAGTTCAAATGAAAAAGATTTGAAAATTAAGATTATAAGAAGTGATCATGGTATGGAATTTCAAAATGAGTCATTTGAAAAATTTTGTGATGAAAATGGAATTTTGCATAACTTCTCTACACCTAGGACACCTCAACAGAATGGAGTTGTAGAAAGAAAAAATAGGTCCTTAGAGGAACTAGCTAGAACAATGCTAAATGAACATAATGTTCCTAAGTATTTTTGGGCTGATGCTGTGAGTACTGAATGTTATGTTTTAAATAGAATGTTTATTAGACCTATTTTAAAAATTACTCCTTATGAATTATTTAAAGGTAGAAAGCCAAATGTTGCTCATCTTAAAATTTTTGGATGCACATGTTTTGTTTTAAATAATGGAAAAGAAAATTTAGGAAAATTTGATTCTAAAGCTGATGAGGCAATATTTCTAGGATATTCTCTCACGAGTAAAGCATATAGAGTTTTTAATCGAAGAACTTTGAATGTTGAAGAATCCATGCATGTTGTTTTTGATGAAGTTGTAGACCTTGAGGAGAACCCTCTTGAGTCAAATAAGCAAATTACAGGTGATGAAGAATATATTCAGGAGGCCCTTGATGAAATGTATTTAAATGAGAATCCGCCTCCTCAATCTGAAGATCATGAAAAGTGTTGGAAGTCACCAAGAGGACTATCTCTAGACAATATCATTGGTGATATTTCAAAAGGGGTAATCACTAGAAATATGAATAATTTTTGTATGAATGTTGCCTTTGTTTCATAGATTGAACCAAAGAATGTTCAAGAAGCTTTTCAAGATAATCAATGGTGCATTGCAATGCAAGAGGAGCTCAATCAATTTGAAAGAAATAAAGTATGGGAGTTGATTCCAAGAGATGAATCACATCAAGTGATTGGTACAAGATGGGTTTTCAGAAATAAGATGGATGAGGATGGAAATATTACTAAGAATAAAGCTAGGCTTGTGGCAAAGGGATATCGACAAGAAGAAGGTATAGACTATGATGAAACATATGCCCATGTTGCAAGGTTATAAGCTATACGCTTACTTCTTACTTATGCTTCTATTATGAAATTTAAATTATATCAAATGGATGTCAAAAGTGCCTTTCTAAATGGTTTTATCAAAGAAGATGTGTACGTTGAACAACCTCCTGGTTTTGAGGATTATAAATTTCCAAATCACATTTATAAATTGAAAAAGGCACTTTATGGTTTAAAGCAAGCACCTAGATCTTGGTATGAACGCTTAAGCACATTTTTGCTCGAAAATGATTTTAAAAGAGGTAAAATAGACTCAACTCTGTTTATTAAAAGGGTAGGTGAACACATTTTATTGGTTCAAGTTTATGTTGATGATATAATTTTTGGGTCAACTAATAAATCTCTATATGAAGGTTTTGCAAGCATAATGCAAGGTGAGTTTGAAATGTCAATGATGGGAGAATTAACCTTCTTCCTTGGTTTGCAAATTAAGCAAATGGAAGAAGGGACATTCATATCTCAATCTAAATACTGTAAGGAAGTACATAAAAAATTTGAAATGGATAATGCAAAAGCAGCAAGTACTCCTATGGCAACTTCCTGGTATTTGGATAAAGACGAATCAGGTATTGAGGTAAATCAAACTATGTTTAGAGGTATGATAGGGTCTCTTTTATATCTTACTGCAAGTAGACCTGATATTATGCAATCTGTATGTGTTTGTGCTAGATATCAGGCGAACCAATACCATGTACATCTGAGACGCCTACACCCACTAATGACTTTAGGTTAGTATCCACTAATTCTTCTTCTTCTAATTCTTCCCAATCTTATTCTCCCTTTCCTCCCTATTCAAATCATTTGAAACCGAAAACTAAGAAGTTGAAGGAGTTGGACTAAGAAATCTTGAATACTTTCAAGAAGGTAGAGATAAACATCCCTTTGCTGGATGCTGTGAGGAAAATTCTGAAATACGCCAAGTTTCTTAAAGAACTTTGCACAAATAGAAGGCATGTTAGGGATAATAAGGTTGTCAACTTGGGAAGAAATGTATCAAGCTTGATTAAGAGACCTATCGAAATACCACAAAAATGCAAGGATCCAAGTATGTTTTCTGTTCCCTATGTTATAGGAAGTACTAAGTTTAACAGTGCCATGTTAGATTTAGGAGCTTCTATAAATGTGATGCCTTTGTCAGTTTTTACTTCTCTTCATCTTAGGCCTCTTAAGACTACAAGTGTGGTCATTCAACTGGCCAATCGTAGCACAGTTAACCTTGCAGGTGTGTTAGAAGATGTGTCCGAGTGGACAAGTTAATTTTTCCTACAGATTTCTACATCTTGGACATGAAGGACGATGAAGGAACGAGTTCAACTACAATTATCTTGGGAAGATCATTCATGATGACAACACGTACCAAGATAGATGTGCATGCAGGATCATTGACTATGGAGATAGGAGACGAGAAGGTGTAGTTCAATGTGTTGGAAGCCTTGAAGCACTCGACTGAAGACCATTCTTTGTTTTGTATGATTTACTAAGTAATGTAATGAACAATTTTGCTGTTGGTTTTTTGGACGCTTTTTCTGGTTTTTCTTCTTCTTTGGATTTTTGTTTTTCGAATATGTCGTACACAATTTTAGACGACAAAGAAAACTTTAAAACAGGTGATATTGAGGACCCGGTTTCACTAGATGATACCTATGTGGCATTCGAGTGTGATGTTGAGGTGGCTGAAATTACTTAGGCAAGAAAATGTTGCCATCTGTGGAACATCCACCCACTTTGGAGTTGAAACCCTTAGCATCTCATTTGAAATATGCTTATCTTGAGAGGGATGGGAAACTCCCTGCTATTATATCTGCCTTGCTTACTGATGAGCAGGAACAACAGTTGTTGCAGGTTATCAAAGATCACTAGAGAGCAATAGGTTGGACGTTGGCATATATTCCTAGTATTAGTCATTCTTTCTACATGCACAAAATACTCTTGGAGGAGGATGCTAAGCCAGTAAGGCAGCCTCAGTGGAGATTAAATCCTCAGCTGATAGAGGTTGTGAATAAGGAAGTCACTAAGTTGCTACAAGCAGGTATTGTATATCCTATTTCTGACAGCACTTGGGTGAGTCCCGTACATGTGGTCCCAAAGAAATCTGGGATCATTGTGGTCAAGAACGTGAAGAACGATTTGATTCCTACTCGTATTCAGAATAGCTGGAGGGTCTGCATTGATTATAGAAGACTAAACCAAGCCACTAGGAAGGACCACTTTCCCTTACCATTCGACCAAATGTTAGACAGATTGACAGGTAAGTCTAATTACTGTTTTCTTGATGGATTCTCTGGGTATTTTCAGATCTGTATAGCTCTAGAGGATCAAAATAAGACTACCTTTACTTGTCCATTCGGTACATATGCTTATAGGAAAATGCCATTTGGCCTTTGCAATGCTCTTGGGACATTTCAGCGGTGTATGATGAGTATTTTTACAGATTTGTTGGAGCATTGTATTGAGGTTTTTATGGATGATTTTAGTGTATATAGTTCATCTTTTGATCATTGCTTGTCTAGTCTTGCAAAAGTCTTAGAAAGATGTGAGGAAACTAACCTTGTTTTAAAATTTGAAAAATGTCATTTTATGGTGGAACAATGTATAGTTTCGGGACACATTATTTCTAAGAATGGTATATCTGTAGATCCTGCTAAAATTGATATTATTTCATATTTACCTTACCCGTCTTCTGTGAAAGAGGTTCGATCTTTTCTTGGACATGTAGGATTTTACAGGAGGTTTATCAAGGACTTCAGCAAGATAGCCAACCTTCTCCCCAACTTGCTGCAAAAGGATGTACCATTTGACTTTGGAGAGAGGTGCAAAGATGCTTTTGATACTGGCGCTCACCACTACTTCTATCATCCAGCCACCTGACTGAACATTACCCTTCGAGTTAATGTGTGATACATCAAACTTTGCAATAGGAGCGGTGCTGGCACAAAGAGATGGGAAGCTACCACATGTGATATATTATGCTTCCAGAACATTGGATGCAGCATAAGCTAACTACACCACAACTAAGAAGGAATTATTAGTTGTTGTGTTTGCCTTGGAAAAATTCAGACCGTATATACTTCGTTCCAAGGTAATTGTTTACACTAATCATGCAACATTAAAATTCCTTTTGAAGAAAGCAGATTCCAAGCCAAGGTTGATTAGATGGATGTTACTACTCTAAGAGTTTGACATTGAAATTCAAGATAGAAGTGGGGCACATAACTTAGTAATTGACCATCTTAGCAAAATTGAAAATGGAGAAGATAACATTCCTATTCAAGATGACTTTCCTGATGAAGTCCTCCTAGCATTAACTGTTGTGAAAGGTATGTTTCCTGAACCTTGGTTTGCTGACATTGTTAACTATTTGGTTGTTTCTGTTATTCCCCCCTCATTCTCCAAGTCTGAAAGAACCAAGCTGAAAAGTGAGGCAAAGTACTATATATGGGAAGATCCAATCTTATGGCACATTGGTAGTGACCAAGTCATAAAGAGGTGTGTTCCAGATATTGAGATACCTTATGTGGTTGAGTTCTGTCATTCGTCTCCTTTTGGTGGACATTGTGGCACACAAAGAATAGGTAGGAAAGTGTTGGATTGTGGATTATATTGGCGTATTATCTTTAATGATGCACGAAGGGTATATGAAAATTGTGAACATTGTCAAAGGGCAGCAAGATCCATTACAAGAAGGGATGAAATGCCTCAACAATCCATGCTATATTGTGAGGTATTTGATATTTGGGGTATTGATTTTATGGGACCTTTTCCTCCTTTTTTTGGATTTTCTTATATTTTGCTTGCTATAGACTATGTCTCCAAATGAGTGGAAGCCATAGCTACAAGGACTAATGATTCTTGAGTTGTCATAAGCTTTGTCAGGTCTAACATTTTTTGTAGGTTTGGGATACCAAGAGCTATCATCAGTGACCAAGGGACTCATTTCTGTAATAAGCTGCTTGAGAACATGTTGAAGAAGTATGGGGTGACACATTGCATTGCTACACCATATCACCTCCAAACTAATGGGCAAGCAGAGATCTCTAACAGGGAGATTAAAAAGATACTAGAGAAAGTAGTGAAGCCTAGTCGAAAGGATTGGGCCACAAGATTGGATGATGCACTTTAGGCACATAGGACAGCCTACAAAGCACCTATAAGTATGTCACATTTTAGGGTGGTTTTTGGAAAGGCTTGTCATCTACCTATGGATATTGAACATCAGGCCTATTGGGCAATGAAAGCCTGCAACATGGACTTGGAAGAAGTAGGGAAAGAGCGGAAACTTCAGTTGAAAGAACTAGAGGAGATTAGGCTTGCAGCCTATGAAAACTCAAAGTTCTACAAGGAAAAGACCAAACAATTCCATGACCAAAAGCTTGCTGTGAAGTGTGGGGAGAAAATTTATTTTCTCCCTTTTCTTATTTTGTTTATTTTTCTTTTCTAATTTTGTTTTCTATTTGTTTTCTTTAAAAAAAATTCATACTTTCGATAAAACATGTTGACATTGGATTTATGGATTTGATTCACTAATTGGAACGATCATAATTCTGGGAAAATAAGAATCATGTGCTATGAGTGGATTGTTTTTGTGATTTAATAATTGAGTTGATTCGAGAGTTTCTGGAATAAATCTTTTGTGAAAGATTTTTGACCTTGTGAGTTTTGAGCTTTACGGTAAAGGATAGACTGCCATGTGTCACTCCTATTTTTCTTTTGTGACTTGCTCATGTTTTGTTTATATTCAAATGCTTAGCTTGATTCTTTTGTTTTGTATCTTAGGTGAATATGCATGATTTGATATGACTGAGACATTTCTTGTTTTTAGCTACTTGGCCAAATATGCTAACCATGACATTGATCCATTGGTAGACCCTTTGAGCTTTAAACCTATTTTTCTTGTTTCGAGCATAATGCTAAACCTTAAAAAGAAAAAGACCATGTTTTTCCTTACCTTAAGAAGAAAGAAGGAGCTAGTGGATTATGTTAAGATTAGTTGAGAAATAAAGTGTGGATGAGTATTTCACCTACAAAATTATAAAAATGGCAAAAGGAAAAATGTTGATGACAAAGTGTTGAAATGAAAAATGATTGCTTTTTCAAAAAGAGCAACAAAGGATAAAAGAGAAGAAAAAAAGACAAAAGGGATTGTTTTTGAAATTATGCTCTATAATTCTTTCTACCTTACTATTTCAAAAACACAAAAATCCTAAAATGTTTTCCTACCTTTGCCTTGGCCCCATTATAACCTATGAAAAGTCTTCATGATCTTTGAATGCATGTTTTCTGAAAGCTGTAAATATTAGAGTCGTGTTAAGCATTGAGAGTGTTTACTTGCATGGGTATGTTGAGTGCAAACACAAGCCAAAACACTTAAGCGAATTTCAGTGAAAAAATATACATTTAACTTGAGTGTTTCTCTTTCATATTTGATTATCTTGTAAACTAAGAAGATTAACTCGTGTGAAAAATAGAATCTTTCCGTTTGTATGTGCATGACAACAAGATTTCTAGAAGATTGATTTGTTTCCATTTGTATTCATTCCTTTCATCTAGTGAAGATATGAAATAAAATACTTCAGAATCAAGTTTTGAAATTGTTTAATTTTGCCCAACAGCGCAAAAGGATAAGTGTGGGTGTGTGATGAGTTCAAATTTTTGCCCTTATTTAATATTTAAATTTGGGGTTTTAATAGAATTTTTTTGTTTGAGGATTGATTTAATTAGGATTTGTGATTATTGGATTTATTGAGTACGTAAGGTAAAAATGGCGTAAAAATTGATTTTAGTTGCATAAAATATTATTGGATATTCTAACGTTTGTTAATGCAGCTAAAGTTAAAATTGGGTCATTAAAAGTGTGGATTGGAAATATTCAAAGTTACAAAATAAGTCCAAAATCAGCAAATTCTGAAAAGAAATAGTCAAGAGTTAAATGCACCCCCAGTTTTTATTTACACACTCCTCCTGTAAGTGGACCAAAAAAACATGTTCTGCACCCCAATTTTTACTAAGTTGCATCGCTCTTATCACTTAAACTCCATTCAACCAAATCATGCCATGTGGCAATCCCCACCTTTCAAATTAGGCCAACCATATGCTGACATATGTCATTATCCTTGCAAACACATATGAACCAATTAAACACTACCACGTCATCATCTTCTTCCATCTCACAAATGGAACCCTAACACTAATTTTTCTCCTCTTCCACCATCCCCATGTCGGTAGCCACCGCCCTTCCATCGTCAACTTGCCTAAACAGCCATGAAAACCACTCACCACATCAGAGCAACCATTGCAGCACCGTAACTTCCTCTTTCTCTTCACGAATTGTGCGAATCAGCTGCACCAGTCACAGACGTGCCATCATTTTAGCGCACTGTCACCACCGTTTCTTTTCGCCACCATGACGCATTTGCAATGCATCTCACCACTGCACTGCAACAATAACGGAAATATCTTCATCCTGCAACCAAGGCAGTAGTCGCAGCAGCACCACACGAACCTGCAACACTTCAACCGCAACAGCTGAAGCAAATTGGTGCCTCCATTACAGTAGTTGCACCGCACCAATGTAGCTACCATTGATTCCTGCGATTCGTTCACTCACCTCGTCGGAGAAGAAAACGTGAAGCTTCAAGTAGGTCACGTCCCATGGCAGCCACCACGACGCAACAACATCTCCATCACACTTACACCATTGCAACCTCACTCATTCCTCCATTGCAGAAACCCTAATTCTGGAGAGAGAGTCTCTACGCCACGTGTCAACATCTGTAGGGCAGTCAACTGGTCAAATATGGTCAAATGGTCAAAGTAGAAGTCAACTCTGGTCACATTCTGATCAAAACTGCAAAAATGGTCAAATAAGAGGTGCAGAATTGGAAATTGAACAAAAATTAAGTTGCTAACTAATTAAATAAAGATAAAATATTTGAGCAACTGAACAGATAAAGTCCAAGTCCAATTGAAGCTTATATAAAGATGCCTAAGGGAGCAGAAGGAGGACATTTAGCAACTCTCTAGTTTTGGCAGATACCGTCATCCACCACATATCTCTTTCTTCCTTTCCTTTCATTTTCTTTCCTTCATCATATTATCATGTATTTCATCCAAGCCATGGAAGGTAAGCTTTTAGGGTTGATTCCACTGTAATTTCTTAACTGGATTCTGAGGTTAGATGAATTAATGTATTTGTTCTTTTGATTTTTGTTCAGATTTATATTTCATCTATGTCTTTTATCTCTGAATCACGTGAAAAGTAATGGTTTACATCATAGCTAAATAGTTATATGTTTTAATCTACATGCACGTTAATCACATGAGTTAAGGGTTTTTAACTTTAATTGAGAATTTACTTTGATTAAATTTAGAAATTTTCATGTTATTAAATGAGGCGTTGCTAATAATTGAGAATGTACTTTGATTAGAGGTAAAAACTTTAATTAGAATTAATCAAGAATTTACTTTGATTAATTATCTTTTTGCTTGATTTTAGAGATAAAAGAATAGACATGATTAGGCATAGTAGTATTTAATTGAGAATGTACTTTGATTGAATCTACTATGACTAATCTACAAAGTTCTCACTTTTAATTGAGAATTTACTTTGGTTAATAGTAAGAACGCCAACAAATTAATTAAGAATTTACTTTAATTAATTTGAAATCAACAATTTAACAATAATCTCTAGATAACCGATGAAGAATCCTGTTTTGAAAAAGTAGTGGAATTGACCTATTTACTATTACTGTGTTTACAATCTTTTATTTGTGTGACAATCATTCTTTGCATATCAAAATCCCATATTTTTATAGTTACTAGTTTTAATTGCATTTTTATAAGAGTCAAATATTTTAAATCAATTCCGTATTCATTGAGAGACGACTCAGGGTTATCTTAACCCTATCTAGTTTGTTCACTACTAACTTAGCAATACTGAAGTTGCTATAGTTAAATAGTGGTAATTTGATCGTTTAACGACAACATTATCAATAACACATAATCATATTTGTTGCAACCCTCCTCATTCGAGTATTTTGGATGTGTTCACATCATGAAAGAAAAAATATGGATAAGTTTTTCATCTTATAAGTTAGTTTATTCATGCATTTTAGTTGAGTTTTAATTGAACCAAATTTTGCACATGCATGTTTCATTTGTTTATAGATCCACTCATCTAAGTTCATCTTCATTCTAGTTTAGACTAAATTCATCATCCCATTAGAATCCATTTCATCAAGCATTTTGCATCAACATTACATATCATAGTTTATCTTCATTCATGCATTTAGTTTAGTTTTAAGTGAATAAAATCTGCAGCTTTTTTCTTAATTTACTTTAATTGAATTTTCCTCCTTTGTTTTCTGTATAGCGAGATTAAATTATGCAAGCTATACTTGATACACACCATTTCCTTGGATTCAATCCTGAGTTAATTTCCCTATACTTCATTAAGGGGATTATTTGGATTTATTTTAACTCTAAACGCAACTGAAAAATTCAAGGTAACAGTTGGTTTAGGAAATATTAGCACACTTGCTTGTAAAAAGTGTTCTTTCAATTTCTTTCTTTGTAACTTAGCCTAATTAGGTGTCTTGGAGGAACCTTTGGTGTTGAATCACATCTCCTAATTAGAACCTTATACTCTATAGTGAATTGGTGAGAGTTTTGAAGGTTCTAAGTTCCTTCTAACCTTACCATTAGGTCACAGATTAGATTTATTGCTTTCTTTAATTTTCTGTTTTAAGTGTTATATTTTTTTGTGTTATTTATTTCTTTTGCTACATCTTCTAAGTTTAAAGGCACATCCTTTTTGTGAAAGTAGCAAACTAATTAGAAAGGTAAGCTTTGGCTAAGTAAGACTTGGTACTTAAGTAGTCCATTGTGACTCAACTCTCTTACCTAGGATCACTATCAACAACCTTCTCACATTAAGAGGCAAAGAAAGGAACATACCCCTAAAGAAGTCAATGTAGACTTGCCTCACTTCTATGGTAGGGATAAAGTTGAGGCCTATTTGGATTAGGAAATGAAGGTGGAGCAATTATTTGCTTATCACCAAATCAGTGAAGCAAGGAAGGTGCCTCTGGCTGCCCTAAGCTTTCAACGGCAATGCCATGTATTGGTGGACCTCCTTGGTCCAAGATAAGGTGCGCCATAATGATTCTGCATTAAGTATTGGAATGATTTGAAATCTCCCCTTAGGAGGAGACATATTTTCTCCTATTATAAAAGGGAACTCATGGACAAACTTTAAAGACTTCAATAGAGGTCTATGATTGTGGAAGAACATAGGCAAAAAATGGAGTTGTTCATGATGAGGGTATGGATAGTTGAAGAGGAAGATATTACTCTATGTAGGTTCTTGAGTGGGTTGAACCTTGACATAAGAGACAAAGTGGAACTACTACCTTATAGAGATTTGAATGATTTAGTTCAAATGTGTATAAAGGTAAAGCAACAACTTCTGAGGAAATCATCTTCTAAAAGAGAACTAGCTTCCTCTAACTCTTATACAAAAAGGGATTCACAAAAAAGATAAGGATGAACCCTCTTGGTAACCGGGCAGGTTTCGGAGGAGTTCCAGGCCAAAGACCCCTTCCTTACTAGACATTTGGACTTTGTACGCATTCTAGTGTCTTCTTTCACCACGTTCAAGCTCGTTCAAGTTCTGAGGGATCAAAATTGTTGAGTTGACCACCTCTTAAAGCTCGCTAGCTGCTCAAAACCCGGACAACATAGGCCAGTCATTAGGAACACCTTGGTTGCACCCAAAGTGGTTGTGGGTGATCTGTAGGAAGCTCAGGTGTGTTATGTCCGGAATGAGTCTTTACCCTCTGAGCTCAATGACAAAAAAGGTCATTTTTTTAAAAAAAAACAAAGAAATTATTTCATTGTAACCTTAGAATCCATAATGAAATTACAATGGAACCAACCTGAAAAGTTTAGCACTCCATGCAATGTAAAAGTCAAATAAAAATAGAAGAAGAATAAAGGGAGAGAAAGGAAACAAAATAAGGCCCCCTAAAGGTTCCTAAACTCCGAAGTCCCAAGCTTGTCTGTTTGCTTTCCCTTGGTCTCTTTATATAGGCCTTGATTGGACTTAAATCTTATATTTTCGATTGCTGAAATCTTTTATCTTTTGATATAATATCTCTCAAATAATTAACAGATTTTCTCAGTTTCTAAAATATTTGGAAGATTTCCCTTGTTGATAATTTGAGATATATCAAAGATAATTAACAAAAAATCTTTAAGTAATTATTCAGCAACTTAATTGCTGTCCAATTTCAAATTATGCCCCTCTTATAATCATCTCCAATTATCTTCTACATAATTCAATATCTTCAAGATATATTTGTTTTTTGTGGAGATCTAAAAAGATTGAAGAAGATCTTGCCATGTTTAAAAAGATTTGGTAGTTATTATCTTTTGATATTTTATGATATAATTAAATAAGATAAGTATTTAAAAATATCAAATAAAATATTGATGAGTTATATTTATGCCCTCATTTAATGTTTAATTATGAGTATTTAATTGAATTTGTGTGCTTAAAGAATAATTTAATTGACAGTTCTAATAATTATGCTATTTGAATTTGTGTGATAAAAATGTCTTAAAAAGTGATTTTTAGTTGGATAAATTATTTCTTCGATATTTTAACGTTTATTGATGCAACTGAAGTTAAGATTAAGCTCATTTAAGGTGGAAAATAAAATGATTGAAGTTACAAAACACCTTTAAATAAGGATAAAATCAACAAGTTTTGAAAAAAATCACTTTTGTACCCCATACATTACTTATATACTTCTCTCTTTCTTAATAGGCCTCACAAAACCTACTTCTACACCCCTGTCTTTATCTATTTTCACCCCCTCTTTCCACTCAAAAACTACCATGTTGTGATATTTTGAACAATTTTTATATATAAAATATGAATTTTTAAATTGTAAATAGTAAAAGATAGTAAAAAGAATTACAAAAGGATGGAATTTTTAAAATTTTAGAACACCAATTCCCTTTGAGTATTTGCTAACAAGTTTCTTTTTAAATTTTGAGCAATTTTTACATATAAAATATGAATTATTTAAATTGTAAATAGTAAAGCCATCACTGTGAGCCATTCAATGCACCTTAATGAGTTCATATTTTTGCCCTCATTTAATCTTTAATTCTGGATTTTTTATTGAATTTTGTTCTAAATAGATTAATTTAATTAGGATTTCTTATAATTGGGTTCATTGAGCATGAGATACAAAAACATGTTGCAAATAGCTTTTTAATTGCATAATAAATGTTTTTGGGATATTTTGAGGTGTGTTAGTGCAGCTGTAACTAAGTTGAGCTCATGGTGGTGTGGAAATAAATTGATTAAAACTTCATGACACCTTAAAGATAAATCCAAGAATAGGAAATTATCAAATTCACAAAAATCCACCCTTAGGGGGGCCTAATTTCTTCTCTCTCCACTTTCTTCTTATATTTTTATTTTATGTTTGCATTCCATGGAGTGCTAAACTTTTTGAGTTGACTCCATTGTACTTTCATTATGGATTATGAGGTTAGAATGAAATAATTTCTTTGTTCATTTTATTATTGTTGAGGTTTTAATTTATTTATGTTTTTTATCTTTGAATCACGTAAAAAGTAATGATTTTAAATTTATATGCATTTTGATCATATGAATCCAAGGGTTTTTAAATTTAATTGAGACTTTATTTTGATTTTATTTAGAAACTTTCATGTGATTGAATAAGTTTTTACCAATAATTTTGTTTAAAGGTATTTACTCTAACTAAAATTAATCGAGACTTTACTTTGATTAATTAAGCTTTTTATTTGGTGAGGAGATAAAAGAATATACATGATTAGGCATAGTAAAATTTGATTGAGATTGTACTATGGTTGAATTTACTATTGATAATCTAAAAGTTCTCACTTTAATTGAGACTATACTTTGGTTAAAAGTGAGAACGCCAACAAATTAATTGAGACTTTACATTGATTAATTTGCAAATCTACAACAATAATTAATTGAGCAATAATATTTAGATAACCAATGATGAATCTATTTTGAAAAAGCAGTGAAATCAATCTATTTTCTTTACTATTGTTTTTTATCTCTATTTCTTTCTTATTTATCTTAATCCTCCTATATTTTTATTATTTTATTTGACTAACTCTTTTGTATAGTTTTTATAAGAACTAATTTGTTAAAAAGTAATTTCGTATTAGTTGGGAGACGACTTAGGGTTAACTTTACCCTTTCTATTTCCTTAACTACTATTTTAGCAATACTGAAGTTGCTATAGTTTAGTAGTATTAATTTGACTGCGTCAACGACAACGTTATCACACTACACTTGTATCGACGTAACAACTTGCCACGACCTTCCTCCTGCACATGGGATGTGCGACCTTCACCTGGAAAACACAAGCCATTGATGACACAACAACTCTGTCACGTCGATGGGCAACGTAGTTATTCAACCACCAATGTGTCTTTTCCTTCACCATAGAACCTGCGTGAATCTAGCACAACCTCCACCATTACACGAGAGAAGAAGAATGTCTAATGTCGGTGCAGCGACATCGTCCACATTCACGATGCAGCACCAGTACCACCATCTTCGCACTGCAACAACAGAAAAATGCGACCTCCTTACACTACCTAATGAGGCATCTCCGTCGTGAAATTTGCCTGAATCATCGTGTTTAAGGACGCAAATCCTCACGAAGCTTCCAAGCGTCAATTGGTTCGGTGGAAATCGACCAAACCTCATTCCAACGGAGGGAAACTACGACAATGAAGCGGAATATGAGAAATTGCTCTCGCACGAGCTCCAGTGGGGAGCTCTCACTCGAACTCTCACTATTTCGGTACCTAGGAGGAGAAATCCTCAACTAGGAAGGTGAGCTTTGAAAAATAAGGTTAAACCTCTCAGATTAATCAAAGCTCCTTTTACAAAGAGATGGGCATGCCTTTTATAGATGGAGAAAGGCGGCCTAAAACTTAAACAGAAAAGAAGGAGTGGGAATTCATCTAACATGATCCTAACGGCAAGGTTAACACCCTAGGTACTAAGGGATGGAAAGCTTGAAGGTGACTGAAACCCTAGCTGAGCGTTCTCAAAACATGTGGAAGAAGAGAGATTTTGGAACCCTCGAGGAAATGAGAAACATGAGTCACGAACCCTTTGTAAAAATAAACTCGTGCTTAGATGAAAATGGGCTGCTTCAAATGAAGGCCCAATAAGTGTCATGGGTAGAAGGAAGAAGAAATGTAGTTGGATGATGTAAACCTGTGTACAAGAAGAACTGGGCCCCTCCCTTGCAGATTCTGAAGCCCAAAATGATGCCTCTACGCGTGACAGAGAAATGTAGGGTTAATGATACATATGTCACTGGAAAAATGGTTGCATTTAATAAAAGCCCAATTAGAACAAACATTTATTTAATAAAAATAAAACAAAAAATATAATAGAAAATAGGCCTAACCAATGGCCCAAGCTATAAGCCTTATTGGGATCACATCACTACCATCCACCAGTGTTGCACCACTCACACTAGAGAAACTGCATTCGCAGTAGCCACCACAATCGTTGCGAGCCACCAACATACGTGATCCACGCCACTTGCGGTAGTTCGATCAGTCCTCCATGAAAGCTCACGCAAAGCTTCATTCACGCATCCATGGCAATGCCTACACTTGTACCTTCGAGCCACCATGATGCCGAAGATAGCCACACATCTACACCGCACCGAAAACTTGCAACTGTTATTATACCTCCGAGCAACCAAAGGAGGAAGAAACCCTAAGTGAGGAGAGAAAATTGGCCTGATGTGAGAGAAGAAGGAGATGCCACATGTTAGTCTGCCATTGCATAGTCAAAATGGTCAAAGTTGGTCAAATAGTCAACTCTGGACAAATTCTAGTAGAAGTTGGTGAAGATTGGTCAAATGGTCAAACAAAAGAGGTTTAACTGCAAATATTGATATTTTTGGATGTCTATGCACATTTGGACTATCAGATCTCAAAAGAGCTTATTTGGAAAATTAATACACATATTAGTGGGGGATAATTTATCATATATCTTTAAGTAATTAATTAATTTAATTATATTGGATATTGATATTATCAACCAACTATATTTGTTAAATAGTTTATATCTCTCCAAATATTTTTGAATATTTATCTTTATCTCTATCTTAAAATATATTTAAGAGATTTTAGCAGTAGAAAAGCCCACTTCAAGTCCTATATACAAAAAGTACAAGCTCGACACTTCGGAGTTTAGGAACCCTTAGGGGGGCCTAATTCTGTTCTCCATCTCTCTCTTTTTCTATTTTTATTTTACTTTTGCATTCCATGGAGGGTTAATCTTCAAGGGTTAGTTCTACTGTAATTTCTTAACTGGATTCTGAGGTTTGAATAAATTTGTTTGTTCTTTTGATTCTTGTTGTGATTTATTTTCATCTATGTCTTTTGGTTCTTAATTTAGTAAAAGTAATGATTTTTACATTGTAGCAAGTTAGCACGGTGTTAAATCTACATAACATAACAATCATATGAGTCCAAGGGTTTTTAAATTTTAATTGAGAAGTTACTTTGATTAATTTTAGAAACTTTCATATGATTGCATGGGTTTTTTTGCTAATAATTGAGAAGTTACTTTGATTAAAGGTGAAAACTTGGATTGGAATTAATCAAGAAGTTACTTTGGTTAATTAGCTTTTTACTAAATATAAGAGGTAAAAGGATGAACATGATTAGGATTAGTAATATTTATTTGAGAAGTTACTTTGGTTAAATTTACTATGATTAATCTCCAAAGTTCTTGCTTTTGATTGAGAAGTTACTTTGGTTGAAAGTAAGGACACCAACAAATTAATTGGGAAGTTACATTGATTAATTTGAAGTCTTAAAGAAATCAATAACAATAATCTTTAGGAAACCAATGATGAATCCTATTTTTGAAAAAGTAGTGGAACTAACCTATTTTTCTTTAATATTATTTTTATCTTTTTTATCTTTATCGCTTATATTTTCTATTTTATTTGACTAACTCTTTTGTATAGTTTTTATAAAAACTAATTTGTTAAAAAGTAATTATGTGTTCGTTGGGAGACGATTTTGGGTTACTTTTACCCTTTCTATTTTGTTGACTACTATCTTAGCATTACTAAAGTTGCTATAGTTTAGTAGTATTAATTTGATCGTGTGAACGACAACGTTATCACTAATACTCTATGAGTATTGACGAACAAGTTTTTCTTAGATTTTGATAAATTTTTATATACAAAATATGAATTTTTAATTATAAATAGTAAAAGATAGTTAAAAAAATGTTACAAAAAGATGAAAATTTTCAAATTTCAGAACACCAATTCGCTCTTAAGTATTCCCCAAAGAGTTTCTCTCGAAATTGTGAGCAATTTTTATATAAAAAATATGAATTATATAAATTTTAAATGGTAAAAAATAGTAAAACATTTTAAAATGTAATATGAAAAGATGGAATTTTTGAAATTTTAACACACAAATCCCTTATGAGTATTGGCCAACAAGTTCCTGGTTTCAAATCTCATAACATCAACCCCTCTAAGTATTGGCAAATGTGTTTCTTTAGAAGTTTTGAATAATATTTATATATAAAATGTGAATTATTTAAACAATAAATAGGAAGAAATGGTAAAAAAATTAAAAAAGTTTACAAAAGATGGAATTTTTAAAATTTCAGAACATCAATTCCCTTTGATTATTTGCCAAAATGTTTCTTTTCAAATTTTTAACATTTTTTATATATAAAATATGAATTATTTAAACAGTAAATAGTAAGGAATAGTAAAATAAATTTAAAAAGTTTTAAAACAAGATGAAATTTTTACAATTTCATAACATCATTTCCTTCTAATTATTGGCCAACATATTGATCATGAAATTTTGAGCAAATTTTAAATATAAAATATAAATTATTTAAATTATAAATAGTAAAACATAGTAAAAAATTTTAAAAAATGATACCACAAGATGAAAATTTTCAAATTTTAGAACATCAATCCCCTCTTAGTAATTGGCCAACAAGCTTCTTTTGAAACTTTGAACAATTTTTATATATAAAACATGAATTATTTAAATTGTATATAGTAAAAAATAGTAAAAACTAAAATTAAGAAATTTTTAGAAAATGATGGAACTCTTGAATTTTCATACACCCATCCCCTTAGAGTATTGGTGAACGTCTTCCTTGTGATAATTTGAGCAATTTCAATATATAAAATATTTAATAGTAAACAAATATTTGAAAAATGCTACCAAAAGATGGAATTTTTCAAATTTCATAACATCAATCTACTTTGAGTACTGGCCAACGTGTTTCTTTATAATTTTGAATAATATTTATATATAATATAAGAATTGTTTAAACAAGAAATGGTAAGAAATAGTTAAAAAAAAGTGTTACAAAAAGATGTAATTTTTCAACTTTTAGAACAACAATCCCCTGTGAGTATTGACCAACAAGTTTCTTGTGAAATTTTTAACAATTTTTATATATAAAGTATCAATTATTTAAATTGTAAGTAGTAAAAAATAGTAAAAAAAAAGTTTTACCAAATGATAAAATTTTTGAAATTTCGGAACAACAATCCCCTCTAACTATTGACCAACGTGTTCCTTGTTAAATTTTCACTACTAGAAATTCTCATATTACATGAGATTTTTCTTGCAAATTTGTTAAAATAATTTGCAAGGAAAGACTTTTTCTGTCATTTTTTCTAATAATTTTAATTGGCGGGTAATTCCTTCATGGATAATCATTTTCTACAAAATTATAAAATTTGCAAGTATTTTCTACAAAATTTGTTGCGAAAAGTGTTTTATACAAAATATTTTGTAAGAAAATTGGTAGCAATTTCTTGTAAAAATTTTTTTCACAACAAAATTTGTAAGTATTTCCTACAAAAAAAAAATTCAAAACAAAATTGGTAGGAAATATGAGATTTTTTACTAGTGTTTGAACAATTTTTATATATAAAATATGAATTATTGAAATTGTAAATAGTAAAATATACTAAAAAAATAAAAAATGATACCAAAATATGAAAATTTTCAAATTTCATAACACCAATCCGCTATGAGAATGACCTAACATGTTTCTTGTAAAATTTTGAGCAATTTTTATATATAAAATATGATTTATTTAAATTGTAAATGGTAACAAATTGTAAAAAAAAAATGAAAAAGTTATACGAAAAGATGGAATTTATGAAATTTTAAAACACAAATCCCCTCTAAGTATTGGCTAACGAGTTCCTTGTGGTATTTTAAGCAATTTTTATATATAAAATATGACATATTTAAATTCTAAATAGTAAGAAATAGTAAATAAAAATCATAACACCAATCCTCTATGAGTACTGACCAACATGTTTTTTGTGAAATTTTTAGCAATTTTAATATATAAAATAAAAATTATTTGAATTTTGAATAGTAAAAGATAGTAAAAAAATTAAAAAGTGTTACATAAAGATGGAATTTTTAAAATTTTAGAACACCAATCCACTCTTAGTATTTGCCAACAAGTTTCTTATGAAATTTTGAACAATTTTATATATAAAATATGAATTATTTAAATTGTGAATAGTAAAAAATAAAAAAAAAATTAAAAAAAATTTACTAAAAGATGAAAATTTTTAAATTTCAGAACACCAATCAACTTTGGCTATTGGCCAACCTATTTCTCCTGAAATTTCGAGTAATATTTATATATAAAATACGTATCTTACAAATTGTAGATAGTAAACACTAGTAAAATATAGTATAAAAATAGTAAAAAAAAAATATAAAAGAGTGATAAAGAAAGAAGGAATTTTACAAATATTATAAGAGCAATTCCTTTTGAGTAATGCCAACAAGTTTCTTGTAAAATTTTGAGCAATTTTTATGTATAAAATATGAATAATTACAAATATTAAAAATAGTAAAAAAAGTAAAAAAAATTTACAAAAAGATAAAATTTTTGAAATTTTAAAACACCAATCCCTTCTAAGTATTGGCTAAGGAGTTCCTTGTGAATTTTTGAGCAACTTTTATATATAAAATATGAATTATTTAAATTATAAATAGTAAAAACTAGTAAAAGAGATGTAAGTTTTACACTTTCAGACCAACAATTCCATGTGAAGTTTCTAGTGAAATTTTGAGAAATTATTATATATAAAGTATTAATTATTTAAATTGTAAATAGTAAAAAACAGTAAAAAAAAAGTGTTAGCAAATGATGAAATTTTTGAAATTTCAGAACACCAATACCCTCTTACTATTGGCCAACGTGTTCCATGTAAAATTTCGAGAAACTTTTACATATAAAATATGAATTATTTAAATTGTAAAATAGTAAAATATAGTAAGAAAAAATAAAAAAGTGATACCATGAGATGAAATTTTTCAAATTTCAGAATATCAATCCCCTTTGATTAATTGGCCAACAAGTTTCTTTTGAAAATTTGAGCAAATTTTATATATAAAATATGAATTATTAAAATTGTATATAGGAAACATTATTAAAAAATAATATAAAAATTTGTTACAAAAAGATGGCATTCTTGAATTTTCATAACACCAATCCCCTCTGAGTATTGGCGAACGTCTTCCTTGTGAAAATTTGAGCAATTTGAATATATAAAATATGAATTATTTAAAATGTAAATAGTAAAAAATAGTAAAAAAATATTTAAAAAATGTTACCAAAAGATGGAAATTTTCAAATTTTAGAACACCAATCCCCTATGAGTATTTCTAAAATGTTTCTTTTCAATTTTTTAACAATTTTTATAAATAAAATATGAATTATTTAAACTGTAAATGAGGATAAATAGTAAAATAAATTAAAAAAGTTTTAAAAAAAGATGGAATTTTTCAAATTTCAAAACATCAAATCCCTCTAATTATTGGCAAAACATGTTGATCATGAAATTTTGAGCAAATTTTGTATATAAAATATGAATTATTGAAATTGTATATAGTTAAAATAGTAAAAAATAAAAATAAGAATTTGTTAGAAAAATATGGGTATTGGCTCTTCCTTGTGAAAATTTGAACAATTTTAATATATAAAATATCAATTATTTAAATTGTAAATAGTAAAACATAGTAAAAAAATTAAAAAAATGATACCACAAGATGAAAATTTTCAAATTTCATAACATCAAACCGCTATGAGTAATTGGCCAACAAACTTCTTTTGAAATTTTGAGCAATTTTTATATATAAAACATGAATTATTTAAATTGTATATAGTAAAAAATAGTAAAAAACAAAATTAAGAAATTGTTACAAAAAGATGGAATTCTTCAATTTTCATACACCAATCCCCTCAGAGAATTGATGAGCGTTTTCCTTGTGATAATTTGAGCAATTTGAATATATAAAATATAATTATTAAAATTGTAAATAGTAAAAAATAGCAAAAAAATATTTGAAAAATATTACCAAAAGATGGAATTTTTCATATTTCAGAACATCAATCCCCTATGAGTTTTGGCCAACGTGTTTCTTTATAGTTTTTGAATAATGTTTATATATAAAATAAGAATTATTTAAACAAGAAATGGTAAGAAATAGTTAAAAAAACTAAAAAAAGTGTTACAAAAAAAATTTAATTTTTCAATTTTTAGAACAACAATCCCTTGTCAAGTTTCTTGTGAAATTTTAAGCAATTTATATATATAAAGTATTAATTATTTAAATTGTAAATAGTAAAAACTAGTAAAAAAAAAAGTTTTGCCAAATGATTAAATTTTTGAAATTTCGGAACACCAATCCCCTCTAACTATTAGCCAACATGTTCCTTGTTAAATTTTGAGCAATTTTTATATATAAAATATGAATTATTGAAATTGTAAATAGTAAAATATAATAGAAAAATAAAAAAATGATACCAAAATATGAAAATTTTCAAATTTCATAACACCAATCTGCTATGAGTATGACCTAACAAGTTTCTTATAAAATTTTGAGCAATTTTTATATATAAAATATGAATTAATTAAATTGTAAATAGTAACAAATTATAAAAAAAAATTACAAAAGTTATACGAAAAGATGGAATTTATGAAATTTTAAAACACAAATCTCCTCTAAGTATTGGCCAACGAGTTACCAAATGATGAAATTTTTGAAATTTCAGAACACCAATCCCCTCTAACTATTGGCCATGTTCCTTGTGAAATTTTGAGAAATTTTTACATATAAAATATATTATTTAAATTATAAACAGTAAAAAATAGTAAAAAAAAATTAAAAAGTGCTACCAAAAGATGGAAATTTTCAAATTTCAAAACACCAATCCCCTGTGAGTATTTGTTAAATTGTTTCTTTTCAATTTTTTAACAATTTTTATATGTAAAATATGAATTATTTAAACTGTAACTGGTAAGAAATAGTAAAATAAATTAAAAAAAATTTACAAAAAGATGGAATTTTTCAAATTTCAAAATATCAATTCCCTCTAATTATTAGCCAATGTGTTCCTTGTGAAATTTTGAGCTATTTTTATATATAAAATATCAATTATTTAAATTGTAAATAACAAAACATAGTAAAAAAAAATTAACTAAAAGATAAAATTTTTCATATTTCAGAACACCATTCCCCTTTGGCTATTGGCTAACCTTTTTCTTGTGAAATTTTGAGCAATTTTTATATATAAAACATAAATTATTTTAGTTGTATATAGTAAAAAACAGTCAAAATAAAATTCAGAAATTGTTAGAAAAAGATAGAGTTCTTGAATTTTCATAACATCAATTCCCTATAAGTATTTGCGAACGTCTTCCTTGTGATAATTTGAGCATTTTGAATATATAAAATATGAATTATTTAAATTATAAATAGTAAAAAATAATAAATAAATATTTGAAAAATGTTACCAAAAGATGTACTTTTTCAAATTTCAGAACATCAATCCACTACAAGAAAAAAACTAATTACCGACGGTCATATTCCATTCGTAAAGCACAATATCTATCGGTAATTTAGTTTTACCGAAAGAATTTCGATGACCAAATATCCGTCAGTAAAAGGTCAGTCTGTAATATTTATCGACAGATTTTTTGTCCGTCGGTAATTACCGACGGAAAAGTTCGTCAATAATTACCGACGAATTAGGGCTGTCGGTAATTACCGACGGACACAAATTCGTCGGTATTGATTACCGAAGGAGTTTCCATCGGTAATTCCTTCGAAAATGGACTCATGAAAATGTTTTCTTGCGCACATTAACGACGAATATATCCGTTAGTAAATCCTTCGATTAGAAAAGACAACACTGCAGAGTTATTTGTATAGTCTGATTTACCACACCAATTTAACTAATCAGACCTGCCAATTCAACATAATCAGACCTGCCAATTCAGTATAGTACAGACCTGCATATTTGCAAATCACTTGTATAGATTACATAAATTCATACAAGATGTCTAATAAGAAACTTCCAAATTCAATATAAACAATGAAACATAACCTTTGCACAGCACAATGTCAAATGTACACTAACTCTAAACATAAATGTCATAAACTCTAATAATCTACATAATCATCAGAATCAGTAGGGTCTTCAAGGTCTGGAATTGGGTTGGGCTGCACTTGGCTGGGGTGCACTTGGCTGGGCTTCTTAGTGCTTGGTTGGATTGTTGTAGGTTGTGTAGGTGCAGGTGCATGTTGTTGTTGAGACTGTGTTAGGTTGGTTACAACCTGTCGAAGGACTTGTTAGTCAGGAGGCAAAAGTGTGAGGAGTATGTTTTGTAACGACTGAAATTGACCTTTCAATTCTGCATAAGCCTGATCATTTTCTTGCAATCGTTGATTAGTTGCTCTTAGTTTTTCATCAGTTTCTTGTAGTCGTTGTTTGAGGAAGGTAACTTCTTCAGCACTGGAAGTGGATGCAGTAGATTGGGGCTTCATGCCACTGCTTCCACCTGCAAGTTGTCCTGTCCCATATATTCTTCCTTTATTCTTACCCCCGACAACCTCAACCCAACACTTTGTCCTATTTGTATCATCTGCAGCAGAATCATCAATGATATCTTGTGATCCACCAACACATGAGCCTTGTTCGGATCTGACCTGTGAAAGTCTGTTCTCAAATTGTTCCTATATTAAATAAAATAATGAGAAGTTAGTTAAATAAGATAAAAATTAAAGTTTTCTTTTAATAAATTTGAAGTGTTTGCTTACATATGTCCTCTGAGATCTTTCATCAACAAACTGGTCAGTTCCTTTGCGCATATGAGTTTGTTGAAACACCTCATCAATATGAGCAGCTCGTCCTAGTTCCTTTGCCTGTAACCAAAAAAATACATATACAGAAATTCTAAAAATGATACCATTCCAATAACTTAAGAATGGAGGTTTGTTTACCATACGAATGGCATGCTCATGGGTGGTAATGGAACCCCCGGTGTGTAGGCTTCCACCCTTTTTGGAACCTTGGTTCCTTTGGGCTGTCACACACTTATTGCGGTACGCAGGAGAATTCCAATGTGCCAGCAAATTATTCCAAACATCATCCCCAAGCCAGTAAGGTCGTTGGCCTGCATTTCTAGCCTCTCTAAACATCTCAGATAGTCTATGAGATGCTTTATTGTGAAAATTTTTATGAATTTCTGCTTCATGCTCAGGTTTCCACTGCACCTTCCTCTGTGACAATGAATAAAGTGCAAATCACCAATAATAGTGAAAAGATAGTTCAATGTTAACCTACAGAAGGAATGAGAAGAGAATAAGTGTAATGATGTGTTACCTTAAAATGTTGCCAGAAATGTTCTTTGTCTTCTGGAGGTATTGCTCCCCATGACGGCCAAGTTGTCATAAATTGTTGCTTAATAGACCGTGTGATGGCCTGGGAAGCAACTCTAGAAGGAAGAAACCTGCATATTCATTAAATAAAATTCATACAAAAGAACACAAGTTGTAATGAAATAAATTTTTAACTTGATAGAAAGGATTACCCTCGATTAAACGGTTCAATCATGGGTTGCTCATGAAGAGGAGGGTCAACATCAATAGCATCAGTAGTATATGAGGTGCCAACAATATTAGGAGAAGGGATTGATGATGGGGAAGGTATAGCAATATTGTGCAAAGCACCAGACAATGAGGGAGAAGGTTCTTGTAGATGAAAGATGGGTGGTGGTGTGGGTACCACAGGAGGTGGTGGTGTGGGTACCACAGGAGGGGGTGGTGTGGGTAACACAAGAGGTGTGGATGGGGATGGTGATGATACAATAGCTGGAGAGGGGGACTGTATGGGTGCATTATGGGTCCTAGTGGCAGGGGGTGGAATGGATATGGATCCTACAATGCCAGGAATCCTCAGAACATAGCAGGCCTTTTTTGGTGGCCTCTTTTCTTTACATTTGACTATCTCTTTCCCTTTATCAGGATTAGATGAACCTTCGGATGTCATTGAAAACTAAGTGAAATTTAAACTATGAGAATATGCTAAATAAGTGGAAAGCTTAATCATGTATCAATAAAATTATAATCTAAAATTTGCAAGAAAATGAAAAGCATCATAAATATTTAACTAATACACTTGTGATTCAATTAAGTCATAATACAACTCTAATTTTCAATGCAAATGACTTCAATCAATTCTTTAATCATCACCCTCATCATCATAATTTTCATCATCATCATCATTGTCTTCTTCTTCTTCTTCATCATCATCTTCTTCTTCCTCTTCTTCTTCTTCATCATCATCTTCTTCTTCTTCTTCCTCCTCCTCTTCTTCTTCTTCTTCTTCTTCTTCTCCATCTTCATTATCATATTCGTCTTCATCTTCTTGTCTAGGTCCTTCCAATTCTTCAGGATCACCATCAAAGTCATGCAACCCAAACACACCTTCTACTTGAATTATTTCATTGGCATGTGACATTTGATCAACTTGGTAGGCGATATCCTCTTCTACCTCATTTGAATCAATTCGACACCTAGGTTTGGTTTGTATTGCAACACACCACCCACGTTTATCAATGCGAAATGCTGGATATGGCACATAATACACTTGTCTAACATTATTTGCAAGAATGAATGGATCAAATGGTTGGTATCTTGAACTTATTTGAAGTTCAACAATATTATACCTAGGATCTACTCTTGTACCTCTTCTTGAAGGATCAAACCATTCACAATAAAAAACAACAACTCTTTTTGGAGAAGTACAAGTGTTGTACTCTAACTCATATATTTTAAGAATGATCCCATAAAAATCATCATAACCACCCTCAGTGAGGCCCTTAACGTACACACCATAATTAATTGTTTTCTTTTCGTTTGACCATGCTTTAGTGTGGAACTTGTACCCATTGACAAAGTATATGTGCTATTCTTTGACGTATCTCATGGGCCAATTTGCCAAATCCCTTAGCTCTTGATTTCTAAGACTTAATGGCTCATTATAAACCTACAAATATTTGACAATAGAGAGTTAAATCAAGTTAACCAAGTTGGTTTCATTAATTAACAAGACCATACTAACTTGATTTCTGAACCAATAAGGAAACTTTGAATGTATGTTGGTAGGAGCATTTGCTTGAGGTATTTGCTCAGCCACAAGGAAAGAACTGTTAAGAGGAATCATTACAATACGTATAAAAGTTGCTTAAAATCATTACAAAACTGGTGATGTTGTAAAAAATTAGATTAGAACATACTCAAGATAAGATTTAACTTCAGTGCAATTGATCAACACATGAACATGAGTAGAGTTGAATTCAACATCAGTTAACCAATGAGTGGCCTCCTTGCCTGCGTGACGACCAACTTGTTGAAACACTGATAATGTTGATTCAGATGTTTCACTTTGCCATTGTGTATCATTCCTACGATTGCTTGGTAACAACATGAAGTTTTTAAAATAATGAGAACAAAAGTACGTGGTCTCACGATGTAAGTAAGCTGCACAAATTGATCCTTCTACTCTGGCTTTCTTTCTTACAAAACGTTTTGATTCCCTCATAAATCTATATGAACAAAAGGAATACATTAGGGAAGGACATGAACACAATATAGAAAATATAGTAATCATATCACCTTTCAAACGGATACATTCACCTATATTGCACTGGTCCGCCAAGCCATGCTTCGTATGGAAGATGAATAGGTAGATGCTCCATTGAATCAAAGAATCCTGGAGGGAATATTCTTTCCAATTTACAAAGAATAAGTGGAATATTTTCCTTCAATCTTCTTATTGAATCCCTTTTTAATACCATTGAGCACAAATCTTTAAAGAAGTGACTAATTTCTATTAGAGGATTCAACACATGCATCGGTAATGAGCTAAACGCAATAGGAAGTAATGTTGCCATGAAGACATGACAATCATGACTTTTCATACCATGAATACTACCTTTTGCAGTATCTGCACATCTTGCCAAGTTAGAAGAATAACCATCTGGCATTCTAAGCTCTTTGATCCAACGACAGACTATTTTAGCTTCATCTTTTGTTAAGGTGTAATTTGCTTTTGGCTTTAGCAACTTCCCGTTAGTATGTGATTGCAACTCCAAGTCTCTCCGCCGACAAAAGAAAGCTATATCTCTTCTTGCCTTGTCATTATCTTTTGTCTTGCCACTTACATTCATCACCGTGTTGAAGATGTTGTCAAAAAATGTTTTCTCTATGTGCATCACATCAAGATTATGTCTTAGCAAGTTATCTTTCCAATATGGAAGATCCCAAAAGATGCTTCTTTTAATCCAATTATGCCATTCTCCACTTTCAGGCACTTTTGGAAAATCTTTGACTCTTCGCCATACTTTTGATGGGGTCAACTTCGGAGGTGGCCCATCCTTTTCAACTTCCCCTTTCCGAAATGCCTTATTGTTTCTCCTAAACTGATGCTCTATGGGTAAGAATCAACGATGACAATCAAACCAACAACTTTTCCGGCCATAAGTTAATGTGAATGACTTAGTGTGCTCCATACAATGCGGACAAGCTAATCTACCATGTGTGCTCCAACCGGATAACATCCTATATGCAGGGAAATCATTAATAGTCCACATCAAAGCTTCCCTCATTAGAAAATTTTGCTTCCTTGAAACATCATACGTCCAAATACCACTCCACAACTTATTCAAATCATCAATCAAGGGCTCTAGATAAACATCTGTAGATGCCTTTGGATTAGATGGACCTGGTATAAGACATGTTAAAAACATATAAGGCTTAGTCATACACATCTCAGGTGGAAGATTATATGGAGTAACAATCACTGGCCAACAAGAATAAGGGGACGACGATGCCTGAATGTATGGATTAAATTCATCCGTACATAGACCAAGTCGAACGTTATGGGGATCACTGGCGAAAGATGGATGTTTTCGATCAAAGTGCTTCCAAGCTTCCCTATCAGATGGATGACGTAGCATGCCTTCTGTTTTGTTCTCATAATGCCATGTCATATGTTGTGCTGTTTGTATTGAAGCAAGCATTCTTTGCAGTCTTGGAATTATAGGCAAGTAAAACATGGACTTCAATGGTATTGATTTTTTTGCCTTTGTTCTGGATGTTTTGTGCGGTATCGTGGTTGCCCACAATATTTGCATTGTAGCAAGGATGCATCATTTTTTCCATTATCATTATCGTAAAAAAGCATACAGTCATTCACACAACAATCAATCTTCTTAGATTCCAATCCCAACTTTGAAACTAATTTCTTTGCTTCATAATAATTGTTGGGCAAAGGATTATTTGGTGGTGTTAGATCTAAAATTAGTTTTGCCATTTGGTCCAATGCTTGGTTGGGAATGTTCCAGTTCGATTTGAAGGCTAGAAGTCTAATGCATACAGACAACTTTGACTCCCTTACCCCTTCAAAGACAGGTTCATTTGCCTCTTCCAATAAATTGTAAAACCTCTGAGTCAGTTCATTTGGAGATTCTTCTAAACAACTATCGTTATCTTGTTCAAATGAAGCATGTTGGCCAAGAGCATTATGCCACATCTCTTGCATATGCATTGCTTGATTCATCTTAGAGGTAGGTACAACCGTGCTTGAACTAGGAAGACGTCTTTCATGTTCACCCAAATAAACATATGGCACCTCTTCACCGTGAAATGTCTAAATCCAATAATCTAGCATGAATCCCTTTTTTGTATAGATGAACTTTAACTTCTTTGTCTTTCAAAATTCGAGTACATTCACACTTGATGCATGAACATCGAATCCCTCCCTCAAAAGCATAATATTTATATTGGCGAGCCGTTTGGATAAACTTTTCAACTCCTATCACAAAAGATTCCTTCAAGCCTCTCCTACCACTGTAACAACGGTCATACACCCAACGACGGTGGCTGGGAACTTCTCCCATGTCATGTGACAAGGCAAACATACACAGTGTTACATTTGTGATAGTGAAGACATATATGTCCCCATCTATTGCTTACAATCATGACATTGTGGGGATATATCTCACTGATTAAGTAAGATATCCAAATACTAACAAAACTACAATGTCCTAATTGGAATGCAAGTCCCATGACTATACAGACCATTTTAGCTAAAATTTTCTTTCTTGTTTTCTTTAGTAGTCTATTTTCAGGTTTTAGAGTCAAATTTTCTTTCTTGTTGACTTTAGTAGTCTATACAATTTGCATTCAATTAGGCATTTTTTTATCAAACACCTACATACATTCAATTAGGCATTAGGAATCTGTACGTAGGAATGCATCACAAAAAATTGAATTCATCTAGGTGGGATGAAGAATGTCTTTGATGCAAAGCAAAGCAAACTAAAATGTTGGAGATATAAACTCCATTGGAGATACAAACACACTTTCACAGATCACACACACAAAACATAAATGACAAATTATACTAAGACAAGATAGGACAACAATATTCTCAATAACAGTCCACAAGACAGATATAAAGTGCATTAAGCCAAACTGTATAGAGCACAAATTCAGCAACAAATTACAGATTATGTGGGAGAGATTGTTGGCATATATGTGCATAGCATTCATATAAACAACAACACATGAATATACATATATCATCAATTTGAGGCTCTTGCAAACAACACATGAATATATTTATGTACCCACTTACCTCCCTCGTCGGTGCAACAACAAAATTACCACCCTCACACAGTGCTTTGTTCACGCCAACAAATCCGCCAAAGAATGATATAATATCAAAATTAATTTATAAAATAAATAATAACACCAAATACAAATAAGCAGCAACAACAACACCAAATCTATAAGCACAAATATGTAACCCTCCTTCATGACAGAAATAACAATACCACAATTCATAATAGCACAATGGAATGGCAAAAAGAAGAGAAAAATTTGAACTCACCGGCAGCCTCAGCCTCACTGTCAACGTCGCGGCGACATGAAGATGGCAGCGGCAATTGCGTTCTTCAATCCTCACTGGAGACGGCGTGAACAGAGGTGGCAGCGGTGACACCGTCGTTCTGGGCCCTCCAACGGCTGCGAGTCGCGACGGGTCGCGGCGGCTTTGGCTCGATTAGGTTCGTCGTTCTGGCCTCTCCAACAGTTGCGGTTGGCGCCGACAGTGGGTCGTAGCAGCAACGGATCAAATTAGGTCGGCATTCTGACCTCTCTAACGGCTGAGGATGGTCGACGGTGGGACGCGTCGGATCAAGGGGGCACATCGCAGTAGTGGTCGAAGAAGCGCGTTGGGGAAAAATTTGGGGAAAGTGGCTGGGGAAAACTGAGATGCTGAACTTATTTAATCGACCAACGTACCGACGGATATACCGACAACTTAATCCGTTGGTAATGGCCAAAAGGATTTACCGATGGCATTACCGACGGATGCTTTGTCTGTCATGAATTAACTACGTAGTTCTGACGGATATATCCGTCGGTAAATTTAACTACGATATCCGTCGGTAAATCCATCGATAATGAAAATTTTGCGACGGATAAAAATCTGTCGGTAATTATCTGCCAGTAATCCGCGCTTTTCTTGTAGTGATCCTCTCTGAGTATTGGCCAACGTGTTTCTTTGGAAGTTTTGAATAATATTTATATATAAAATATGAATTATTTCAACAACAAATGGTAAGAAAAAGTAAAAGAAAAAATTAAAAAAGTGTTACAAAAAGATGTAATTTTTCAACTTTCAGAACATTATGAGCAATTTTTATATATAAAGTATTAATCATTTAATTAGTAAATAGTGAAAAATAGTAAAAAAAAAGTGTTTCCAAATGATGAAATTTTTTAAATTTCGGAACACCGAAACCCTTTGACTATTGGCCAGCATTTTCCTTGTGAAGTTTCGAGACATTTTTACATATAAAATATGAATTTTTTAAATTCTAAATAGTAACAAATAGTAACAAATGTTTAAAAAGTGTTACCAAATGATGAAAATTTTCAAATTTCAAACACCAATTCCCTTTGAGTATTTGCTAAAATGATTCTTTTCAAAATATGAACAATAGATATATATAAAATATGAATTATTTAAACTGTAAATAGTAAAAAAGAGTAAAAAAAATTAAAAAAGTTTTTCAAAAAGATCGAATTATTCAAATTTTAGACCAATAATTCTCTTTGATAATTGGCTAACATGTTCATCGTGAAATTTTGAACAATTTTTATATATAAAATATGAATTATTTAAATTATAAATAGTAAAACACAGTAAAAAAAATTGAAAAAGTGATACCAAAAGATGCAATTTTTCAAATTTTAGAACATCAATCCCCTTTGAGTAGTTGGCTAACAAGTTCCTTTTGAAAATTTGAGCAAATTTTATATATAAAATATGAATTAAATAAATTGCATATAGTAAAAAAAAGTAAAAAATGAAATTAAAAAATTGTTACAAAATGATTGAATTATTGAATTTTCATAAAATCAATCGCTTCTCAGTATTTGTGAATGTCTTCCTTGTGAAAATTTAAGCAATTTCATGTATAAAATATGATTTATTTAAATTGTAATAGTGTGAAGCGAAGTAAAAGAAATTAAAAAGTGATATCAAAAGATGAAAATTTTCAAATTTCAAAACATCAATCCCCTTTTAGTAATTGGCCAACAAGTTTCTTTTAAAATTTTGAGCAAATTTTATATAAAAAATATGAATTATTTAAATTGTATATAGTAAAAAATAAAATTTAAAAATTGTTAAATAAAAATGGAATTCTTGAATTTTTGTATCATCAAACCCCTTTGAGTATTGGCGTACATTTCCCTTATGAAAATTTGAGCAATTTTTTATATAAAATATGATTGTTTTACATTGTAAATAGTGAAAAATAGTAAAAAAAGGTTTATAAAATATTACCAAAAGATGAAAATTTTCAAATTTCAGAACATCAATCCACTCTAAGTATTTGCTAAAATGTGTCCTTTCAAATTTTGAACAATTTTTATATATAAAATATGAATTATTTAAATTGCAAATAGTAAAAAATAGTAAAATAAATTAATTCTCTTTGATAATTGGCCAATGTGTTCATCATGAAATTTTGAACAATTTTTATATATAAAATATGAATTATTTAAATTGTAAATAGTAAAATATAGTAAAAAAATTGAAAAAGTGATACCAAAAGATGCAATTTTTCAAATTTTTGAACATCAATCCCCTTTGAGTAGTTGGCTAACAAGTTCCTTTTGAAACTTTGAGCAAATTTTATATATAAAATATGAATTATTTAAATTACAAATAGTAAAAAATAGTAAAATAAATTAAAAAAGTTTTTCGAGAAGATTGAATTTTTCAAATTTCAGATCATTAATTCTCTTTGATAATTGGCCAATGTGTTCATCGTGAAATTTTGAACAATTTTTATATATAAAATATGAATTATTTAAATTGTAAATAGTAAAATATAGTAAAAAAATTGAAAAAGTGATACCAAAAGATGCAATTTTTCAAACTTTAGAACCTCAATCCCCTTTGAGTAGTTGGCTAACAAGTTTCTTTTGAAACTTTGAGCAAATTTTATATATAAAATATGAATTAAATAAATTGTATATAGTAAAAAAAGTAAAAAATTAAATTAAAAAATTGTTACAAAGTGATTGAATTATTGAATTTTCATAACATCAATCGCCTCTCAGTATTTGTGAATGTCTTCCTTGTGAAAATTTGAGCAATTTCATGTATAAAATATGAATTATTTAAATTGTAAAGAATAATACGTAGTAAAAAAGTTAAAAAAGTTGTATCAAAAGATGGAATTTTTCAAATTTCATGGCATCAATTCCCTTTGAGTAATTGGCCAACAAGTTTCTTTGGAAAATTTTGTGGAAATTTTATATATAAAACATGATTGATTTAAACTGTATATAGTAAAAAATAGTAAACAATAAATTAAAAAATTGTAACAAAAAGATGGAACTCTTGAATTTTCATATCACCAATCCCCTTTTAGTATTGACGAAAGTTTTCCTTTTGAAATTTTGAGAAATTTTATTATATATAATATGATTATTTTAAATTACAAATAGTGAAAAATAGTAAAAAAATATTTAAATAATGTTACCAAAAGATCAAATTTTTCAAAATTCAGAACATCAAACCTTGTTAAGTATTCGCTAAAATGTGTCTTTTACATTTTTGAACAATTTTTATATATAAAATATCAAATATTTAAACTACAAATAGTAAAAAAAAGTAAAATAAATTTAAAATGTTTTTCGAAAAGATCGAAATTTTTTAAATTTCAGACCATTAATTATCTTTGATAATTGTCCAACGTGTTCATCGTGAAATTTTGAACAATTTTTATATATAAAATATGAATTATTTAAATTGTAAATAGTAAAATATAGTAAAAAAATTAAAAAAAAAGTGATAACAAAAGATCTAATTTTTAAAATTTCAGAATATAAATCCCCTATGAGTAGTTAGCCAAAAAGTTTCTTTTGAAAATTTGAGCAAATTTTATACATAAAATATGAATTAAATAAATTGTATATAGTAAAAAAAGTAAAAAATAAAATTAAAAAATTGTTACAAAAAGATGGAATTATTGAATTATCATAACACCAATCCCTTCTAAGTATTGGCAAACATCTTCCTTGAGAAAATTTGAGCAATTTTATGTGTAAAATTTGAATTACTTAAATTGTAAATAGTCAAGCGAAGTAAAAGAAATTAAAAAAGTGATATTAAAAGATGAAAAAGTTTCAAATTTCAAAACATCAATCTCGTTTGAGTAATTGACAAACGAGTTTCTTCTGAAATTTTGATCAAATTTTATATATAAAATATAAATTATTTAAATTGTATATAGTAAAAAATAGTAAAAAATAAAATAAAAAAATTGTTAAGTATAAATGGAATTCTTGAATTTTCATATCACCAAACCTCTCTGAATATCGACAAATGTTTCCCTTGTGAAAATTTAAGAAATTTTATTATATAAAATATGATTATTTTAAAAGGTAAACAGTGAAAAATAGTAAAAAGAAAATATTTAGAAAATGTTACTAAAAGATGGAAATTTTCAAATTTCAAAACATTAATCCCCTCTAGGTATTTGCTAAAATGTTTCTTTTTAATTTGTGAACAATTTTTATATATAAAATATGAATTATTTAAACTCTAAATAGTAAAAAATAGTAAAATAAATTTTTTTTTTCCAAAAAGATCAATTTTTTTCAAATTTCAGAGCATTAATTCTCTTTGATAATTGGCCAATGTGTTCATTGTCAAATTTTGAGCAATTTTTATACATAAAATATGAAATATTTAAATTGTAAATAGTAAAATATAGTAAAAGAAAAATAAAAAAGTGATACCAAAAGATGCAATTATTCAAATTTCAAAACATCATTCCGCTTTGAGTAGTTGGCTAACAAGTTTCTTTTGAAAATTTGAGCACATTTTATATATAAAATATGAATTCAAAAATTGTATATAGTTAAAAAAGAGTAAAAAAATGAAATTAAAAAATTGTTACAAAAAGATTGAATTATTGAATTTTCATAACCCCAATCCCTTCTGAGTATTGGTGAACGTCTTCCTTGTAAAACTTTGAGCAATTTTATGTATAAAATATAAATGATTTAAATTGTAAATAGTCAAGCGAAGAAAAAGAAATTAAAAAAGTGATATCGAAAGATGAAAATTTTCAAAGTTCAAAACATCAATCCCCTCTGAGTAATTGGCCAACAAGTTTCTTTTGAAAATTTGAGCAAATTTTATATATAAAATATGAATTATTTAAATTGTTTATAGTGAAAAATAGTAAAAAAAAATTAAAAAACTGTTAAATAAAAGTGGAATTCTTGAATTTTCATATCACCAAATCCCTCTGAGTATTGGCGAACATTTTCCTTATGCAAATTTGAGCAATTTTATTATATAAAATATGATTAATTTAAATTGTAAATAGTGAAAAAATAGTAAAAAATATTTAAAAAATGTTACCAAAAGATGGAATTTTTCAAATTTCAGAACATCAGTCCCCTCTAAGTATTTGCTAAAATGTTTCTCTTCAATTTTTGAACCATTTTTATATATAAAATATGAATTATTTAAACTGTAAATAATAAAAATAGTAAAAAAAATTAAAAGAGTTTTTCGAAAAGATCGAATATTTCAAATTTCAGACCATTAATTCTCTTTGATAATTGCCCAACATGTTCATCGTGAAATTTTGAGAAATTTTTGTATATAAAATATGAATTATTTAAATTGTAAATAGTAAAATATAGTAAAGAAAATTAAAAAAGTGATACCAAAAGATGCAATTTCTAAAATATACGAATATCAATCCCTTCTAAGTAGTTGGCCAGCAAATTTCTTTTGAAAATTTGAGCAAATTTTATATATTAAATATGAATTAAATAAATTGTATATAGTAAAAAAAAGTAAAAAATTGTTAGAAAAAGATTGAATTATTGATTTTTCAGAACACCAATCCCCTTTGAGTAGTGGCCAACGTCATCCTTGTGAAAATTTGAGCAATTTTATGTATAAAATACGAATCATTTAAATTGTAAATAGTAAAATGTAGCAAAAAAAAAATTAAAAAATTGATATCAAAAGATGGAAATTTCAAACTTCAAAACATCAATCCCCTCCGAGTAATTGGCCAACAAGTTTCTTTTGAAATTTTGAGCAAATTTTATATATAAAATATGAATTATTTAAATTGTACACAGTACAAAATAAAATTAAAAAAATTTTACAAAAAGATGGAATTCTTGAATTTTCATAACACTAAACCCCTATGAGTATTGGCGAACCTTTTCCTTGTGTAACATTTTAGAAATTTTATCATATAAAATATGATTATTTTAAATTGTAAATAGTTAAAAATAGTAAAAGAATATTTAAAAAATGTTACCAAATCTTTTTTAAATTTTGAGCAAATTTTATATGTAAAAGATGAATTATTTAAATTATATATAGTAAAAAATAGTAAAAAATAGTAAAAAATAGTAAAAAATAAAATTAAAATTTTTTGACACAAAGATGGAATTCTTGAATTTTATAACACCAATCCCTTTGAGTATTGGCGAACGTCTTCGTTGTGAAAATTTGAGCAATTTTAATATATAAAATATGAATTATTTAAATTATAAATAGCAAAAACGTAGTAAAAATATTTTTAAAAAATGTTACCAAAAGATGGAATTTTTCAAATTTCATAACATCAATCCCCTCTGAGTATTTACTAAAATGTTTCTTTTCCATTTTTGAATAATTTTTATATATAAAATATGAATTATTTAAACTGTAAATAAAAAGAAATAGTGAAATAAATTAATATAGTCTTAAAAAAAGATGGAATTTTTCAAATTTCAGAACATCAATTTCCTTTTATTATAGGTCAACATGTTCATCGTTAAATTTTGAGCAATTTTTATATATAAAATATGAATTATTTAAATTGTAAATAGTTAAACATAGTAAAAAAAATTAAAAAAGCAATACCAAAAGATGAAATTTTTCAAATTTCAGAACATCTATCCCCTCTGAGTAATTGGCAACAAGTTTCTTTTGAAATTTTGAGCAAATTTTATATGTAAAATATGAATTATTTAAATTGTATATAGCAAAAAATAGTAAAAAATAAAATTAAAAAATTGTTACATAAAGATGGAATTCTTGAATTTTAATAACACCAATCCCCTCTGAGTATTGGCAAACGCCTTCCTTGTGATAATTTGAGCAAATTTTATATGTAAAATATGAATTATTTAAATTGTATATAGTAAAAAATAGTAAAAAGAAATTAAAAAATTGTTACAAAAAGATTGAATTCTTGAATTTTAGAACATCAATTCGCTATGATTTTAGGTCAACGTATTCATTGAGAAATTTTTAGGAATTTTTATGTATAAAATATGAATTATTGATGAGTGCGCATTTTTGCCCTCATTTAATGTTTAATTCTGGGTATTTAATTGAATTTGTGTGCTTAAAGAGTGATTTAATTGATAATTCTGATAATTAGGCTGTTTGAGCTTGTGTAATAAAAATGTCTTAAAACGTGACTTTTAGTTCCATAAATTATTTCTTAGATATTTTAACGTTTGTTGATGCAGTTGAAGTTAAGATTAAGCTCATTCAAGGTGGGAAAATAAATTGATTGAAGTTACAAACCACCTTTAAATAAAGCTGAAATTAGCAAGTTTTGGAAAACTCACTTTTGCACCCCCAGTTTTTATTTTACACACTCCTCCTACAAGTGGACCACTTAAAAATCTTGTTCTGCACCCCTAGTTTTTACTAAGTTTCACCCCTCCTACCACTTAAACTCAACTTAACCAGATCATGCCATGTGGCAATTGATGAAGGATTGACCCCAACCAAGGATGAAGGCACATGCTTAAGAAGACTAAGCATGTTTAGAAAGGAAGTTCACTAATCCTTCATCCCTTTCATTTGTGTTTGTTATTTTTTGATTCCCTAAGTTGGCTTAGTTGAATCAACTTTAGTTGACTTGTTGACCTTTGACTAGGTTTGACTTGTTGACTATAGTTGACTTGACTTAAGCCAACATGCTAATCTATGTTTATTTGCTTTGTAGGTTAATTAGGAGTAAGAAAGCAATGCTAGGTGGCGCATGGTGATTGGGGAGCATAAATGATGTGGAGGAGAGAGTAAAGCAAAGGCATAAAGCATAAAGTAAAAGGCATGAAGCAAGTGTACCTATGTACCTTTGGTCTCCTTTGTTTTTAGCACACTTTGGCCACTTTTTGGAGACATATGAGACACATTCTTTGTCTCCTTTTGTGCTAGAACGAAATTAGCCTTGCACACACCATAGTGGCTCTTTTGTCTCTCATTTTTGTAACCTTATTTGACCTAGTTTCTAGAAGCTAGGGTTAGGTTTTTGTAGAGACATCCTTAGGTATCTTTTATTTGCTTAGAGGCCCCTAAACTCTTCTATATAAGGGGTGCTCCTAGACATGTAAAAGGGTTGAACATTTTGAAGTAAAAACACTCTTGTGTCTCAACCATTTGTGAGAGTTTCCTCCCTTGGGAGTGAATACTTTTAAGCCTTATCTTGCATAGCAAGTGGCGGCACACATCCACTCATCTTCAAGGTTGCCATGGCTTCTAGCCTAGCCTTGTAGTGGCGTGCTTCTCACATTTTAACCATTTCTTTCCTTTCCATTTTATGTTTTCTTCTTCCTTTAATTGTTCTTGGTTTTATATGGTTTATGTTCTTTCCATTTCCTTTTCATTTTGAATCAATCCATCATCTTCTTCTCTTGAGTTTTGTGAAAGGAACCTTCACATCTAGATAGCTTGCTATCTTAATGTCCAGTGGGGATTTCGCTTAGCTTTCTTAATCAACTCACACCATATTCAATAATCTTAAAAAGGAACAAGATAATCCTTCATCATTTGGTATCTAGAGCCTAGGTTATCTTGAATATGGTGTTTTTTCATGTGCTAATCTTGTCTTGTTGTAGCTATCTTTGTATGGTTCAAATCCACTTCCATTGCACACAAAAACAATGCTGGCAGAAACTGTTCACGATTTTAAAAGATTAAACTGCACCTGCTCAGTGATCCAAAAATTACGTTCTTGATGCCAAAAGAAAGCTCTGTTAGTCTAGTTTCTAACAAAAAAAGAACCAATGCATTTGGAGTTCTGTGGAGAGAGTTATGATCAAATGAGTGAGCAAAGGTCAGAGCTGCCGAGAATACGAAAAACAACGTTTTCAGGTTATGTTGTGGCAATTTTTGCTTCGGTTTTGTGATTCTTTTACTCCTAAATCTGGTTGGATAACATGTCTTTTGATGCTTAGTCTTTGAGCCTCAAATCCATGAGTTTAAATGCATGATAGCTACATGTTTATGTCTTTGTGTATGTCATGTTGAGTCTTTAAATGTGTCTAACTTTTGCTTGAGTCATATGTCATATGTTTCTTTGAGTTTTCTTATTCTTGTTTCTAAGTATTTGAGCTATTGCATGAGATCTATGCCTTTTGTTGTATAGCATGCTCCTTGAAATTGATTTTGACCTAATTTTTAAGGAACTAAGTGTTCAAGACACCCTAAAACATCCTTCTCATCATTTTAAGTACCTAATTTTCAAAAGAAAAAGTGTTTTCAAGACCAAAAACAGTTTGGCCGAGAGCTTTTACAATGCTTGGTGAATCCATTTGGCCATTTTTACTAGGTGTTATGCTACCAAAATTTATACTTGGATTTTGGGTGATATTGGCAAATTAGTTCCATGCTTTGACTTGGTTATGATCTTTCATGGTGTATGCATAATTTGAGGTATAATCTTGGCTTGTTCAAATGCTTTCCATAGAGTCCTTAAAAGTGTTTTTCATTGTTTTAGTCTTGTTCAAGTTTTGTCTTTAAAAACAAGTTTCCTTAGAAGTTAAACTTTCTTGTTTTTGTGCTTTTCTTGCTTGTCACTAGGTGTTCTTTGTTGTGTCTTAGTAGTTTTCTTTTCTTGAAACTCTTGGGATGTTGTGGCCGAATCACTTGTCTTGCATTTGAAAGGTTTTGAACAAGTTTTTTAAAAGTGTTTGCTTCACTCCTTTGGTGGATTTTGAGTGCTAGCCTTGCCTTGTTACTTTGGGAGAGTGATCTAAACACTTGGGTTACATTTTGGGTTGGATTTGGTCTCGGTTTTCATGTTTTCTAACCTCTAATCCATTTATTTTGTCTCGGATTTGAGTGTTTTTGTTGTAGGAATCATGGCAAGTTCATCAAATGCACCTATACCAAACAAAAACAATACATTGATGAGATTGCTTCGGGATTTGGAGTTGTCTAGGAAGGAGGCCTTTGAATAATTAAGAAAAGACAAGGAGCAAAGTGACCTAAGAATCCAAGAGCACATTCAAAGGCTTGAAGCTAAAGAGCAAGAAAGAGAGGCTAGGAAAAGAGGGCATTCTAGGCGCAACCCATCACAAGAGAAGCAAACTCCAAAGATTTCTAAGTTCTATGGAGGAAGTGATCCCAAAGTCTTCCTTGATTGGGAAGCTAAAGTTGATCAAATTTTCAATGAAAATCATGTAAAGGATCAAACACAAGTTGATGCAGTAGTTTTAGGATTTTTGGAGTATGCCAATACTTGGTGGCATAAAGTTTGAAGAATTATGACCAAGGGCCACTCGCGGCTTCTTGGATGGACATTAAAACTCTTATGCGCGCTAGATTTGTTCCTCCCTCCTATAGGAAGGAACTTCTTTTGAAGCTCCAAAGGCTTCACCAAGGTTCTATGAGTGTGAGTGAGTACTTTAAAGAATTAGAGTCTCAAATGCGTAGGGTTGAAATAAAAGAAACTAACAAAGAAAAAATAAAAAGATTTGTGAGTGGTCTTAGGAGAGGCATACAAGACCAAGTAGAGTTGTATGAGTACTCCACTCTTGAAAATGTTTTCACACTTGCCCTTGGGATTGAAATTCAATTGAAAAGAAAAAGAAGGGCAAGGAAGAGTTACTCACCTAACCGCTACTTTAGTCACTCATGGAAGGGAAATGATAAAATGAAACATGATAAGTTCCCTTCTAACTCTCATCAAGAACCACCAAGTAAAAGTAAGTCACCAAGTGATCACATTCACCATTCCACTTCTCCAAGATCAAGTTCTATTAAATGTTTTAAATGTTTGGGTTATAATCACATTGCTTTAAATTGCCCAACCAAGAGGACCATGATCTTAAAGAAGAGTAATGATGTTGAAAGTGAACACTTATCTCCCCATTCTCTTTCAAAAGAACCTTCTTCCTCTAGTAAAACTAAAATTTTTGAGAAAGACCCTATGTTATTAAGGCGCATGATAGGTCAAGATCAAAGTGAGCTTGATCCAACTCAAAGAGAAAACATTTTTCAATCTAGATGCAAAATTAACAAATGGGTTTGCTCTCTAATTATTGATGGAGGAAGTAGTACCAATGTAGCTAGCACAAGGTTGGTGGAAAAGCTTAGCTTAGAGACCATTCCTCATGCTAAGCCCTACAAGCTTGCTTGGATAAGTAAAGAGGGAGAAATAGATGTCAATAAACAAGTCCTAATTAACTTCTCTTTAGGAAGCTACAAAGATGAGGTGCTATGTGATGTTGTTCCCATGGAAGTCACACATATCTTACTAGGTAGGCCATGGCAATTTGATAAACAAACTTTACATGATGGCCATACCAACCAATACATTTTCTTCAAAAATGGGAAAAAGACAACTTTACTACCTCTATCACCTCAAGAAGTTAATAAGGATAGAAATAAAATAAGAAAAGATAAAGAAGAAAAAGAAAAGGGGCAAGCTTTCACCAAGGTGTTACTTGCCTACAAAAAAATTCTTCCAAAGCAAGATGTGCATCACTCTTCCTTCTCTTCCCAAGCCAAAAAGGAAGGCCCAAAGCATAAGCAAGAGAGGAAGAGTAGTCTAGAAAATAAAGATGGCCTAACCAAAGCTAGGGGTAATACCCTTAGAAAGGATGGAACAAAAGCTCATAAAAGGGAGGCGCAAATCCTCCCCCAAATCAAGTCAAGTTCCATCCACGAAGGCTTAAAGAATTTGTGGTCAAATTCTCTCCAAGAAGGGGAGGATGATGAAGGATTGACCCCAACCAAGGATGAAGGCACATGCTTAAGAAGACTAAGCATGTTTAGAAAGGAAGTTCACTAATCCTTCATCCCTTTCATTTGTGTTTGTTATTTTTTGATTCCCTAAGTTGGCTTAGTTGAATCAACTTTAGTTGACTTGTTGACCTTTGACTAGGTTTGACTTGTTGACTATAGTTGACTTGACTTAAGCCAACATGCTAATCTATGTTTATTTGCTTTGTAGGTTAATTAGGAGTAAGAAAGCAATGCTAGGTGGCGCATGGTGATTGGGGAGCATAAATGATGTGGAGGAGAGAGTAAATCAAAGGCATAAAGCATAAAGTAAAAGGCATGAAGCAAGTGTACCTATGTACCTTTGGTCTCCTTTGTTTTTAGCACACTTTGGCCACTTTTTGGAGACATATGAGACACATTCTTTGTCTCCTTTTGTGCTAGAACGAAATTAGCCTTGCACACACCATAGTGGCTCTTTTGTCTCTCATTTTTGTAACCTTATTTGACCTAGTTTCTAGAAGCTAGGGTTAGGTTTTTGTAGAGACATCCTTAGGTATCTTTTATTTGCTTAAAGGCCCCTAAACTCTTCTATATAAGGGGTGCTCCTAGACATGTAAAAGGGTTGAACATTTTGAAGTAAAAACACTCTTGTGTCTCAACCATTTGTGAGAGTTTCTTCCCTTGGGAGTGAATACTTTTAAGCCTTATCTTGCATAGCAAGTGGCGGCACACATCCACTCATCTTCAAGGTTGCCATGGCTTCTAGCCTAGCCTTGTAGTGGCGTGCTTCTCACATTTTAACCATTTCTTTCCTTTCCATTTTATGTTTTCTTCTTCCTTTAATTGTTCTTGGTTTTATATGGTTTATGTTCTTTCCATTTCCTTTTCATTTTGAATCAATCCATCATCTTCTTCTCTTGAGTTTTGTGAAAGGAACCTTCACATCTAGATAGCTTGCTATCTTAATGTCCAGTGGGGATTTCGCTTAGCTTTCTTAATCAACTCACACCATATTCAATAATCTTAAAAAGGAACAAGATAATCCTTCATCAGCAATCCCTAACTTTTAAATCTGTCCAACCACATGTTGACATGTGTCATGATCCAACAACTCAAAATTCAGCCAACCAAATGGTGCCACGTCATATCACCTTCAACCTCTCAAACCCTAGCCACTATGGCACCATACTTCATGCACCTCCCTATGAAACCACCATTGCAGTGCGCTTGAAACTACGTCACACAAGAACCATTCACGTTGTTGCCAACCATAGCCACGCAAAACCACCCCTAGATCTGCGTCACACCACCGTAAGCCACGTCGGAGCAACAACCTTACCAGAAAACACGAGGCAACACTTGCAGCAGCTTTATCGCACCGCACGCTGCTAGCAACGACAATCCATCATAGATGCAAAAACTATGGTGGTAGAAACCCTAGTTTGGAGAAGAGAGCACTCTGCCACGTGTTAGTCTCTCAATGGACATTGAAATGGTCAAAGCTGGTCAAAGTTGGTCAAAGGAGAAGGGTTTAAGTGCAAATATTCATCTTTTTGGATTTCTTAGTAAATGTGGACTATAGGATTAAAAATGGGTTATTTAGAAAATTAATGCAAATATTATTTGGTGATAATTTATTAGATATCTTTAAATAATTTATTTATTTAATTATATCATAAATTATTAACCAACTATATTTGTTAAATATTTTTAAAACCACTATAAAGATAAATAATATTTATCTTTATTTTAAAAAATATTTGAGAGGTTTTAGCAGCCGAAAAGGCCAGTCCAAGACCTATATAAAGAGACCAAGGGAGAAGCAGAAAAAAAAAGATCGGGACTTCGGAGTTTAGGAACCCTTAAGGGGACCTAATTTCGTTTACTTTCTCTCTTTCTCTCTCTCTCTCTCTCTCCATTCTTCTATTATTTTTATTTTATTTTGCATTCCATGAAAGGCTAAGCTTCAACGATTAGTTCCACTATAATTTCTTAATTGGATTCTAAGGTTTGAATAAATTTGTTTGTTCCTTTGATTCTTGTTGTGTTTTATTTTCATCTGTCTTTTGGTTCTTAATTTAGTAAAAGTAATGATTTTTATGTTGTAGCAAGTTAGCACGGTGTTAAATCTACATAACATAATAATAGTATGAGTTCAAGGGTTTTTAAATTTTAATTGAGAAGTTACTTGGATTAATTTTAGAAACTTTAATATGATTGAATAAGTTTTTGCTAATAATTGAGAAGTTAGTTTGATTAGAGGTGAAAACTTAGATTAGAATTAATCAAGAAGTTACTTTGGTTAATTAGCTTTTTACTAGATATAAGAGGTAAAAGAATGGACATGATTAGGATTAGTAATATTTAATTGAGAAATTACTTTGGTTAAATTTACTATGTTTAATCTACAAAGTTCTTGCTTTTGATTGAGAAGTTACTTTGGTTAAAAGTAAGGATGCCAACAAATTAATTGAGAAGTTACATTGATTAATTTGAAGTCTTAAACAAGAAATCAATGATAATAATCTTTAAGAAACCAATGATGAATCCTATTTTGAAAAAGCAGTGGAATCAACCTATTTTTTTTATTATTATTTTTATCTTATTTTATCTTTTTCCATTTTTATTTCTTTCTTTCAAACACTATTTTATTTGACTAACCATTTTGTATAGATTTTATAAGAACTAACTTGTTAAAACTCAATTCCGTGTTCGTTGGGAGACGACTTTGGGTTATTTTACCCTTATTATTTTGTTGACTACTAACTTGGCAATACTGAAGTTGCTATAGCTTAGTAGTATTAATTTGATCACGTCAACGACATCGTTATCAAATTTGGCGTTGTTGCCAGGGAACACAGTTAGAATTTTTATCATTTTAGTTCTTATTTTTATTTTTTATTTGTTTTATTTTTGTTTATCACTAACATTTTTTTTCTAACATTTATTTTATTTTCTTTAGTTTTTTAATTTTATATTTTTTAGTTATTTTATTTATTTTTTTAAGCATAATTTTTGTTTGAGGAATTTTGTTTAGAAATTTTTGAAATTAGTTGGGAAACACTTTGGCTAAGGAAACATAAGGTACTTAAGTTGTCCATTGAGACACACCTCTCTTTCCTAGAAGTTTACTCAAGAAAGTTTCAAATTATTTCTTTTTATTAAACCTCTTTCAAAAATGCAAAATCATTTTTCTTGTGAAAATAACAAACAATCTAGTTTTCAAATGGATTAAATTACCATCCACAACAACCATATGTTCCAAATAGTTTTTAGCAACAATTTGTACCACCACAACAAGTTGAAGCAACCAATAGACCATCCTACAGTGAAGTTATGATACTAATGGGTGAAGTTATAGAGAAATTAGAGGTCGTGGATGAAAGGTTACGAGTTGATCAACGATGCAGAAATATTGAGCAAGAGTGGTACGAAAATAAGCAAATATTGTTTGATATGTTGAGGGATGCAAGTAAGAACAACTTCATAGACTTACTTGTAACTGTTAATCCTACTCTTCAACCCTATCAGAGATTTCCTGAAAATCCAGATTTTAATGCACTTTGTCATGAAATCAAAAATATGCTTCTGAAGTTGGCCATCAGAGTTGAACAAATGTTTGAAGATTTGAGTCAGCTAATGAATGATACAGTTAGAAAGGTCTCTTTGGAAGATATGATGAATATGGTGACTGAAATGATGAAGATGAATCAAACAGATCAGAAAGAGATGATGGATGTCGCCACACAAAGCTTCTAGAGTCAATCTGAAAAACCAATAGCGGAGTCACATCACATTGATATATCTACTGATGGATATACTGATTGTCATAGTAATATGTCTACTGATGGACATATTAAGTTTACTAAGGATGTTGCTGAAGTTGATGAACAAATTGAAGGTTCTCACATAGACATATCTACTGATGGATATGTTGATAATGCTCAATATGAATATAAAGTTTTATCTGTTGATGATGATATAAGTCTAGATGATATTTTTGAGGACCAAAGTTGTGAGGATAATACAATGGAGGAACCAAGTGTAGTTGAAGAGCCAACAATATTCGAAGATGCAGCTGAAGCATCTACTATTGCAACTGACTTGGTTAATGATGAAGCAGCAAAGTCAACACCTTCAAGTGCAATTTTTTTCTCACAAGATGAGATTACAAGGATTATTGATGATCCGATTAACTATCTGAATGCACCTGATGATGCTCAAATTTAGTTGAAGCCACACACTCCATACATCAAGTTTGTTCATGTGAATGATGCAAATAATTTTTCAGTGATGATTTTTGTTGACTTAACTACGGAGAAAGAAGAAAGGTTATTGCAACAGGTAAAAAGGTTAGATTCATATTATTTTGAAAACATTGTTGATACAAAAGTTAAATTGCATGCATATTTGTTTTTTGTTTCTATTTTTAATTTTAAAAATATTAAAAAAATTTAAAAAATATGTGTTTTTGTTTTTAGTTTTTATAAAAATAAAAATTAAAAAATTAAAAAAATGGTACAAGCTGACTTGTACCTAAAAAAGTTAAAGAAACAAAATTTTGGCATATGGCCAGATTAAGCCAAAGGTCATAAAATTTTCCGTTTTCTCCCCAAAATAAGTCCATCAAGGACATTTTTTCTGAAATAAGTGTGGGGGAGACAAACTGTAGGTAGGATGTTTCTTTTTTCTGTTTTTCAATTTTTGTTTTTGTTTTCATAAAAAAATCATGATTTCTTTTTGAGAAAATTGTGAAAGTATTAACTTTTTACTAAGTGAAACTTTTAAACAATATGTCTCAAAAGAAATCCACCAAAAATATTTCCCTACTTTCAATAAAACATATTGACATTGGATTTTTAGGATTTGATTCAGTAATTGGAATGATCATAATTTTGGAAAAATAAAAGTCATGTTGATATTAGTGGATTGTTTCCATGAATTGCTAATTGAGTTGATTTGAGAATTTCTTGATTAAATCTTTTGTGAAAGAGTTTTGACCTTGTGAGTTTGAGCTTTATTGTAAAGGATGGACTTCCATGTGTCATTCCTATTTTTCTTGAGTGACTTGCTCATGTTTTGTTTATACTCAAATTTTTAGCTTGATTCTTTTATTGTGCATCTTAGGTGAATATGCATGATTTGATATGACTGGGACATTTCTTGTTTTTAGCTACTTGGCCAAATAAGCCAACCTTGATATTGATCCATTCGTAGCCCTTTTGAGCTTTTAAACCTCTTTTTCTTGTTTTAAGCCTATTGCATGACCTTGAAAAGAAAAAAGACCGTATTCTACCTTATGGAGAAAGAATGAGCTAATGGATTGTGTTCAGGAATTGTTGAGGAATAAAGTGTGTGGGTGAGTACCTCACCCACAAATTAATAAAAATGGCAAAAGGAAAAATTGTTGATGAAAAAGTGTTGAAATGAAAAAAATAATTGCTTTCTAAAAAAAAGAGAGAGCAAGAAAGCAATAAACGAAAAAGAGTTGTTTTTGAAATTATGCTCCATTATTCTTCCTAAATTACTATTTCAAAAACCTAAAAATCCTAAAATTTTTCCTACCTTTTCCTTAGTCCCATTATAACCTGTAAAAAGTCCTCATGATCTTTGAATGCATGTTTTCTGAAAGTTTGTGAATATTAGAGTCTTGTTAAGTATTATGAGTGTTTACTTGCATGAGTATTTTGAGTGAAAACACAAGCCAAAGCACTTGAGTGAATTTTGGTGAGAAAATACACATTTAACTTGAGTGCTTTCTTTCATAATTGATTGTCTTGTGAATTCAAAAGATTAACTCATGTGTGAAAAATAGAATCTTTCCGTTTGTTTATGCATAGTAACTTGATTTCTAGAATATTGATTTGTCTCAAGGTTCATTCCTTTGATCCAGTGTTCATGTGAAATAAAATACCTTAGAACATGTTTTTAAATTGCTCAATTTTTCCCAGGAGTGCAAAAGGATAAGTGTAAGACCCGAGAAATTTAAATAATTAAATAAATAATTATTTAATAAATGTGGGTAGTAGAAGCCTTTATGGCATTTAATGCGGATTGCTATGATGTGAAAAAAGTACTAGCTCAAATGGTTGAGAGTACTTAATTGTGTGAGAGGACTTGGGTTCGAGTTCTATGTATGTCAATTGTATGATATTTTATTATGTGCATGATTTTAAGGTTATGCTTGGATGTGAGTAGTGATAATGTAATCCTAAAATTATAGGAATTATCACAAAACATGTATTGGTTGAATTGGTTGTGCACTTGGCTTGGTAATTGATTAGTTGTGGGTTAAAACCTTGATGAGAACAAAACTAAACTATCTTTTTGCTTAAGCAGAAAACCCAAGTTTTGGGCGACATATCATCTCGCTCAGGCGTGAGTTTCCCGCCTAAGCGAGAAATCGTGGGAATTTGGGTGTTTCTGCTTGAATCACCGCCCAGGTGAGCGACTTTTGTTCTGGGCGAAGTGTGGTCTCGCCCAAGCGAGAATTTGCATACTGTCACTGTAACGCGCTCGCTCAGGCGAGAGAGCCAAGCTTAAGCGAGACAAGCTTGGTCACTTGGGCGAAGGCTTCTAGCCTAAGCGAGAACAGTGCAGTTTTGTGTTTCAAGCCAAGTGGTCTGCACAAGTTAACTCACCTGGCGGCGCTTAGGTTGCGCCAGGCGATATTGTTGCAATCGTGGGTTTTGTGTGTGTTGTTGTACGCATTGATGCGGACTTGGACCAGGAGATATGCCATGAGCGGGTATATTCATGGATGGTGATGAACATGCGATGATATGAGCGGGGATGTTCATATCCAGTTACTCTCGTGTGGGGATACGAGCGAGGTAGGTTCGTATGTTCCGTGCTCACACTTGAGAGATTCTGCGTGTAGGGAGGTACGTAGCTGGTGGATCACATGTGTTGGACTACGGGCTGGCACGTCCGTAGAGCAGGACTACGAGTGGGGAGGTTCATAGAGCAGGACTACCAGCGGGGAGGTTCGTAGAGGCAAGACTACGAGTGGGCAGGCTCGTGTGAAGCATTCTAAATCCTGAGTTCAAGGATAACTATGTGTGTGTTGTGAAGGTTGAAAAGCCTTGGGAATTAAGGTCTTGGCCATGAACTACCTAGAATCAAATAGTTGGGTGTATTGTTAATTTTATTAACTTATTTTGTTAATTATTTATGAGCTCACCCTTTTTGTTTGTGCTTGGTGATGATCGTGTGATTCGTTACACGGGAGCAGATGATACTATAAGTGATGCTGGTGAGGCATAGAGACGGAGAGAGGGCTAGCTTGGGGATTTTGAGCTAGGGATTATATTATGATTTTCTTTGTTTTGTCGGATTTTGGAACTTGTATTAACATTATTATTTAGCTTTGTTTTAAATCTTGGCGCGCTGAACAATATTTTAAATTTTTCCCGCATTTGGGAATAATAAATTATCGATTGATTTTCTATATTTTATTTATTTTATTTTAATTAAGTAATTTCCTATAGGGATGTTACAATAAGTGTGTGGGTATGATGAGTGTGTATTTTTGCCTTCATTTAATGTTTTATGGGTATTTAATTGAATTTGTGTGCTGAAAGAGTGATTTAATTTATAATTCTGATAATTAGGCTATTTGAGCTTGTGTGATAAAAATGTCTTAAAAAGTAGTTGCATAAATTATTTCTTAGATATTTTAACGTTTTGTTATGCAGCTGAAGTTAAGATTAAGCTCATTCAAGGTGGGAAAATAAATTGATTGAAGTTACAAACCATCTTTAAATAAGGCTGAAATTAGCAAGTTCTGGAAAAATCACTTCTGCACCCCCAGTTTTTATTTTACACAGTCCTCCTACAAGTGGACCACTTAAAAAGCTTGTTCTACACCCGTAGTTTTTACTAAGTTGCACTCCTTCTACCACTTAAACTCAACTCAACTAAATCATGCCATGTGGCAATCCCCAACTTTTAAATATGTCCAACCACATGTTGACACGTGTCATGAAACAACTCAAAATTCAGCCAACCAAATGGTGCCACGTCATATCACCTTCAACCTCTCAAACCCTAGCCACCATGGCACCATCCTTCACATACCTCACCACGAAACCACCATTGCAGTTTGCTTGAAATTGCATCACGTAGCAACCATTCACGTTGCTGCCAACCATAGCCACGCAGAACCACCACCTGATCTGCGTCACACCACCATCAGCCACATCGGAGCAATAACCTCACCGGAAAACACGAGGCAACACTTGCAACAGCTCCACCGCACCGTACACTGTAAGACATGAGGAAATTAATTAATTAAATAATTAATAAATTAATAAATGCGGGTGGTGGGAACTTTGATGACATTAAATGTTAATTAGTATGACGTGGAAAAGTACTAGCTCAAATTATTGAGAGTACTTAATTGTGTGAGAGGACTTGGGTTCGAGTCCTATGTATGCCAATTATGTGTTATTTATTTGTTATTATTATTTTTATAATATACTTGAATCTATTGAGTGATAGTATAATCATAGGATTATGATAATTATCATGATGAAAAACCACTCTATAATGGTACTTTTGAGAGAAGAACGAGATTAGAGAGGGTGAGTGGTGATTTTGGGTGCACAAGAGGGTGAGTGGTGATTTTGGGTGCACAAGAGGCTGAATTGGGAGAAAGTTTAGGCATATCTTGGTGAGCAAAGGAACACTCATTTTTCCCAATTTTAAGCAAGGATTCTGTAACGTCCTAGCTAGAAATTACTTATTAAAATAAAAAAAAATTAATAAAACAACCTCATTTATTAATCAATAATTTCCCAAAACACGGGAAATATTTAAAACCTTAAGTTCAACGCGCCGAAATAGATAAAATAATTCGCGGCAATACCGTATTACAAATAAAATTGTCTATAAAATTATTACAATAGAACCATAGTCCAACAAAATAAGCCAGTGATAAAAATCCCCAAGAGATCCCCACTTTGTCTCTATGCATCAGTCTGCTCACCTGCATCAACATCTGCTCCCATGCAACAAGTTACATGATCATCGCCACACACACACAGATAGGGTGAGCTCATTTAAATAAAACCAAACGAATATAACATTAGATACAATCATCTCAACATTAAAACCCGAGTTAGTATTCTTCTCTATTTTCCTTACTTCTCCCTTTCCAGCACTTGCATTAGACGTCTATAATTTTTATACCTTTTAGGTGAAATCAATAATCGATCTTTGCTACACGAGTGTCTACTCGCCCCTCCGACTACAGGCCACCACCTGATAGTCCACACGTGGGAATAAGTGTATAGTTGTTCCCAAAACAAACATAAGTGTATAGTTGTTCCCAAACTACCAAAACTCTATCAGAATACACTAAAGAGGGCAATCACATGAAACCTCGCCGTACGACACTCCACTAGACTTCCTAAACCACTAGGCTACAACCTAGAGTGGTCACGTGTTACCCCAATACAAGATACACTCGTAACTTGGCCCCCAGCCAAAGCCTCGCATCATGAACATCACCTAAAGTTGTGTAGAAAGCCCTTCCTTGCGCACCATCACTGGACCAAAACCGCCTAGCGCACATCTCACGCCGCTAGGCGGAATCTGAGTCCAAACAGTCTGGCGAGCATCACACACCGCCAAGCGCCAAGCGCCAAACAGGAGTGTTGCTACCCCATCATCGCTTGGCGGACCCCAAGCCTGTCGCTAGGCTCTAAGCACCTTCTAGAGCCTCTGCAACACTTCTTCTGCCTGGCGTGACCAACACTACCGCCAGGCGCCTCGCAGCTTCTAGTACTGCTGCTGCTCCACTTTCACCTGGCGGAACCCACCCTGCCGCCAGGCGCCATCTCGTCTAGTGGCCACTGCCACTAAGTTGATTGTCTATCGCCTAGCGGATTACTTTGCGCTGTTAGACGCCATACCAGTAGCGCAATGCTACTGGTTTTTGGCACATCAAACAGGTTCTAATGGACCCCAAACAATCCAAGCACAAATTATAGTACCAGTATAGTAATCCAGTCATAGTTCTATAATGTGATCTATATGCACAAGTTTAATCATGCTAATGAATCCATATTACACATACAATTTTAACACAACACCAATAAAGAGTATTACAATCTAGGTTGTTACAGGGACATACCTCTCACTCGTCTAAACATATGGATATCATAGAATCACACTATCACATACATTCCTTATATCATATTTCTCATTTAATAACACGTTGTTCTTAAACACCATCGTACTTTGTACTTGATATTCATCCCATTACCAATAAACAAACTCAATACCAATTAATCATCCACATGGTTTCATCACATCTTTCAATTTATTACAATTACTTATCAAGTTCAACATACCTTTTTTTATGATTTAAAAACATACCTTACTTAATTTGATAAATTCTCTATTTCCTCCTTGATCACCAATAGCCTTCTTGTTCTTCTTTCAACTCCGCCTCCAAAACTTCACTTAACACTCACCAAAACTCACAATTTCGTGTTCTTTTCTGCAACCACAATTACAGTCCAACCAAACCTTTTCTCCTACCTCAAAATGCCCTTTTAAAATGGTCTTAATATGGGTTTATTGAGAAAAAAACGAAAATGGCATTAATCCTAAGTTAATTACCATTCAATGTCCTAATTAGGTTCTGTTTTCAACCCCCCTTGGCTGCCATGTCTATTAGGGTTTTCCTTTAACCCTTCAAATTCCAAGCCAAATCCAAAAGTAGCCAAAAATGAAGTTTAATTTGGGTTCCCCAAGGCTTGAACCCATAATCATGCAATGTCAAGTCAATACCAAACCATCATGCCAATTCATGCTTCATGCTAACTAATATAATTTAATTACTATATCATTTCACAACATGATTATATATATATATATATATATATATATATATATATATATATATATATATATATATATATATATATATATATATATATATAATCACATAAATAACACATAAATGGCATACACAGGACTCGAATCCAAGTCCTTTCAAACAAATCAAGTACTCTCAACCATTTGAGCTAGTACTTTTTCACGTCATAAAAGTTAGCATTAATTGCCATAAAGGCTTTTACTACCCTCATTTAATTAAATTCATATTTATTTAATTATTTAAATTAATGGGTCTTACAGATTCCAGGTTAGAGGAAGTTGTCCTTGTGTGTGTAAATTAACTTATATGTGTTATGATTCTGGGTCATTGCTATTCTCAATTGATTTCTTTTTGCTATGAATTTCGTGTCATATGTGTCGTGATTGAGAATTGGTTGGTTTGAGGTTGTGTGCAAAGCCCTGTTATGTATTATATGATTAGGATGAGGGTTTTTTGGAATTGGATGGTCATTGTTGATTAAATCTCGAGCTTTGGTAGTTCAAATGGATATAAAACATGTTTCTGAGGTTTGCTTGCCATTATTTTATGTTTAGTAATGATTGAGGTGTTTTGGTCTGGTTTTGGTGGTTTGTGTGCGTGAACAAAGACGAAACTCATCTATTTTCGCCCAAGCGAGTCACTCTCGCCTAAGTTAAAGTTGCAGAAACTCATTCCTGATTTTGGGTCGAGCGTCTCGCTCAAGCAAACCGTTTTTGTGTTGATCGACACATCCTCTCGCTCAGGCTAGAATGGCTCGCCCAAGCGAGGTCGCGATGAGACAGGTTGTGTTTTACGTTCAAATCCTCGTCCAGGCGCGAGGGTTGTGTGTTTGAGCGAATGAGAGTCTTGCTCAGGCGAGAAGGGCTCGCTTGAGTGAGAGATCATGGTGAGCCACTATTTCACACTCGCTTAGGCGAGGTGGTTCAGCTTGAGCGAGACAGATGCACTCACTTGGGCGAAAACCCTTGGCTTAAGCGAGAATGGTGAGAATTTATGCTTGTGGGTACTGTTTGCACGGGTTTGCTTGGTGTTTCCTACATTATGGGAATTATATGCATGTGTTTGTGGTGTTTGGGCTTGAAGGACTAAGTCCATAGGATTTGGGATGTGCTTGGCTTGAGTTGCGAGCAAGGAGTTCGTGATGGGTGGACCGCATGCGGAACATGAACGGTTTAGTTCACCAGAGCTACTCTCGTTGGGATGAGTGAGCGAGGGATTTCATCTCATGCTCAATTGGAGAATGCTATGAGCGAGGGAGTTCATAGTAGGAAAGGCGGGTATGCGCGTCCAGGTCCGAGCGAGGAGTTCAGATGACGGGTGAGAGAGTCCGTGAAGCATGACTACGAGCAGGATAGACTTGTAGGTAGGACCACGAGTGAGGAGGGTCATGGAAGCACATGAAGTCCCAAGATTTAGAGTGCATGCATGAACTCATAATGGTTATGAGTGTGGGAAAATGAGTGTTTTGTGAAATAATAAATATCTATGATTTGTCGGGTGAGTGTATTTCATATTTATTTATACCTATGTGCATAGCTCACCTTATTTGTTTGTGTGTGGCGATGATCGGGTAACTTGTTATCCAGGAGCAGATGACGTTTCAGGTGAGCCAGGAGATGCTTAGTGGCGGAGAGTGGGAGCAGAGTACATAGGGATTTTCTAAAGACTGTTATTTAATTTTCATGTAATTTGACTTATAGAGTTTTACTCTTTTGACCTTTAAATTGTAAAGGTGACCTCTGGATATTTTGACTATTAATAACGTATTATTAAACTCTAAAGTTTTAACATTTTTCGCGTTTTTGGGAAATGGATTGATAATAAATGAGGTATTATTTATATAATTGTTATTTTTTTATTTATTTCAAGTAATATCGTACCGGGATGTTACAGTTGGTATCAGAACAAAAGTTTTGAAAATATTTTAAATATTTTGGGGCTTTTGGGGGAGTGAGTTTATCAATTGACTGTTTGTTGTGTTTGAATTGAATGTTGTAAAGGTGTGAGTGGCTTTGCTTAACCAAGTGAATTTATTCTTAACAGTTGAAATGTGGCGTATTCAGGTTATAGCTGCTAACAGGAGGAGAAGGAATGGAAACGACGCTAATGACATCGCGAAGGCTATTCACTGGATGGTGGATGCGATGCAGCCACCTGTAGCAGCGCAGCCCAGGGCACTGATTGCGCCAGTTAGGGTGCCAACTGTGGAGGATTTCCGGTGACACAAGCTAGTAGAGTTCACTGGCAAAGCCTCTCCTGATGAAGTGGATGCATGGCTCCCTAAATGTGAGAAAATATTTAATATGATGAACTGCGGGGATGAGCAGAAGCTCCTTTTTGCCACATATCTGCTGAATGATGATGCCGAGTTTTGGTGGGCGGGAATGCAACAACATATGCAACCCTGGGAAGAACAGGTGGACTAAACCAACTTCAGCACTTGTTTCCTGGAGAAATATTTCCCTGATACGGCTAGGCAGGACAAGGAGGCTGAATTCCTCGCACTGTAACAAGGGGACATGACGGTGCAGGAATATGTGAACAAATTTGAGCACCTGGCGAGATATTACTCACAAGCAATTACCGAGGAATTAAGGTGTCTAAAGTTTGAGCGAGGACTCAAACATGAGCTGAAGAAGGTGGTAACGCCTTTGAGGGAGAGAAGATTTCCAGGCCAAAAGTGTTGAGCATCTGGAGAAGGGCCCTGGCCCAGTTATTAGACATCAGATGAAGAATCCATACAACCGTCGCCCTACCACCTCAGGAGACTTTAAATGTTTCCAATGTGGGGGAGCATAACTGAAGAGAAATTACCCTCAGTTGAAGAGTCCGACTAGTGGACAAGGGACCAGTCGCAGATGTTTTATATGCGATCAGGTCGGACATTTTTTTAACCAATGCCTAGATAAAAAGACCAATGCAACGAAGAAACCATCAACTCCGGGATCAGAAAGACCTATAGCTGCTGGTAGAGTTTTTTCCATGACCACAACAGAGAGGTAACCTTATTCTTGAGCCTTGTTTTTTGTTGGGTCAATCAGTGTTGGTGTTGTTCGACTCTAGAGCAACAAATTCCTTCATCTCTAATGGATGTGTGGAGAGATTGAGTCTAGAGAAACGTGACTTAGGGTGTGAGTTGCTTGTTTCAACTCCTTCCTCGGGTTAGGTAGATACCAGTTCAGTCTGTGTTGGGTGTTCAATGGAAGTGGCAGGTTGCATATTTAAGGTGAACTTGGTGTGTTTGCCTTTGGAGGGACTCGACGTGATACTAGGGATGGATTTGTTGTCTAACAACCACATCATAATTGATTGTGGACGGTGTAGTTTGGTGTTCCCAAAACATGAAGAATTGGAGTTGATCTCAACTCGAGAAGCTTTGAAAGAGCTGCAAGAAGGGGCCACGTGTTTCATGGTGGTGGCCAAACAAGAAAAGAAAAGTTCAGCAAAGTTAATTCAGAGCATTCTGGTTGCCAATGAGTATGCAGATGTGTTTCAGGATGAAGTACTAGGATGTGTTCACCATTGACTTAATTCCTGGTGCAGGTCCAGTATCTATGGCTCCATACAGAATGGCACCTGCAGAATTGGCAGAACTCAAGAAGCAAATTGAGGATCTACTAGAGAAGAAGTTCATTCGACCAAGTGCATCACCGTAGGGAGCTCCGGTGTTATTAGTGAAGAAGGATGGGAGTTCAAGACTTTGTGTCGATTACAGATAATTGAACAAATTGACCATCAAGAATTAGTACCCATTGCCGAGAATTGATCATCTGCTAGATCAATTGAAGGGAGCAAGAGTATTCTCCAAGATTGACTTACGATCTGGATACCATCAGATCTTAGTCAAACTGGAGGATGTTCAGAAGACAACATTTAGGTCAAGATATGGGCATTTTGAATATGTAATGATGCGTGGAGTGACGAATGCACCAACGATATTCATGGACTACATGAATAGAATCTTTCGGCCTTGGTTAGATAAGTTTGTCGTTGTCTTCATAGATGACATTCTTATTTATTCCAAGCCGGGAGAAGAGCATGTTGATCACCTGAAGAGTGTATTGAAGATACTCAGAGATCACCAGTTGTATGGGAAGTTGTCCAAGTGTGAATTTTATATGGAAGAGGTATAATTCCTTGGGCATGTCATCTCAACCAAGGGTATTGCGATGGACCCGGCTAAGATTGAAACAATGCTTAAGTGGGAAAGGCCTAAGACAGTAACAAAGGTGAGAAGTTTCTTGGGCTTAGCAGGTTATTATAGGAGGTTTGTGGAAGGATTCTCAAAGAAGGTGAATCCATTAACATAGTTTACGAGGAAAGATCAGTCATTCTCCTGGACTGAAAAGTGTGAAGAATGTTTTGAGGATATGAAGAGGTGTTTGACTACTGCCTAGTGCTGGTAATTCTCGATACTAAGAAGAAGTTGGAAGTGTACTACGATGCTTCATATCAAGGTTTGAGGTGTGTATTGATGCAAGAAAGGAGGCCGGTAGCATATGTTTCTCGTCAGCTGAAAGTGCATGAGAAAAATTACCCGACTCACGACTTGGAGCTAGCAACTATTGTGTTTGCTCTTAAGTCTTGGAGGCACTACCTGTACGACTCTCAATTTCAAGTTTTCAGTGATCACAAAAGTTTGAAATACTTGTTTGATCAGAAGGAGATAAATATGAGACAACGTAGGTGGATAGAGTACCTGAAGGACTACGACTTTGAATTGCTCTATCACCTGGGCAAGGCAAATGTTGTAGCCGACGCTTTAAGTGGAAAGAAGATGCACATGTCTTGCATGATGATAAAGGAGTTGGAGCTGATTGAGAAACTCCGTGATATGAATCTGGGAAAGTCTTATCCTCACTTGTTTCCTGGTAAGTTCTATTTTCGAGGACGAAAATTCTTTTAGGGTGGGGGGAATGTAAGACCCATGGAAATTATTTAATTAATTAAATAATTAATTAATTAATAAATGTGGGTGGTGGGAACTTTGATGACATTAAATGTTAATTGGTATGATATGGAAAAGTACTAGCTCAAATGGTTGAGAGCACTTAATTGTGTGAAATGACTTGTGTTCAAGTCTTATGTATGCCAATTGTGTGTTATTTATTTGTTATTGTTATTTTGATAATATACTTGAATCTGTTGAGTGATACTATAATCATAGGATTATGATAATTATCACGAAATATGAATTGGTTGTGCACTCGCTTTGATATTTGATGGTTGTGTGTTCAAATCTTGATAGACATGAATTAAACCTTTTTTTTTTGTTAGAATCAACTTGGCTTGAATGTGAAAGGGCATAGAAAACCTTAGGACACCTATAAAAGGCCAATTTGAGGTGAGGAGAAGGGTTTCTGCAGTGTGTTACCGTACTTTTGAGAGAAGAACGAAATTGGAAAGGGTGAGTGGTGATTTAACATGAGAATTCTTAAGAACATGACCTTTCTTCATACAGTAGTTGCAAGAAATGAAGGGCATAACATTTGGCTCACTCTTGGGAAAGAAACTAGAGAACTTCTTGGCTTTCTTTTCATGGATAGGTGTATAACCAAGTCCAACCTTCCGGAAAAACACAATTTTGAGAGCCAAGAACAGCTTCCAGGTTTGTTTTTCCTCTTGTGAACTTTGCACGTGTTTTCAAAAGATATTTCACTTGATTTTTCAAAGTAGTGCAGTTTTCACAAGGTTTTATAGCCAGCTGTTTTTCAGAACAATCGACTGAATTACTGTAAATCATTTCCAAATGTTTGAAATCAGTTTTTAGGTCGACTATTTCTATTTCTAGTTGGCTAACTCTGTTTTCTAGCCAGATATTTAATCCTTTTAGCCGATTGTTCATGACAACAATTTTGTTTTCCTCACTATGCAACTCTTCAAAGTCATGCAACAATTGGTAATAGTCATTCTTATCTTTGGATGACAAGGAACTTACTTGGCTTGATGAGGATGATTCATATTCGGCCATGAGGCATAGTGATGAAGAATTGACCCCAACCAAGGATGGAGGCACATGCTTAAGAAGACTAAGCATGTTTAGAAAGGAAGTTCACTAATCCTTCATACCTTTCATTTGTGTTTGTTATTTTTTATTCCCAAAGTTGACTTAGTTGAATCAACTTTAGTTGACTTGTTGACCTTTGACTAGGTTTGACTTGTTGACTATAGTTGACTTGACTTAAGCCAACATGCTAATCTATGCTTATTTGCTTTGTAGGTTAATTACGAGTAAGAAAGCAATGCTAGGTGGTGCATGATGATTGGGGAGCATATATGATGTGGAGGAGAGAGTAAATCAAAGGCATAAAGCATAAAGTAAAAGGCATGAAGCAAGTGTACCTATGTACCTTTGGTCTCCTTTGTTTTTAGCACACTTTGGCCACTTTTTGGAGACATATGAGACACATTCTTTGTCTCCTTTAGTGCTAGAACGAAATTAGCCTTGCACACACCATAGTTAGCTCTTTTGTCTCTCATTTTTTGTATCCTTATTTGACCTAGTTTCTAGAAGCTAGGGTTAGGTTTTTGTAGAGACATCCTTAGGTATCTTTTATTTGCTTAGAGGCCCCTAAACTCTTATATATAAGGGGTGCTCCTAGACATGTAAAAGGGTTGAAGATTTTGAAGTAAAAACACTCTTGTGTCTCAACCATTTGTGAGAGTTTCCTCCCTAGGGAGTGAATACTTTTAAGCCTTATCTTGCATAGCAAGTGGCGGTACACATCCACTCATCTTCAAGGTTGTCATGGCTTCTAGCCTAGCCTTGTAGTGGCGTGCTTCTCACATTTTTACCATTTCTTTTCTTTCCATTTTATGTTTTCTTCTTTCTTTAATTTGTTCTTGGTTTTCTATGATTTATGTGCTTTCCATTTCCTTTTTGTGTTGAATCAATCCATCATCTTCTTATCTTGAGCTTTGTGAAAGGAACCTTCACATCTAGATAGCTTGCTATCTTAATGTTCAGTGGGGATTTCACTTAGCTTTCTTAATCAACTCACACCATATTCAACAATCTTTAAAAAGGAACAAGATAATCCTTCATCATATTTGTGAGGGAATAATCCGTAGCTAATCCCTTGCTGATCCCTCGCAAAACGTTTTAGCAAAGGATTAGCGAGGAAATAGCGTGGACACCAAACCTTAGCTAAATTATAGGTAGCTAAATAGCGAGGGAACTAGTTCGTAGCTAATCCCTAGCTAATTCCTAGCTAATCCCTAGCAAACTGGTTGTAGCAAATCCCTAGCTAATCCCTAGCAAAATGTTTGTAGCAAATCCCTTGCTAATCCCTAACAAAATGATTGTAGCAAATTTCTCACTAATCCATAGCAAACTGGTCCCTAGCTAAACCCTAGCTAATCCCTCGCCAATTGTAATACTTTATCTCTAACTAATATAGCAAAAATTGTAGCAAATTGCATTAGGCAAACATATTTCATGCTCTTATTATTTTTGTAACTTATAAAATGCATTTAATTATCAATATTACATAAAAATATAATAAATCTTACCACCCAATTTATATGAATCATGTCAAATTTTACCATATTCAAAATATTCAAAGTCAAGAACATAATGAAAGCTTTTAATCATAACAATTAGAACAATTGTTGACATACATGATTAAAATTAATATATATATATATATATATATATATATATATATATATATATATATATATATATATATATATATATATCATCTTCTGTTGAAAGTGCATGATCTGTTGTTCCAGCTGCAAATGCAAATCCTATTGCTTTGGTCGTTGATCTACCAGGAAAAGACCGAAATAAGGTAGCATTTTCAAGTAATCCATGCTTTGCACAATGAATTTTAAATTAGAATATAAATATTATTCATTTGTAATTTTCAGAACTCTTATTATTGCTGACCTAGTTACATAACATCAATTAATAAACCTGATATATCATATTATTATTTTGATCATAAAACATAATATTTTAGAATAATAAAAGTAGTAACAAAAAGTTTTTTGAAAAATGTTATATCCTACTCTAAAACCTCTATTATAACTCTGGAACGCATATAACTTGGTATTTTTCATATCATATTATTTATTCTATATTTTAATTTATTAAAAGTAAAATTATGTCATTTTAATGAATTAGTTCTCTCTTTCAATTTTTAATTTATTTTTACTTTAATATACACAGTTCTATATTTTTTAATTTTTGTTTATATTTTATTATCTAAATATCTCCCCATTTAATAAGTGAGAAATTAGCTTGGAAATACACTAAATACTAAAGTATAAATGTCTTTTAACAATGTTATTCTTATACACATGAATATTACAATCACAAAAAATCACAAAGGGATTTGATTCCCTTCCATTTATGACATTAATTATACATATTTCTCCTTAAATATATAATTAGAATTTTTTTTCCTGCAAGTGTTGTCAACTAATGTTTCAAATTTTCATTTGGCACTGATATAGTTTGTTCTAAAGATAAATGTCAAATATTGTTTCCACCAAGAATTAAATTAAAAGTGTCATCATGAGCGATTGCAGCACATAGAATTCATAGGGAAGGTGAGTATATTTAATTGGATCATTAGACAAGAGATTTTAATGAAACAAAAGACACCTATAGAAGCCAATCTGCAATTAAGGACAGCATGTGAGTGAATAGCAGTAGTACTATATACTTAGTTCATGACTCTGACATGTGAATTTCCCACAGTATATTATACTGTTAGAGTAAATACATATATTTAGATTATACCTCAAAAGTTTAGTTATAAAATGATAAAAAAATGAAAAAGAAAAGTATCCAAAAAAGAAGCTGAGATACTAAATCTACTTTGCTTCACGGATTTTCCTACTTGATACTAACAAAACGATGCTTCACAAGCTCTCAGATCCTTTGGGAACTAGGAACCGAGAGTGTATGCTGACAAAGTCTGCTTTATACTGACAACAACCTTTTCTTCTTTCAACGTTACTCTAAAATAACTTTTGTGGTGTTAAGACAGATACGCAGTTAATAACATTTATATTGACTAATGCGTTGTTTCAAATCATATTGCATCCTACACAATAAATTTCATATTAAACCATTTAGAAGTGAAACGCAGTGACGTCTAAAGTCAGGAAAGACAACCAACATTAGTAAAGATTGATAGTAAAATAAGTTACATACACCTATATTGATTAAAAACTAAAAGAAAAGAAATGGACTTACAATTATCTCTACAATAACTCTAGGTTGCTTTAAAAGTTTTAGAAGATATGCTAGTTCCCTTGAGACCACAAGAACAAGGCTTATATGCAAAATGGCAAAGGGAAGCGAAAAATCAAGAGAGTCGTGGCCATGAAACACACCATTTGATGTGGCTATCACAAGTGCCGGGCACGCGTGTTCAGATGCAGCATTGAAAGCCATTTCAGCAATTCGAAATCCACAGCAAATGGAAAATCCACCAAAATTTGCAGAAACAAGGAACTAGAAATCGAGAAAGTGAATAAAACAAAGCAATTAAAATAACCTGAGAAGCAGAGTTAGATTTTTACTGTGAATGACAAATATGGATATGAAACTTGTGAGAAAGTATTTCAACAAATGAAATAGTACATTTATTCTCACTACACCTATGGAACAAAGAAGAAAAGAAGCATTCCCAAATCGTAATGTCTTACTTCATCGAATTTAAAATGATTATAAAACTAAGAAACTTTGTTGCAAACTATTACACAACTAAGAACTCAAGGAAAAGAAATAAATGATTACCTATCGCCGGCGAAGGTAACGAAATCAACATTTGCCCCAATCCCCAGTCTGGTGTTGTTCACATAGTAATGGCAATAGCACAACCTCCTCCTTCACTTCGACGAAACGCAACAGCACTGACTCTTCCGTTCAAATATAGGATTTCGACAGCTCCGAAATCGTCTCATTCCCGATCTACCAAACAACAAGAAGAAGAACCAATCGATGAAAAGCAAGAAGGTGAACGAGAAATAACAGAGGCAGAGAGAGATAATTAACCTGATTAGGAACCAAACTCGGTGTAGACAACGTAGTCAAGCTGCAACCTCTCCAATCTTTCTTCCACCTCGTCACTCTCTTCCACGCTCTCTGCACCGTTGCCTTCAATTTTTCCATCACTTCAATTTTTCACAGCTTCAATTTTTCACAGAAAACCTAAGCTTTCATGATTTAAATACTTCATTATTTGTATAGTGATTTAAAAATTTGGGGTTGTATCTTCGACATGCTCAAGATACAAGATTAAAAGTTACGGTAGTTTATATTTTCAATTTATTAATTTTTATTTCATATTTAATATTATTTTTTTTATGTAATTATTTTTTTATATAGGTTTTTATATAAATATTAAAAAGTTAAAAACTAATATTAATGATTATTTATAAAAAAGCAATTTATGTAGATATAAAAATATTAAATACTAATATTAATAATTATTTATAAAAAAATTACCTATTTACTAAAGTTAAGTAAATATTATATTCAATTAAGTTAAATATTCATATTTTATAAATGAAATATTTAAATATAATTTACTTTTACTTACAATGTATTACAAATAATTTATTTAATATTTGAAAACCTAAAAATAGATAAACATATAAAAGAAATAAAACAGTAAAATATAATAAATTTATACTAACGTAAATTAATTAATAATCCTTTTAATTTAAATCATAATTTATAAAGATATAAACAAATATTTGTAAATACTTTTTGCAAAACAATTCTAAAAAAAAATTACATTACATTTTTAAGAAACATATTCTATAATAAAATTTGCAAATAGTTCTTATAGACAATTTTTTAAAATGTTACATGTAACGCCCCATTTAATTTATATACGTAAAATTAAAGGAAACGTCACATAATTATAATATAACAGCGCCGTTCTGGAGTTTAAACGTAAGACCTTACAAAAATAAGGCACACCACGATGCCACAAGAGATAAAGGGAGTATTACAAAGTCTACGGAAACACTAGCATATAAAGATTGACGAGTACATAGGCCATAGCCCTCAAAATATCCCAAAAACACTAAGCTGTAGAGTCGCCTCCTCCCTGATGACCATGATGATTCCTCGCGTCTGCTCCCATCAATAGATTGATGATCATCGCAAAGATAGAAACACGACATACAAGACAACCAACGAGAAAGGGGTAAGCTAGAGCCAATCAACATCTTTTTCATACAATTAAACATACTTTCGCCATCCAATATAAGTACCACATCCAATCATGTTAAGACTCTTCAATCAATACACTACGACTCGACTTGACTCATCCGGATAAGTATAACTTGGTCGAATTCAGCGGATGCTTGCACTTGTGGTGGATACCTCTGCTCGACCCTGAGCTGCTCACCCCCGAGCTATGTTACAAGTGTTACGATGAATCAAATCTCCCTCACCACAAGGTTAGCCCTTAATGAATTTCAGGCCTCTTGCTACTCTCACCACAGGGATCAGTCCGCTCTAAGTGAGACTAACTGGCCCCTTAGAGTGTCAGGATGCAGTCCTTACCTTGAATCCTTACCTAATTATACAGATGGGGCACCACCATGGACACCCACTAACAGGGGCCATGGAATTACGTCCCGACCACTGAAGCGCAACCCTGAAAGTCTCACCTAGAGACCCCAAGGCATTATGCACTGACACGGACCAACATACATATACAACCAAGGATTTATACATACAGTGTACACAAGGTTTCAACCCAAAACCCACAACAAAACTCCATTACTCATATGTTGAATCATTACCAACTTGTTATTCTCGATCAGGAGTAAGGTGTTTCTCCTCATGCTAACCATACCAAAGCTTTACCAACCACCAATATTCATTATTGCTCATACCAAGTTTGTGACCCCACACACACACATATGTAACCAACTCATCATATACAAGTCATGTAGAGATCATGCTGACTTTCATGCCAAACCCTTCATTTGTAATTCAGGAATCATACCACGTATACCTCATACTCCATTATATACATATTGTTCATCATGCATTCATACCCAACCAAAATAGACCATTCAAGAATAAACAAATAATCAACCACAGCACTGCCTCGCCCAGCACCTCGCCCAGGCTGAGGGATCTCGCTCAGGCGAGATGGTCTCGCTCAGGCGAGTTCCCCCTCCGCTCAAGCGAGGGCTCAACAGGAGCAAGAAGACAACGCGGGATCTCGCTTAAGCGAGATCCCTCTCGCCTGGGCGAGTTGTGTACTCGCTCAAAACACACCCAGGTCGCCCAAGCGACCTCTCGCACAGAAAGGTCTGGGCGAGCCTCTGCACATCTCGCCTGGGCGAGTCAGGCTCGCCTGGGCGAGTCTATCAGTGTCCGCCACTGTTCTCACCTGCAAATCGCATTTCACGCACCCAAAAGAGATTCCAACCAAAACCAGACATTCATGGCAATGCATAAACTCAGAGGATTCACAACCATAACAATACAGGCTAAGCACATCACGCAAGAAAGGTTCTAGCTTCCCTTACCTGGAACAAGCTAGCAAAACGACCCGACACGCCCTCGCTACCGAACGCACGACACAACAGCTTCAAGGGACGAACGGGAGGACTGGAGAGATAGCGAGACAGAAGCACAATATGGGTCACTTGGAACTCTAGCTATGAAAGGAATGAGATGAACGATAGAGACAAGTATGGCTAGCCACAGTACTTACCTGGAGTAGGAGACAAGTTTGAACTAGCTCAACAACAGTAGGAACCTAACCCTAGCAGAACGAATCCTTGGTGCACTGAAGAAGGTGACGGCTACGGTTCTGAAAGTGAAGAGAGTGTGGAATTAGGGCAACATGGACAGCTCTTAACCTATGGGCCGACCTTTAGGCCCAATACTGTAGGGCAGCCCTTAAAGAAGGCAGAATTAAAATAGGGCCTTACATTATATTTCCTAATAATATATAATATAATAAAAATTAATTAATATTATTAATATTATAAAATTTGTATGTATTAATATTGATTTTCTACTGATATATTTTTGAAAAAGAATTTGTAATTTAAAAAAAAAACAATTTCCAACACTTTATAGATATTTTTTTATGAAAAATAGTTCACAATAAAAAAATAATTCTAAAACAATTTCATGAATATTTTATAATAAAAACTACAAGTATTTTCTGTAGATATTTATTGTAAGAAAATCTGCAACAAAATTGACGTGAAATAACATTAATTATTTACAAATAATATTTTATAAAATTTGTAGAAATTTCTTGTTAAAATTAATTTTAAAAACTTTCATGAATATTTTTTATGAAAAATATTTTATAATAAAATTTACAAATAGTTTTTGTTAATAGAATGATTTACCTCTCTCCAAATATAATTAATCAACTTCAAATTAATTACGGATTCTTTTTTATTGATCTCATGCTAAATAGTGAGGAATAATTTTTCACGCTATTTTCTCTCGAAAATTAGTTACAACTTTTTTTTGTCGTTGATCCTTCTCTAAATAGTGAGGAATAAATTTTCTCGCTAATTTCCCTCGCAAATTAGTTACAGATCATTTTTGTCGCCGATCCCTCACTAAATAGTGAGGAATAAATTTCCTCGCTAATTTCCCTCGCAAATTAGATACAAAACTTTTTTGGTCGTTGATCCCTCTCTAAATAGTGAGAAATAAATTTTCTCGCTAATTTCCCTCGCAAATTAGCTATAAAACTTTTTTTGTTGCTGATCCCTCGCTAAATAGCGAGAAATTAGTGAGAAATAAATTCTTAATTGCCTCGCAAATTAGCTACAGGTTATTTTTGTCGCTAATCCCTCGCTAAATAGCGAGAAATTAGTGAGAATCTTTTTTCTCGCTAATTTCCCTCGCAAATTAGCTTTTTTATTGTAGTGCTAGAGCCTAGGTTATGTTGAATATGGTGTTTTTCATGTGCTAACCTTATCTTCTTGTAGCTATCTTGTTATGGTTCAAATCCACTTCCATGACACACAAAAACAGTGGTGGTAGAAAACGTGATGATTTTAAAACATTAAACTGCACCAGCTCAGCGGTCCAAAAATTACGTTTTTGGTGTAAAAAGAAAGCTCTTTGAGTCTAGTTTCCAGAAAAAAAAAGAACCAATGCATTTGGAGTTTTGTGGAGAAAGTTATGATCAAATTAGTGAGCAAAGGTCAGATCTGCCAAGAATACGGGAATCAGCGTTTTCAGGTTATGTTGTAGCAGTTTGGCTACGATTTTTGCACCTCTTTAAACTCCTAAATGTGGTTGGATAACATGTCTTTGGATGCTTAGTCTTTGAGCCTCAAATCCATGAGTTTAAATGCATGATAGCTACATGTTTGTGTCTTTGTGTATGTCATGTTGAGTCTTTAAATGTGCCAAACTTTTGCTTGAGTCATATGTCATACGTTAACTTGAAGTTTTCTTATTCTTGTTTTTCCAAGTATTTGAATCTTGCTTTCACTTTATGTCTTGCTTGATGTATGCTCCATGAAATTGATTTTGGCCTAAAACTTGAACTAAGTGTCCAAGCCACCTAAAATTCTTTCTCTCCATTTTATGAAACTAGTTGTGGAAAGAAAAAAAATTTGCACCAGTTTTTGCCTAAAAACCGAGAGCAACCTTGCTCCTTGGTGAACTAAAAGTATGTTTTTCACTAGGTGTTATGCTACTAGTTTTTCATACTTGAGAATTGGGTGATATTGGCTAATTAGTTCCATGCTTTAACTTGGTTATGATCTTTCTTGGTGTATGCATGATTTCAGACTTAAAGATATTTGTCAAGTACTTTCCATAGAGTCTTTAAAATGTGCTTTTCTTGTTTTATTCTTCTTAAAAGTTTTGTCTCAAACTTTTCTTCTTTAGAGTTTAGCTTTTCTTTTTTTGTGCTTTTCTTGCTTGTCACTAGGTATTCTTTGTTTTGTCTTACTAGTTTTTTTTTCTTGAAACTCATGGGGTGTTATGGCCGAATCACTTGTCTTGCATTTGAAAGGTTTTGCACAAGTTTTTAAAAGTGTTTTCTTCAATCCTTTGGTGGATTTTGAGTGCTAGCCTTGCCTTGTTACTTTGGGAGTGTGATCTAAACACTTGGGTTGCATTTTGGATTGGAATTGGTCTTGGTTTTCATGTTGTCTAACCTCTAATCCATTTATTTTGTCTCGGATTTGAGTGTTTTTGTTGTAGCAATCATGGAAAGTTCATCAAATGCACCTACACCAAACAAAAATAATACATTGATGAGATTGCTTTGAGATTTGGAGTTGTCTAGGAAGGAGGCCTTTGAACAATTGAGAAAAGACAAGGAGGAAAGTGACCTAAGAATCCAAGAGCACATTGAAAGGCTTGAAGCTATAGATAGAATTTTTCCAATTTCAGAACATCAATCCCCTCTAAGTATTTGCGAAAATGTTTCCTTTAAATTTTTGAACAATTTTTACATATAAAATATGAATTATTTGAACTGTAAACAAAAAAAAATATGGAATTTTTCAAATTTCAGAACTTGTTGGCCAAACGGTTAGTCAAATAAAATAGTAATTGAAAGAAATAAATAAAAATGGAAAAAAGATAAAATAAGATAAATAAAGAAAAATAGGCCGATTCCACTGCTTTTTCAAAATAGGATTCATTATTGGTTTCTTAAAGATTATTGTTATTGATTTCTTGTTTAAGACTTCAAATTAATCAATGTAACTTCTCAATTAATTTGTTGGCGTCCTTACTTTTAACCAAAGTAACTTATCAATCAAAAGAAAAATTTTAGGAAATATTTCTTACTCTTTAGAGTTTAAATAATTCATATTTTATATCTAAAAATTGTGAAAAATTTTAGCAAATACTCAAACAAGATTGATGTTCTGAAATTTGAAAAATTTCATCTTTTAGTAACACTTTTTAAATATTATTTTACTATTTTATTCCTATTTACAATTTAAAAATTTCATATTTTATATATTAAAGTTCCTCAAATTTTCACTAGGAAGACATTCACCAATACTCAGAAGGGATTGGTGTTATGAAAATTCAAGAATTCCATCTTTTTGTAACAAATTTTGAATTTTATTTTTTACTATTTTTTACCATATACAAATTTTGAATTTTATGTTTTACTATTTTTTACTATATACAATTTAAACAAATTTTGCTTTTTACAATATTTCATATTTTATATATTAAAGTTGCTCAAATTTTTTCTAGGAAGACGTTCGCGAATACTCAAAGGGGATTGGTGTTATTAAAATTCATGAGTACCATCTTTTTGTAATAATTTTTTAATTCTATTTTTTACTGTATACAGCTTAAATAATTCATATTCACATATAAAATTTGCTCAAATTTTCAAAAGAAACTTGTTGGCCAATTACTAAGAGGGGTTGGTGTTATGAAACTTGAAAATTTCATCTTTTGGTATTACTTTTTTAATTTTATTACTATGTTTAACTATTTACTATTTAAATAATTCATGTTTTATATATAAATATTGCTCAAAATTTAACGATTAACACATTCGCCAATAATCATAAGGAGGTATACATATGAAATTTGAAAATTTCAATCTTTTTTTAAGAATTTTTTAATTTAATTTACTATTTCTTTTTATTTACAGTATGAATAATTCATATTTTATATATAAAAATTTTCAAAAATTTAAAGGAAACATTTTAGCAAATACATAGAGGGGATTGATGTTCCGAAATTTGAAAAATTCTATCTTTTGGTATCATTTTTTTTTTTATTTTTCTAATATGTTTTGCTATTTAAAATTTAAATAATTCATATTTTATATATAAAAATTGCTCAAATTTTCACGATGAACACGTTGACCTATAATCAGAGGAATTGATGTTCTGAAATTTGAAAAATTCCATCTTTTTTTAAGACTTTTTTAATTTATTTTACTATTCAAATTTCATAACACCAATCCCCTCTAAGTGATTGGCCAATAAGATTCTTTTGAAATTTTGAACAAAAATTTTAGACTTTGCTCAAATTAAAATATGAATTAATCAAACTGCAAATATAAAGAAATAATAAAATAAATTAAAAAAGATGGAATTTTTAAAATTTCAGAACATCAATTCCTTCGTATTATAGGTCAACGTGTTCAACGTGAAATTTTGAACAATTTTAATATATAAAATATGAATTATTTAAATTGGAAATAGTAAAACATAGTAAAAAAAATTAAAAAAGTAATACCAAAAGATTGAATTTTTCAAATTTCAGAACAACAATCCCCTTTGAGTGTTTAGTAAAATGTTTCTTTGCAATTTTTGAACAACTTTTATGTATAAAATATAAATCATTTAAGTTGTAAATAAAATGAAATAGTAAAATAAATTAAAAAAGTCTTAAAAAAAGGTGGACCTTTTCAAATTTCAGAGCATCAATTCCCTCCCATTATAGGTGAACGTGTTCATCGTGAAATTTTGGACAATTTTTATATATAAAATATGAATTATTGAAATTGTAAATAGTAAAACATAGTAAAAAAATTAAAAAAGTGATACCAAAGGATGAAAATTTTCAAATTTCAGAACATCAATCCCCTCTGAGTGTTTGCTAAAATGTTTTTTTCAATTTTTGAACAATTTTTATATTTAAATTATGAAATATTTAAACTGTTAATAAAAAGAAATAGTAAAATAAATTAAAAAGTCTTAAAAAAAGATGAAATTTTTCAAATTTTAGAACATCAATTCCCTCTAATTATAGGTCATGTTCATCATGAAATTTTGAGCGATATTTATATATAGAATATGAATTATTTAAATTGTAAATAGTAAAACATAGTAAAAAAATTAAAAAAGTGATTCCAAAAGACGAAATTTTTCAAATTTCATAACATCAGTCCTCTCTAAGTATTTGGCCAACAAGTTTCTTTGGAAATTTTGAGCAAATTCTATATGTAAAATATACATTATTTAAATTGTATATAGTAAAAAATAAAATTTAAAATTTGTTACAAAAACGTTAAATTGTTGAATTTTCATAAAACCAATCCCCTCTGAGTTTTAACAAACGTCTTCCTTGTGAAAATTTGAACAATTTTAATATATAAAATACGAATGATTTAAATTGTAAATAGTAAAACATAGTAAAAAATAGAAAAAGTGATACCAAAAGATTGAATTTTTCAAATTTCAGAACATCAATCCTCTTTGAGTATTTGCTAAAATGTTTCTTTTCAATTTTTAAACAATTTTTATGTATAAAATACGAATTATTTAAATTGTATATATTAAAAAATAAAATGAAAAATTTGTTACAAAAAGGTGGAATTCTTGAATTTTAATAACATCAATCCCCTCTAAGTATTGACGAACGTCTTCCATGTGAAAAATTGAACAATTTTAATATATAAAATATGAATTATTTAAATTCTAAATAGTATAAAATAGTAAAAAAAATATTTAAAAAATGTTGCGAAAAAATGGAATTTTTCAAATTTCAGAACATCAATCCCCTCTGAGTATTTGCTAAAATGTTTCTATTCAATTTTTGAACAATTTTTATATATAAAATACGAATGAATTAAATTGTAAATAAAATGAAATAGTAAAATAAATTAAGAAAGTCTTAAAAAATATGGAATTTTTAATATTTCAGAACATCAATTCCCTCGTATTATATGTCAACGTGAAATTTTAAGCAATTTTAATATATAAAATTTGAATTATTTAAATTGTAAATAGTAAAAAACATAGTAAAAAAATTAAAAAAAGTGATTCTAAAAGACAAAAATTTTCAAATTTCATAACATCGGTCCCCTCTAAGTAATTGGCCAACAAGTTTCTTTGAAAATTTTGAGAAAATTTTATAAATAAAATAAGAATTATTTAAATTGTATAGAGTAAAAAATAGTAAAAAATTAAATTAAACATATGTTACAAAAAGGTGGAATTTTTGAATTGTCATAAAACCAAACCCCTCTGAGTTTTGGCGAAAGTCTTTTTGTGAAAATTTGAGCAATTTTAATATATAAAATGCGAATTATTTAAATTATCAATAGTAAAACATAGTAAAAAATTAAAAAGGTGATACCAAAAGATTGAATTTTTCAAATTTCAGAACATCAATCCCTCCGAGTATTTGATAAAATGTTTCTTTTCAATTTTTGAACAATTTTTATGTATAAAATATGAATTATTTCAATTGTATATGGTAAAAAAAAGTAAAAAATAAAATTCAAAATTTGTTACAAAAAGGTGTAATTCTTTAATTTTCATAACACCAATACCCTTGAGTATTGTCGAACGTCTTCGTTGTGAAAATTTGAGCAATTTTAATACATAAAATATGAATTATTTAAATTCTAAATAATAAAAAATAGTAAAAAATATTTAAAAGATGTTACGAAAAAATGGAATTTTTCAAATTTTAGAACATCAATCCCATCTGAGTATTTGCTAAAATGTTTCTTTTCAATTTTTGAACAATTTTTTTATATAAAATATGAATTAATTAAACTTTAAATAAAAAGAAATAGTAAAAGAAATTAAAAAATTCTTAAAAAAGATGGAATTTTAAAAATTTCAGAACATAAATTCCCTCCGATTATAGGTCAACGTGTTCATCGTGAAATTTTGGGCAATTTTTATATATAAAATAGAGTTATTGAAATTTTAAATAGTAAAACATTAGTAAAAAAAATTAAAAAAAGTGATACCAAAAGATGAAATTTTTTATATTTCAGAGCATCAATCCTCTCTAAGTGTTTGCCAAAATGTTTCTTTTCAATTTTTGAACATTTTTTATATATAAATTATGAGTTATTTAAATTGTAAATAAAAAAAAACAGTAAAATAAATTAAAAAAGTCTTAAAAAAGAATGCAATTTTTCAAATTTCAGAACATCAATTCCCTCTAATTATAGGTCATGTTCATCATGAAATTTTGAGCGATATTTATATATAAAATATAAATTATTTAAATTGTAAATAATAAAATTTAGTAAAAAAATTAAAAAAGTGATTACAAAAGACAATATTTTTCAAATTTCATAACATTAGTCCCCTCTGAATAATTCGCCAACAAGTTTCTTTGGAAATTTTGAGTAAATTTTGTATATAAAGTATGAATTATTTAAATTGTATATAGCAAAAAATTGTAAAACCTAAAATACAAATTTGTTACGAAAGGTAGAATTCTTGAATTTTCATAAAACCAATCCCCTCTAAGTTTTGGCTAAAGTCTTCCTTGTAAAAATTTGAGCAATTTTAATATATAAAATATGAATTATTTAAATTCTAAATAGTAAAAATAGTAAAAAAATAATTAAAAAATGTTACGAAAAAAATGAATTTTTCAAATTTCAGAACATCAATCCTCTCTGAGTATTTGCTAAAATATTTCTTTTCAGTTTTTGAAATATTTTTATATGTAAAATATGAATTATTTAAACTATAAATAAAAATAAATAGTAAAATAAATTTAAAAAGTCTTAAAAAAAGATAATTTTTCAAATTTCAGAACATAAATTCCCTCTATTTATAAGTCAACGTGTTCATCGTGAAGTTTTGGGCAATTTTTATATGTAAAATATGAATTATTAAAATTGTAAATAGTAACACCTAGTAAAAAAAATAAAAAAGTAATTTCAAAAGATGAAATTTTTCAAATTTCATAACATCAATACCCTCTCAAAAGGGAATTGGTGTTTTTAAATTTGAAAAATTTCATCTTTTGGTAATTGTTTTTTAATTTTTTTACCCTTTTCATTGTTTACAATTCAAATGATTCATATTTTATATATCAAAATTGTTCAACATTTCAAAAGAAACACGTTGTTCAATACTCAAAGGGGATTGATGTTTTTAAAGTTGAAAATTATCATCTTTTTGTAATGCTTTTTTCATTCTTTTACCATTTTCACTGTTTAAAATTTAAATAATTCGTATTTTATATATGAAAATTCTTCAAATTTTCAAATAAAACAATTTGGCCAATACTCAAAGGGAATTGGTGTATTACAATTTGAAAACTTTCATCTTTTGGCAACACTTTTTTAATTTTTTTTTACCCTTTTCACCATTTACAATTTAAAGGACTCATGTTATATATAAAAATTGTTCAATATTTCAAAGGAAATATAGTGGGCAATACTAAGAGGGGATTGGTGTTCTTAAATTTGAAAATTTTCATCTTTTGGTAAAGCTTTTTTCATTTTTTTTTACTGTTTTCACCGTTTACAATTTAAAATAATTCATATTTTATATACAAAATTTGTTCAAAATTGCAACAAAACTACTTCGGCAGTTAATCAAAGGGAATTGGTGTTTTTAAATTTGAAAATTTTCATCTTTTGGTAACACTTGTTTAAATTTTTAACCCTTTTCACCATTTACAATTTAAATAATTCATAATTTATATATGAAACTTGTTCAAAATTTCAACAGAACCACTTTTATCATTACTCATAGGGAATTGGTGTTTTTAAATTTGAAAAATTTCATCTTTTGGTGACAATTTTTTAATCCTTTTCACCATTTACAATTTCAATAATTCATAATTTATATATGAAACTTGTTCAAAATTTCAACAGAACCACTTTGGACGTTACTCATAGGGGATTGGTGTTTTTAAATTTGAAAATTTTCATCTTTTGGTGACACTTTTTAACTTTTTTTACCTTTTTCACCGTTTACAATTTAAATAACTCATATGTTATATATAAAAATTGTTCAACATTTCAAAAGAAACACGTTGGGCAATACTTAGAGGGGATTGATGTTTTTAAAGTTGAAAAATATCATCTTTTGGTAACGCTTTTTTCTTTTGTTTTACCGTTTACACCGTTTAAAATTTAAATAATTCATATTTTATATATAAAGTTTGTTCAACATTTCAAAAGAAACACATTGGGAATTACTCAAAGGGATTGTTTTTTTTAAATTTGAAAAATTTTATCTTTTGGTAACGTTTTTTCCTTTTTTTTTTTGTTAGAATTGATGCACGAATATTTCACAACCAAGAGGGGGAGTGAATTGGTATTAACAAATTTTGCCTAGTTTTAGCACTTTTGAAATTGTTTTGATAAAACCCTTTGCTTGTTGAATCAATTGAAATAGTGTGGTTTGATGCTTAATGTTTGGAGCATTTATACTATGACAAAATATAGAGAGGAAGAGATAAAGCACACAAAATTTTTATACTGGTTCGATTCCTAAGAATCTACATCCAGTTTCATCTAGCAAACCACAACTAGAGATTTTCACTATATCACAAGAATTTCAAGATTTATAAATACACTTGATAAATCTAAATTCTAAGATAAAGGAACACACACGCAAGGCTTCCACATACTTGCTCAACCACACAACAACAAGGCTATCACACACACTTGCTTTAGATAGAAAACAATAGAAACATATAGTTTCAAACTGTATCAAAACACAAGAACAAAGCCTACAAAATGGATTGAGTACACCTTTTCCAAGACTGAAATTTCTTCATCTTGCCAAGTCAAAATTGAATGTGTCTTGATAGAATTCTTCAAGAGGACCTTCCAAGATAACTCCAAGAACCTGTTTCACACTTCTCTTTCTTTCTTTTGGTTGAACAAATTACCTTTCAGAAAGTGCAGAAACTGTTTTTACATAACAACTGCTATCAGGCACGAACCTAGTTGACTACATTAGTTGGCTAGTCAACTATATTATGCCAGAGTCCAACACCAAGTTCCAGGATATACGTAGTTAACTATATTAGTAACCTAGTCAACTATCGGGGCAACATATTGATATTTTCAGGATATCACATACATGTCATATTAACCAATGTAATGCTATTATGGGCATCATCAAAACCTTAACACATCACACATGCATACATTTAATAACAATATTTTTTACCATTTTCATTGTTCACAATTTAAATAATTCATATTTCATATATGAAATTTGTTCAAAATTGCAACAAAACCTCTTCGGCAGTTACTCAAAGGAAATTGGTGTTTTTAAATTTGAAAATTTTCATCTTTTTGTAACACTTTTTTTTAATATTTTTACCCTTTCATTCTTTACAATTTAAATAATTTGTATTATATATATATTAAAATTGTTCAATATTTCAAATAAAACATTTTGGTCAATACTCAAAGGGAATTGGTGTATTACAATTTGAAAATTTTCATGTTTTGGTAACACTTTTATATTTTTTTTTACCCTTTTCATCGTTTTCAATTTAAATGACTCGTATGTTATATATAAAAATTGATCAACATTTCAAAAGAAAGATGTTGGGCAATACTCAGAGGGGATTTATGTTTTTCAAGTTGAAAAATATCATTTTTTGGTAACGTTTTTTTCATTTTTTTTATTTCCGTTTCCACCGCTTACAGTTTAAATAATTCATATTTTATATATGAAATTTTTTCAAAATTTCAAAAGAAACACTATGGTCGTTATTCAAGGGGAATTAGTGTATTACAATTTAAAAATTTTCATCTTTTGATAACCATTTCTAATTTTTTTTACCCTTACACCATTTACAATTTAAATGACTCGTATGTTATATATAAAAATTGATCAACATTTTAAAAGAAAGACGTTGGGCAATACTCAGAGGGGATTGGTGTTTTTAAAGTTAAAAAATATCATCTTTTGGTAACATTTTTTTCATTTTTTTATATCTGTTTCCACTGCTTACAATTTAAATAATGCATATTTTATATAAGAAAATTGTTCAAAATTTCAAAAGAAACACTATGGTCGTTAATCAAAGGGAATTAGTGTATTACAATTGAAAAATTATCATCTTTTGGTAAAATTTTTAAATTTTTTTACCCTTCTCACGCTTTACAATTTAAATGACTCATGTTATATATAAAAATTGTTCAACATTTCAAAAGAAACACATTGGGCAATACTCAGAGGGGATTAATGTTTTTAAAGTTAAAAATTTTCATATTTTGGTAATGCTTCTTTAATTTTTTTTAACTCTTTTCATTGTTTACAATTTAAATAACTCATATTTCATATATGAAATTTGTTCAGAATTGTAACAAAACCACTTTGGTAGTTACTCAAAGGGAATTGGTGTTTTTAAATTGGAAAAACTTCATCTTTTGGTAACACTTTTTTAATTTTTTTACCCTTTTCATTGTTTACAATTTAAATTATTCATATTTTATATATAAAAATTGTTCAAAATTTTAAAAGAAACACGTTGGGCAATACTCAGAGGGGATTGGTGTTTTTAAAGTTGAATATTTTCATCTTTTGGTAATGCTTTTTTAATTTTTCTAAACCCTTTTCTTTGTTTACAATTTAAATAATTCATATTTTATATATGAAAGTTGTTCAAAATTTTAACAAAACCACATTGGGCAATACTCATAAGGGATTGATGTTTTAAAAGTTGAAAAATATCATTTTTTGGTCGGTTTTTTCATTTTTTTTACCATTTTCACCGTTTAAAATTTAAATAATTCATATTTTATATATTAAAATTTTTCAACATTTCAAAAAATCACGTTGGGCAAAACTCAAAGGTGATTGGTGTTTTGAAATTTTAAAAATTTCATCTTTTGGTAATGCTTTTTTCAATTTTTTACTGTGATAAAAGATAATTTGGGAAAAATATATTTTTAGATAATTTATTTGATATTTTTAAATAATTATATTATAAAATATTAAAAGGATAATAACTACTAAATCTTTTTAAATATGACAAGATCTTCTTGAATCTGTCGTTGACGCGATCAAATTAATACTACTAAACTACAGCAACTTTAGTATTGCTAAGATAATAGTCAAGAAAATAGAAAGGGTAAAGTAACCCTAAGTCGTTTCCCAACGAACACCGAATTGATTTTTAACAAGTTAGTTCTTATAAAATCTATACAAAACGGTTAGTCAAATAATATTTGAAAGAAAGAAATAAAAATGAAAAAAGATAAAATAAGATAAAAATAATAATAAAGAAAATAGATTGATTCCACTGCTTTTTTTAAAATAGATCCATCCTCGGTTATCTAAAGATTATTGCTCAATTAATTATTGTTGTAGATTTACAAATTAGTTTGTTAGTGTTCTCACTTTTAACCAAAGTAAATTCTTAATCAAAAGCAAGAACTTTGTAGATTAATCATAGTAAATTTAACCAAAGATATTCTCAATTAAATATTACTATCCTTAATCATGTCCATTTGATGAAGGATTATCTTGTTTCCTTTTAATATTATGAATATGGTGAAGAGTTGTTTAAGGAAAACTCAAGAAAATCCCCACTAGACATTAAGATAGCAAGCTATCTAGATGTGAAGGTCCCTTTCCATGAGTTCAATAGCAGAAGAGATAGTTTAAGGTTCTTAGAAACAAAAATAGCAAGAACACAACCAAAAATGAAAATGCATTGAAAGAAGAAGAACAAATAAAATGGAAGAGAAGATAGTAGTGGTAATGGAAGTGGAGCACGCCACTCATAGAGGGGGCAAAGCCAAACCAAGCTCTAGAGATGAGTGTATGGTGTCGCCACTTGCATAGCAAGATAAGGCAAGAGTTTTTCCTCTCCTTGGGAGGAGGGATAGCTCACAAAAAAATAGGTTGAAAACAAGAGTGTTTAGATTCAAAGTATTCAACCCTTTTACATGTCTAGGAGCACCCCTTATATAGAAGAGTTTAGGGGCCTCTAAGAAAATAAAAGATACCTAAGGATGTCTCTACAAAAACCTAACCCTAGCTTCTAGAAACTAGGTCAAATATGGTTACAAAAATGAGAGACAAAAGAGCCAACTATGGTGTGTGCAAGGCTAATTTCGTTCTAGCACAAAAGGAGACAAAGAATGTGTCTCATATGTCTCCAAAAAGTGTCAAAGTGTGCTAAAAACAAAGGAGACCAAAGGTACATAGGTACACTTGCTTCATGCCTTTTACTTTATGCTTTATGCCTTTGTTTTACTCTCTCATCCACATCATTTATGCTCCCTAATCACCATGCACCACCTAGCATTGCTTTCTTACTCGTAATTAACCTACAAAGCAAATAAACATAGATTAGCATGCTGGCTTAAGTCAAGTCAACTATAGTCAACAAATCAAACCTAGTCAAAGGTCAACAACTCAACTAAAGTTGATTCAACTAAGTCAACTTTGGGAATAAAAAATAACAAACACAAATGAAAGGGATGAAGGATTAGTGAACTTCCTTTCTAAACATGCTTAGTCTTCTTAAGCATGTGCCTCCATCCTTGGTTGGGGTCAATCCTTCATCACCATTCTTTTACCTCTAAAATCAAGAAAAAAGCTAATTAACCAAAGCACATTCTTGATTGATTCTAGTTAAAGTTTTCACCTCTAATCAAAGTACATTCTCAATCATTGGTAAAAACCCGTTCAATCAATATGAATTATTTAAACATTAAATAGTAAAAAGAATTGATACATAAAGATGAAATTTGGAATTTTTAAAATAGAAATCTTTTCAAACTATTAGCCAACGAGTTCTTTATGATGTTTTGAGTAATTTTTATATATAAAATATTAATTATTTAAATTGTAAATGATAAAAAATATTCAAAAAATAAAAATAAAAAATTGTTATCAAAAGATGATATTTTTCAAATTTCAGAACACCAATCCCCTATGAGTGTTGGCCAACTTGTTTTTTGTGAAATTTTGTGCATTTTTTATATATAAAATATCAATTATTTAAATTGTAACTAGCAAAAATAATTGAAAAAGTGTTACCAAAACATGAATTGTTTAAATTTTAGAACACCAATCCACTCTAGGTATTGGCCAACAAGTTTATTTCAAAATTTTGAGCAATTTTCATTTATTAAATATGAATTATTTAAATTGTAAATGGTATACAATAGTAAAATAAAAATAAAAAAAATGTTTTGTAAATGGTATACCAGCAACCCTAGGGTCGCTTAATCCGTACTAAGGAACCCCTTAGTACAAAGTAAGCGGCCACTAGCAAATCCTCGAGTCGCTTACTCTATACTAAGGAACCCCCTAGTACAGAGTAAGCGGTCACAAGCTGTCCTTGAGCTACTTTCTCTATACTAAGGAATACCTCAGTACGCAGTAAGCGGCGATAAGCATTTAAACTGATATATAATAAGGAAACCTCCATAGCGGTACACAACCATCAACTTCCTACGAACTACATGCAATACGCTATGAAGCTATGTGAACAAGTGATAATCATCCTTATCCACTCAGTCGATTATGCAAACCCAAGAGTATCCATCCCCCAAAATCCCACATATCCATTTATCGAGTATTGGATACCTAAAACTTTCCACAAAATATGCGGTATCCGGCCATGATAGCTTATAGGCTGCCTATTGGCAACTATTAAGGGTTTCCTTGTAACTTCATCCATTCTGTTGGATCCAGAAACAATTAAAAAGGTATTTTGGGCCCAAAAGCTCATTTCAAGTAGGACCCATAAGTAAAAGATGTATAAATAGCACATTATTCTATGCATTGATTACGCATTAAAAATATTCTCTAAATCCCTGATATCACCAGTGCTAACTTAAGCATCAAAGTGTCTTTTACAGGCACACCTGCCCCGTCATCAGAGCTTTATCAGAGCAAGGAGACACCAAGTCAGCAACCGAATACTAGAGCAACATAGGAGATTTGTGGATAACAACTTGGTCTTATAAGAACAATAGCTTCGACTAGTTTCTAGTTAGCTTAAGTTTAGTATAGAATAAGGTTACTTTGTATGTGTTAGATAATATAGTATTTTTCCTAGTAGTTGGGCTCAGCCCATTCTGTACTTTTGGGCTTGGCCCATTATCGTTATAAATAAATTATCCTTTGTGTATGTTTTACACAAGGGAGGTTAATCCATAAACCTTTTTTCATATTATTTAACATGGTATCTAGACCTTAAGTTAGTTTACTACAGCCACTGTCCTAACACTGATCCTTGCCATTTCCATCGCCTCCACGCCATTTCCCACCGCTTTGTCGCCGCCATCGTCGTCAGAGTTGTCGTTTCAACTGACGACCACATAGTTCTGTTTGTCTCGGCCAGGCGACTCCAATGCCGTTGAGATTGCCACCATCGGAGCTCTCACGCGCAAGCCTTCTTGAGCTCTTTATGGATTTGTGGTTGTTGTATCAATAAAAAAACCTTGAATTTTTAGGGCTTTTCTCTCAAGCACCCCTTTGTCTGACCCCTCTGTCTATACCAATTACGTTAATGTGCATTTATCCATTGACAAGTTGGAGGGCACGAATTATGTGACGTGGGCATCCAACATCAAAATTTGGCTCAAGAGTCAGGGTATGAAGATCATCTCACCCAGAGTTTGACTACGGTTACTACATATGAAGTTTCCCGCTAGACAAAAATTGATGGCCAGTTATAAATCATTATTAAGTCCACAATTAACTATTTGCTGAAACAAATGTTTCCTTCATATGAAACATGTTCAGACGTATGGGCACATGCCAAGTTATTATAGATCAATGACACTCAGCGTCTTTATGGTGTTTGTTAGGATCTTCTCACTGTTCTTGCTCAACGGTATCCTGGTCCCATGGCTAAATATTTGGGAAAAATTCATGCACTTCTTCATGAGTTTAATGAGTTATTACCTAATGCCTCCACTCTAGCCGAAGAACTTGAGCAACGGTCAAAGTTCTTTATGTTGTTGGCATTACATGGACTTTCTGATGAATAGACCCATGTTCGCAACTAGATTTTGGGTTCTCCTGTTGTGCCTAACTTTACTACTACTAGTTCTTCCCTTTTACGTGTGCAAAGAAAACAAGTCATTGATACACCTACTTATGTTGATGATTCCTTAGTCTTGGCCTCTCAGCGATATGATCGCAATCGTTCCAACAAGATTGACAAGTGTTATGCTCTTCATGGACGTCCTCCTCGATCTGTTGTGGCTGTCCACTTTGATCCTTCTCCCCAATCAGCAATTGTGGATCCCGCTTCATCTAATACCGCAGGGCACTCTACTATTTTCAATGACTTTCTCAAATGGTATGAGGAACGTCAGAGTTCTAATTCCACTACATCGACCTCTATTGCATGCACAAGTACATCATTTGTTGGGATGACTCACTCTGATTATCTTGGTCCTTGGGTTCTTGAGTCAGGAACCACAAATCATATTACTAGTAACAAATCTTTGTTTTCTTCTTTGTCTTGTCTGGATAATTTACCTTCAGTTACAATGGCTGATGGGTTTAGAATCTCATCTCATGGTGTTGGTACCGTTAATACTTTTCCATCTATATCCATTGCTCATGTTCTTTAAGTTCCTGGGTCTCCATTCAATTTATTATCCATTAGTTATCTAACTCGTTCTCTTGATTGTGTTATTTCCTTTACGAAAGATTCTATTTGTTTATAGGATTGGAGTTTGAGACACATGAATGGCACTGGATATGAATCTCATTGTCTGTATCATCTTCTTCCTCCTTCACATGTTGGCGTAGCTATGGAATCACCATCCCTGCTTCATGCTCAATTCGGTCATCCCAGCCTTGCCAAACTGCATCAACTTGTCCCCAGCTTGTCCAAGTTATCTAGTTTGTCATGTGAGTCTTGTCTATTAGAAAAACATAGTCGTAGTTCTTTTCCTTGTAATGTTTCACAACGGGCTTTGTCCCCTTTTGCATTAGTTCATTCTGACATTTGGGGACATAGTCATGTTAAGTCTACTTTAGGTTTTCATGATTTTATTACTTCTATTGATGATTATTCCATATGTACTTGGTTATATTTAATGAAAAATCATTCTGAGTTGTTCTCTATTTTTCAATCATTCTTTCATGAAATTAAAACTCAGTTTGGGATTTCTATTTGAATTTTACGGAGTGATAATGGTCGTAAATATCTCTCTCAATCCTTCAAACATTTTATGGCTTCTCAGGGCATTCTTCATCAAACATCATGCACTAATACACCCCAACAAAATGAAGTGGCTGAATAAGCACCTTATTGAAACAACTCGTACTCTTTTAATTCATACTGCAATTCCTTCACATTTTTGGGGTGATGTTATTCTTACTACTTATTATCTTATTAATCGCATGCTGCCTTCAGTCTTGCATAACCAAGTTCCTCATTCTATTTTATTTTCTCATGACCCTCTATACCCTTTACCTTTTAAGTCTTTGGGTCCACATGTTTTGTTCATGATTTTAGTCCTGACCTGGATAAGTTGTCTCCTAGAGCATACAAATGTGTCTTCTTAGGATTCCCACACTCACAAAAAGGGTATAAGTGTTTCTCTCATTCCCTCAATAGTCATTTTATCTCTACCAATGTCACCTTTGACGAGTTTCCTTTTTACTTTACACACCCATCTTCTCGTTGTGTGCTACCATCTGTTACTATAAATATCCCTAATGTGTGTGATCCTCCTAGTGTCCCTACTTCAAGTGCCACCTCGAATTCTCCTCAGCCACCTCCGAGTGTACCTCCTGTGGATAGACCACCTCTTCAGGTTTATAGTAGAAGGCATTGTTGCCAACCACCACCACATGACTCATTTCAAGTGCCAAGTCATTTGTCTCCTTCAGTTCCAACAACTGAGTTTGATTTTCCCATTGCTCTTCATAAAGGTATGTGTTCTATCGGTAATCATTCCTCTCACTATGATGCTTGGAGTTACCATAGAATCTCTCCACATTTCTATACATGCCTTTCGTCTATTTCCTCTTTGTCAATTCCAAAATATGTAGGTGATGCATTAGCCCATCCTGGTTGGCATCAGGACATGCTTGATGAATTGAGTGCTATCAAGCATAGTGGAACGTGGGATCTTGTTCGATTACCATCTGGGAAATTTGTTGTTTGTTGCAGGTGGGTCTATGCTATCAAAGTTGGCCTTGATGGTACTATTGAATATCTCAAAGCTTGCCTTGTTGCCAAAGGCTACACACAGATCATTAGTTTGGATTATGGTGATACCTTCTCTCTAGTGGTCAAGATGGCCTCTGTTCCCTTATTCATTTCCATGGCTGCTCTTTGACAATGGTTTCTACACCAACTTTATGTAAAAAATGCATTCCTAAATGGCGATTTGCATGAAGAGATTTATATGGACCAACCTCTGGGTTTTTTTGGTCAGGGGAGTCTTCTGAATTGGTATGTCGTCTTCACAAATAATTATATGGCCTAAAGCAGTCTCCTCAGGCCTGCTTTGGAAAATTCAACAGTGTTGTTCAACAATTTGGCATGTCTCAAAATTAAGTGGATCATTCAGTTTTTTATAGTCACTCTAGTGCTGGATGTATTTACTTAATAATATATGTTAATGACATTGTTCTCACAGGAAATGACTACCTTGGCATCTCCCTCTTAAAGCAACATCTTGTCGCCATTTTCAGACTAAAGATCTTGGAGAACTCGAATATTTCTTGGGTATTGAAGTAGCGCAATCCAATAGTGGTATTATCATATCTTAGAGGAAATATGCATTGGATATTTTGGAGGAAACTGGGTTAATGAATTCTAAAGCTATAGAAACACCCATGGATTCTAATATCAAACTTCTACCTAAATAGGGGAGCCTTTCTCAGATCTTAAACAATATAGACGATTAGTTGGAAAATTGAATTATCTTACTATTACTCGTCCAGACATTTCCTTTGCTATTAGTGTGGTGAGTCAATTCCTTAATTCCCCATATGAAAAGCATTGGAATGTAGTCATTCGCATATTAAAGTATATCAAAAGCTCTCCTGGAAAAGGTTTACTATATGATTCCAACCTTGATACAAAAATTGTATGCTATTCAAATGCTGACTGGGTAGGATCTTCTTCCGATAGAAGGTCTACTTCCGAATATTGTGTCTTCATTTGTCGTAATTTGATTTGAAACAAAGTGTTGTGGCAAGATCTAGTGCATAAGTGGAATATAGAGTTATGGCTTTAGCCACTTCTGAACTTGTTTGGCTTAAGCAATTGCTTCAAGAATTGAAATTTGAAAATGTCACTCAAATGACACTCAGATGTGACAATGAGGTTATTCTTCACCTAGAAGGTTTTCTAATGACTTAGCTCAGTAAATAAACACTAATGATAAAGAAAAACCATTTTAGAACTTAAAAATAAAGTTGCATTACAATTTTGAGTGTTTAATAGGAATTAGTATAGCTAGTGAACTAGGAAGCTTCAACACGGCGTCGGAGCCACACTTCCCCGTTTTGGAGGCGCACCGGACACGGACACCTACCAGAAGTGCACACGACATGGTGTCAGACACTGTTATTTGGGCCAGACACGACCTTCTCTCTGGACGCGGAAAAGACAGGTTTGCGATGCTGCAAAAAGGTGGAATGCGGACGCCATTGCAGAGTTGCCACCGTTTACGTTGTAGGAAAAATAAAGATTCACGGAGAAGAGAAGATAGAAAATAGGAAAGGGAAAGTTAGGTGAAAGAAAAAAAAAAATAGAGATTCACGGAGAAGAGAAGATAGAAGATAGGAAAGGGAAAGTTAGGTGAAAGAAAAAAAAATCTGAAAAGAAAACATAGTCATATTCTTATTAATTTAATAATTTAGTTATTTTATATAATAAATTTGTTTTAATTTTACGGATCCCTAAATAAATCTGTTCAGTTATCACATTTTCACTTTATCTGAATTTTCTTCCTTCTTAATTTAATATTTTATTTAAAGAAATTTTAATTTGTTTTATTAGTATATAATGTATTATATTATAATTAATTTTAATCTATAACATCTTTTATTTTTATATTTAAATAATTTAATTACTATTACATTAATTTATTCGATTATATAATTAGTATTTTTTTACTAGATATATCTCATCTTTTAATAATAAAAAAACGTATACATGTCCTATAAATACATAAAGAGACTTACAAAATATACAAAGAAAAAAAGAAAGAAATGTTGAGATTTAGTGAACGAAACATATAGTCATTGCAAAAAAGCTCTTGGAGGAAGAAGGAAGAAGCTCGGATAGAAGAATAAGAAGAGATATATTTTGAGCAGAAGAAAGAAGTAAATACTGAAAAGAAGAAATGTGTAGAAAAAGGTAAGTACTCTTTACCTCTCTTCTCCTTCTATCTATTAAATTTTTTTCCTTCGATCAATTAAATGTTTTCCACACCCTTTTCCTTCTACTTATTAAATCCATCCGTTAAATGCTAATAATTTAACTTTTTTAATACTTCATGTCATATTCTATGCATCCATCATATTTGCTATAACTTATACATGTGAGGGTACCATGTTCCTTGTTCTTTTTACAATATAAAATAATTTAATAATTTAACATTACTTTAAAAATATATTCTATTATAAATAATTATATTTTATATTTATTATTAGATTATACATGATACTTTATTAGTTTTTAATTTCAGATTTCAATACATATACGTTACATAAATTTAATTTATTTTTATAATTTAAATTATAAACATAAAATTATAAGTTTTATATTTTGAATTTAATTTTATAAATATATTGTGTATAAAAATTATTTAAATTATATACTTTTGTTTTATTTTTAAATTATAAATATTAAGTAAATTTTGTATTTTCAATTTATTTTATTATAGGAAATTAAGATAAGTAGACCTAATCAAGCTATTGAAAGAAGATGAAACAAAACCTCTTTGGAGATATTTTGCAAAGATAAGAAAAACTTCTAGTGGTGGAAACTATATGGTCAATTGTAGTTTGTGTGATTTTGAATTTAATGGATCTTACACTCGTGTGAGAGCTCATCTCTTTAAAAATTAAGGGAGAAGGGGTTAGAGTTTGTCCAAAGGTGAATCCGACAAAACTTGCTGAGCTTAAAAGATTGGATAATGAAGCAACTTTGAAAATAGAAAATTCAAAGAAGAAAAAGGTCTCTCTACCACCTGTATTTGAGGAAAGAAAGCAAACAAGTAGTGGTGGTGTTCACCAAAAACTCAAAGGTCCTCTAGAAGCTTCTTTCAAAATTCAAGCTAGAAATGCTATTGATTGTGAAATTGCAAGGATGTTTTATTCTTCAGGATTACCATTTCATCTTGCAAGAAGTCCTTATTATAGGAGTGCCTTTTCTTACACTGCCAATACTTATAGCCTTAGTGGATATGTACCACCATCATATAATAAATTGAGAGGTCCACTACTTGAAAAAGAAAGAGCTCATGTAGAAAATCTTCTGCAACCTATAAAAAATTCATGGAAGCAAAAAGGTGTGACAATTGTTAGCAATGGGTGGAGCAATCCTCAAAGAAGACCTCTTATCAATTTTATGGCTATCAATGAGAGTGAACCAATGTTTTTGAAAGCAATAGATGGATCTGGTGAGACAAAAGACAAGGATTTTATTGCCAAACACATGAGAGATGTAATTATGGAAGTTGGACCAAAAAACGTGGTACAAATCATCACAGACAATGCAGCAGTATGTAAGGTAGCAGGTATGATCATAGAATCAGAATTTTCTTCAATCTATTGGACTCATTGTGTAGTGCACACCTTGAATCTTGCATTGAAAAATATTTGCGCGGCAAAAAATACAAAAAGAAATAGTGATCTTTATGAAGAATTTTATTGGATCTCACAAATTGCCGATGATGCTACATTTATTAAAAACTTTATTATGGGGCACTCTATGAGATTATCAATGTTTAATAACTTTAATTCATTGAAGTTTCTTTCTGTTGCTCCAACGAGATTTGCTTCAACCATTATCATGCTTAAAAGATTTAAAAGCTTGAAAAGAGGACTCCAAGAGATGGTAATTAGTAATGAATGGTCTGATTACAAAGAGGATAATGTTGATAATGCACGAACAATCAAAGAAACTTTATTGAATGATAATTGGTGGATGAAGGTTGACTATATAATTGCTTTTACTGCCCCTATTTATGGTGTTATCAGAAAAACAGATATGGCTACTCTTCATTTAGTGTATGAGATGTGGGATTCAATGATTGAAGATGTGAGGAAGACCATATACCAACATGAAGGAAAGGCACAAGTTGAACATTCATCTTTTTTTGAGACAGTAAACTCAGTATTAATTGATCGTTGGACTAAAAATAGCACATCTCTTCATTGTCTTGCTCATTCTTTAAATCCAAGGTAATTATACTATTAAATTATTTTATTATTATATATTTTTTGGTATATGTCTTATCTATAATATATATGCTTATGTTAATTTATGCTTATGTTCTTTAATACTGTAGATATTATAGTGATGAATGGTTAAGTAAAGAATCACAAAGACTTGCCCCACATGAAGATGCAAAACTTACTCATGAAAGGAAAAAATGTTTTATGAAGTACTTTGATGATATGGATGTAAGGAGACAAGCAAATTTAGAGTTTGCAAACTTTTCAAATGAAAGAGAAGATTTTGCAGATGTCGACGCTATAAGGGATAGAACTAAAATGGATGCAAAATCTTGGTGGATTGTTCATGGATCTCAGGCACCAATACTTCAAAAGATAGCTCTTAAGCTACTTGGACAACCTTCTTCTTCTTGTTGTTGTGAAAGGAATTGGAGTACCTACTCTTTTATACATTCTTTGAAAAGAAATAAGATGACTCCCAAAAGGAAGGAAGATTTAGTATTTATCCATAGTAATCTTTGTCTTCTCTCAAGAAACTCCTCAAAGTACAAAGAAGAGGAAACTAAATTGTGGGATATTGGAGGAGATGACTTTTCATTGGAAGACAGTGGAATTCTTCAGATTGCTAATCTATCTCTTGATGAACTAGAATTAGAAGAAGCATTTTTCAATGAAGATGAACAAATATAAGAGCTAAACATCATGATTTACACACGTTTTTTTTTTTTTGTTTTTCTTTTGCTAGACTTTGTTTCTTTTATAGTTGTTTATCTTGATTTCTATTAAATTATGAAGTATAATTGGTAGATTGTTTTTAATATAAATATTAATTTTCAATTTTTTAGACTATGAATTGTAATTGTTATATATATATATATATATATATATATATATATATATATATATATATATATCCGTGTCCATGTCCTACATTTTTTCAATTCAGACGTTTTTCCATGTCCGAGTCCATGTCTGGGCTTCATAGCTAGTGAACATAGTTAAGTCTAGTTTTGATTCTTTTAGGTGAATAAGATACTAACTTATGTTTGGTGACTTGGGCGCAGTTAAATGAACCAATTCCAGTGGTTAGAAGATGATCAAAGGTTAAGCAAAGGCAATAGACTAGAATCTCAACCAGTGGAGCCAAATGTAGATGCTGAAGTGTTGACCAAAGTTTAACTTTTTCTGTGAAGCTCAAATGCAAGTGTAAGCTGATGAAGATTGTAAAAGGCACTTAAACACTCTTGCTCAATGAAGAAGTGACCATTGGAATGCTTCAATCCAGATTTTGGTGATTTTTTCCATTTCTTTTGTGATTTGTAAGTTTCCAATATATTTTACCATGTTTCAAGCTCAATTCCACGGACCATTCTTCATCTATGTCTCCATGTTTTGTGATTTCTTGGATCAAAACAGTGTATGTTGATAGTTTTACTTTCTTGATGAATATCTTCACTTCTTGAACTGATTTTGAGCGTGGAAACACATTCAAGATTAGAAATAGTACATAGCAACTGAATTAAATCAAGTCAATGCAAAACCATCCTTGATTAAGTGAAGAAATCCATTGAGATCTTAAAACTAACGCATTCTCTGTTTCGTTCTTCATTTTTCCTATTTTAGATTTTGATTCTTGTTTCCATTATGAATACCCACCACTAATTTGATGTGTTTAGTTGTAGATGTGTTTAGTTTACCTATTAGAACATGTTTGAATTTTTAATTTGTAGTCTAGAAGCTGAATTTAGAATCTCAAATTTTTCCACTGCAGTTTTTCATTTTCTCTGCATTGTTTTATGTTCTTGATTCGTATTCCATCGTTCGTGCATCGTTTTTCATGTTTCTTGAGTGATAATGTTTTTGTTGAGTGTTTGTGGATGTAGGCCTTGAGGTGCTGAACCACGTTAAATTTTTTCATGTAGTTTTATTTATATTTTTCTGCTCTTATTTGTGGGTGTGCTTCAGCTTGAATAGATTATTTTTAGTACCTGATTTCCCAACAGTGGTATCCGAGCTGAGGTTCTCATCAAGGGAGGAAGAGGGACAATTTGAAGTGTTGAACAAAGGAAACTTTACGTGGGTTCCTTGGAAAAAGGTTAGTGTTGATAATTTTCTTTAACTTGTGCAATGACTTCATTGAAGCTAGATGTTCCTTTATTTGATGGGAGGATGGATTTCTCCTTATGGCAATGCACAATTCAAGATTTTTTGGTACAACAAGGTCTAGATTGTGCTTTAGAGGGGGAAAAGTCTGTTGGGATGAAAGATTCAGAGTGGATCGCAATTCAAAAAAAAGCAGTAAGCACAATTAGATTGGCATTAGCTCCTCAAATTAAAGTGACTGTGTTGAGAGAGACCTCTCCAAGGAATTTGTGGAATTTATTGGAAAGTAAGTTTGCATCAACAACTCTCACCAATCGATTGATGATGAAAATGGACTTGTACTCATTGAAGATGGAAGATGGAGGTAATGTGTTTGATCATATTAATAAGTTCAATGAATTAGTATCCAAACTTATGAATGCAGGAGATGAGAGCATCAAAGATGACGAACAATCATTACTTTCGTTGGCATCATTGCCTAAGTCTTATAAGCCACCAGTGCAGTCAATTCTAGCTGGGAAGAGTACACTAGACTAGATGATGTGGTAAGATCATTGAAGGAGAGTCAACAAATGATGGGTGACAATAAAAGTTCAGAAGATAGTCAAATTTTAGTAACTAAAGGTGAGCGAAGAATGAAATATGGTTACCAACAGGGTAATTTTCAATCAAAAGATATTACTAATGTTCAATGCCATTATTGTGGAGAGTTTGGTCATGTCCAGGTTAAATGTCGAGCATTCAAAGAGGACTTGCAGCACATGAAGGAAATGGTGGGGAAATGTAAGAGTACTCATTCTGCAAATGTAGTCAATCATGAAGATGATCTTTTAATATGTGAGACTTTTGGTGAAGGAGGAATATGTTTTTCTGAGGTGGGAATTCACCAAAGTCCCACATTGACTAAAGTGAATAAAGAAAAAGTAGGAAACTACTATAAAGGTGATGAGTTGATTTGAGAATTAACACCACAACACAATGGGTCTCTTGGGTGTATGAGGGGCTTGGGTCGTTGTGTGTCATTAACAGGTTTGCAGTTTTTGCCAGAAAAATTGCACTATCAAGGGTTTGCAATTTTGGTCCACAAAAAATTGCACTTTGAGTGATAATGTTTTTGTTGAGTGTTTGTGGATGTAGGCCTTGAGGTGCCGAACCACGTTAAATTTTTTTGTGTATTTTTATTTTTATTTTTCTGCTCTCTTTATGGGTGTGCTTCCACTTGAATAGATTATTTTTAGTACGTGATTTCCCAACAGTGGTATCCGAGCTGAGGTTCTGATCAAGGGAGGAAGAGGGAAAATTTGAAGTGTTGAACAAAGGCAACTTTACGTGGGTTCCTTGGAAAAAGGTTAGTGCTGATAATTTTCTTTAACTTGTGCAATGACTTTGTTGAAGCTAGATATTCCTTTATTTGATGGGAGGATGGATTTCTCCTTAAGGCAATGCACAATTCAAGATTTTTTGGTACAACAAGGTCTAGATTGTGCTTTAGAGGGGGAAAAGTCTGTTGGGATGAAAGATGCAAAGTTGATCACAATTCAAAAAAAAGCAGTAAGCACAATTAGATTGGCATTAGCTCCTCAAATTAAAGTGACTGTGTTGAGAGAGACCTCTCCAAGGAATTTGTGGAATTTATTGGAAAGTAAGTTTGCATCAACAACTCTCACCAATCGATTGATGATGAAAATGGACTTGTACTCATTGAAGATGGAAGATGGAGGTAATGTGTTTGATCATATTAATAAGTTCAATGAATTAGTATCCAAACTTATGAATGCAGGAGATGAGAGCATCAAAGATGACGAACAATCATTACTTTTGTTGGCATCATTGCCTAAGTCTTATAAGCCACCAGTGCAGTCAATTCTAGCTGGGAAGAGTACACTAGACTAGATGATGTGGTGAGATCATTGAAGGAGAGTCAACTAATGATGGGTGATGATGAAAGTTCAGAGGATAGTCAAATTTTAGTAACTAAAGGTGAGCGAAGAATGAAATATGGTTACCAACAGGGTAATTTTCAATCAAAAGATATTACTAATGTTCAATGCCATTATTGTGGAGAGTTTGGTCATGTCCAGGTTAAATGTCGAGCATTCAAAGAGGACTTGTAGCACATGAAGGAAATGGTGGGGAAATGTAAGAGTACTCATTCTGCAAATGTAGTCAATCATGAAGATGATCTTTTGATATGTGAGACTTTTGGTGAAGGAGGAATATGTTTTTCTGAGGTGGGAATTCACCAAAGTCCCACATTGACTAAGTGAATAAAGAAAAAGTAGGAAACTACTATAAAGGTGATGAGTTGATTTGAGAATTAACACCACAACACAATGGGTCTCTTGGGTGTATAAGGGGCTTAGTAGTTGTGTGTCATTAAAAGGTTTGCAGTTTTTGCCAGAAAAATTGCACTATCAAGGGTTTGCAATTTTGGTCCACAAAAAATTGCACTTTGACTGATAATGTTTTTGTTGAGTGTTTGTGGATGTAGGCCTTGAGGTGCCGAACCACGTTAAATTTTTTTGTGTATTTTTATTTATATCTTTCTCCTCTTATTTGTGGGTGTGCTTCCGCTTGAAGAGATTATTTTTAGTACGTGATTTCCCAACAAAGGTTTATCAAATGGTCTCGTTGCCGGGAAGATGGCAATGTTTAAGTGAATTTGTGTAGATTTGATCTTTGTTAGTTATTTTAGGTAACCTCAATTTAGTAGTTTGTGCATTGTAGATAGCTAGTGATAAATGGTTGATTATTTTTCTTTTTTGAATTAGTCTTAGCTCTGTTACTGTTTTGACCAATGTTCCAGTGCTATTTTTGTTCTGTTTTTGCTTGTATGCTTTGTTGTGGTGCGTGAACATGTGCAGGTTTGAGCTGGTTGCAGCTGCTGTAGGTGGTTCAATGGATCCTAGTTCATTTTCAAGAATTAACTTCCCAACACAGGATGAAGAATTGTTACTGCTACAACAAAGTACTATGGACAACCACATAAGAGAAAGCATAAGTCTGAACAGTTTTTACTTTTCTCTTATTATTGCTACAAAAATAAAGTTTCAATGTATATAAACATCAATAATTGCCACCGCATTCATACTAAAAACACTGAATAATTCAAGTGTGGGGATGGAGGCAGTTGTTTTTTGTTTGATGATGGTTCTTGTGTGCCGTATTGCTATTTCAGATTACAGTTTCATTAGTCTAGTCTAGTACTGATTCTTGTTTTCCTAAGTAGTCTTTACAACCAATTTCAGCTGCTTTACATTTTCATTTACTAGCCTTTTGTTTTGATTTTCAATTCTGACTTGGGTTTGGATTTCTACTTTGCACGTACCTAGTATAACTAAATAAAGCTACGCTGGTTCCATATTGTGACTTTCTTAGTCTTTGCAGTTTTACCTTACTAGCTTTGTTTAGCTCTAGCTTGATAGTTACATGTATTGTTTTAGTTTTTTTTTTTGAAGTTTTAGTAATTAGCTTTGGTTTGTAATTGTTTTTGTTACTTTTAGCATGTAGAAGTAGTTAGATTAGGATTTTAATTCTCTGTTTCATCTTTACCTCTAATTTTGTACTGTTCTATTAATTTGATATAGGTTTGAGTACTGGAAATTTTAGTTGAGTGCTGTTTTGAGAATTTCGCCTTTTCATTGGCTTTCTTTTACTGTTTTAGACTTGCTTACATAGTTACATCCTTGTTTTGATAGTTTTGGCATTAAAATTTAGAGTTAGTTGCATTTCTTAGAATTTTCGGCATAATAGTTTTACATTCTACGTTTGCATAGTCACATTTTAGGTTAGTTGTTATTTTAAGTTGCATTTCTTTTTCTGAATTCATTTCCATCATTTTATACTTGTCTAGATAGTCTCTTTTACATTCTCTAGTTTAGTTTTCTATTTTAGTGTTACATAGTCATATAGAGTAGGAAAATTGATTAGATACTTTTAAGTGGGCTATTTTAAATTCTTCATAGTTATTACTAGTTAGCTTTAGTTATAGTCTTAGTTAGTTGTTTAAAACTTGTAGGAATTAGTTTGGTTAGTTTTAATTGCAAATTCTAGGATTAGTTAGTTGGTGTCCTGTTTTGAATAAGTTTTAGCGTGTTTTCTAGGTTCATATAGTGATATTTTGCATTATTAGTTTTCTAGAATAAATAGTTCTCATAATAATGATCTTTTCTCATTCAGAACTTGCTTATATAGTTACTTTTCTGTTTGCATAAGTTTAGCATGAGAATTCAAATTAGGTTGCATGTAAAAGTAAATGCCGACAACTTTAACCTATACTTCTTGTCTGGTTCATAACTTTCTCCACAAAATAACAAATTGTGTTCTTTTTTATTGGATTCTTGATTAATTATCTTTAATTGAGTGCAATAACTCAATTTTTGGACTTATATGATGGTTGCAGTTTAATTTCTAAAATCCAGACAATCGTAGAGTTCAATTTGGACAACTACTTTTTCTTTTCCTATCTTTGCTAGATAAAAGTAGTGCACATGTTACATTTTGATTCCTTTCGTAATTTCAATAGCTTTGATTTTAGTATTGTTTTACTGTTTTAAAGTTGTAGGAACTATTTTTTTAATTTTAATTTTTTTTACACACTTTCCACGTTAGCCATGTTTTTTAAAGAAGTGCGAGAAAAAGGGAGGTTTTCCTTGTTCATGTGAAGAGTGCAAAGCAATTACTGTGTGTTGCAGAACTAATCAAGGGAAAAAGCAGTTACCATTGCTTCGTCTTCCGCTTCCGCTGAAGTTCTTCATCTTCTCCTGAAGCTCATTCCTTTTGCCTGAGCTGAAACCCCATTATCTTCTTTCATTCCCCGTTCGGTGTGCTTGTTGGCGACGCTGTAGTTGGTAGAGAAGGTGTGGGTTTACGGAGTGGTGGAAATTCTTCGTGGGTAGTTCTTCTTCTGAATCTTCGTCGAAAGGAGGCATTTTTCTAGTACTTTAGGCATTTTCGGAGCTGCATTTTGTTTGGTGTTTGAGAAGTTGTTGGGAGGTAAGTAAAACATTCGAAAGTGATTTTTAGTTTGTATCTTTGGTTGTCTTCATGGGTTGTGTTGTACTTAGATTTTTGTGGGTGAAAGGAAATTTTTTTTTCCTTTAGGGTTGATTTTAATTCCATCTTCCAGTTTTTTGTTCCGACGAAGGAAATGAGGTTACCTATTGTGGTTGTTGTTATTGGTTATAAAATGTGGTGTTGCTTGGTGACTGCATTTTGGTTTTGGGTGCAAGGTGAAAATGTTACTGACAGTGCATTTGAGCGGTAGAGTAGAAACTTACGACAATGCATCACCAATATTGATTCAGGAAAAATTAGAACAATAAAACGTTAATCAATTTCAACAATTAAAACATAACAACACAAATTCAAAGAGAAGTAAAGACGCAATCGAAGTGGAACAAGATGCAAACAAACGGAGAAGAAAAAAAATCAGAGATAGGAAGAAGACACTTATCTTGGTAGTCCAAGAACGAATGGATCTGAATACCACTTGATGAGGTCGTTCCATCGCGGGATTCCCCGAAAGTCCTCTCCAATCGATGTTCTACAAATTGATCTTCGTGGAATACCAGGGAAATGCAACGGAAGACTCGTAAATTATGATTAGCGTTCAAATCTCTCTTATTCCAGTGAAGAACTCTCGTTTCTCACTGTTTTAGACAACCCGACAAGGTTAAAAACCTCATCTAGGGTTTTTTGTTGAGCTAAGATAAAAGGGGAAAATAAACCATTCTCATTCATCCAATCTAGCTTACAAAGAAATGGCATGCACCTTTTATAGATGAAGGGCAACCAAAAGCAAACGGAAGCGAAGAAACACCGTTTAACAAAGGTTCCTAATGACGAAAAAGGGAGAATGGTTTGGCTAGCATCCCTAATAGCTAAGGAAACGACAGTGATGGGAGGAATAAACCCTAACTATGCAAAGGGTTGAACGTGTGAAGATAAACGGAGACCTTAGCTAGGAAAAGAAGGAACGTGTGAGGCAAGAAGAGGCGGCTCGCGTGAAGGCAAGAAGGGAGGGTTGTTAATGAAACCCTAACAACGGCGTGAGCAATTAAGAGGCTTCATTCTTTTTAGGAGAATCTAGACCTACACAGACTATAATTTGGCTTTGAATACGTTGTTGGTCCATGCATCATAAACTAAAGTAGACTTCCTTGCTTGGAAAGATTGGATTCTCGACCCACAATGTATGCACGCTGATATTTGAAGCATCGGTGTGTGAAGAATTGGGCCGCAGACCCAATGCCAACATTTCAACACTTCAAGAAATATACAGCTTTTGTTTCCTTGGGTTGCTCCGTGGAAATGAGTTGCACTTTAAAACAAGCCCAATTAGAACAACATTTATTTAATTAAAAATAAAAGAAATAAAAGAAATGGCCTAGGCATTGGCCCCAAGCTATAAGCCTTGATGGGATCACAACACGCCATTTATAAGATGCGCACTTCAACATAAAACGGGAATCAAACTAAATCATTCCAATCCATTCAACTTACTTCAATAAAATACAAAAATAACAAGCAAATAGTAAGGTCGATTAACCAATGAACAATAATAACAAAATTGGTGTTCCAAACATCACTTTTATAACTTCATAATTAATCCACAACTTAAATAACAAAAGGGAAGCAGAACTGTATTGCACTGTTTATATAAAATGAAATTAAATTCTAACATCACTACAAACATACAACAACTTCTAAGTAACCTGCTTCCTCCTCGCGTAAGTCATAAATAGAGTTCGTATCGCTTTACTCTTGAAATGCTTCTTGGGTTCTTCCTTCAATCAGTGGTACAAATTACTGCTTTCAGCTTCCTCCCTATCAAGGTGCCCATCAACCTCTTGGCCCTATTGATGCTGAGGAGTACTTTCAACATGTTCAAACTTGTCCTGTTGCCCATATTCATCAAAGTCTTCCTATCCCCCATATTCATATTGTTCTACTAGAACCTCCTGTTTGAAATTGTAATACCACGTATCATTCATTATTGCTTTAAACTTTGCCATTGCCTTCCGTTGTTCCAAAATCTTTGCTTCATGTTTATCTATTTCTATAATTAAATGTTCCTCGTCTTCTTCGTCATCCTCTAATCAATAACTACAACTAACTACTCATACAAAATCCGCTTTCATACCTTGTTGTTATTCAAAGCAATAGTTATTTTGTCCTTAGCCACTTTCATATTCATCCATTGCAATACTCGGGGGAACATTGTGCTTGATTTTCCAATATTACATTTTGGAATCAAGAAGTGCTCAAAAGACCATAACTAAAACAACTCAACAAAAAAAATTAACTTAATACATTTCTTCCTATTTCAAACAAAACAAATTTTAATTCAAACCCCATTACGAATTACCTCTAACAAGTACACATAACAAAGAATGTGGAAGTGTCTCTTCTTTCCTTTCTCCATTAAGAACATGGATGCATTGCATATGCTCCCAACTAAGTATTCATAAACAAGTCCACCCCAATTGTATTTCCCAAGACTATTAAGGTCATCACAATGGTAAATAAAATGGGGAAAATTGTTCCCTTGCGAGTTGGACAAAGGAACTTCGATATTCCCAATAAAATATATAGCCTACAACAATCCTCAAAGGTAACCTCGTCCCTACATCTTGCTAGAAAATCATATAACATGTGAACATCAACACTTTCGTTATTCAATAATTTCTTACACTCGCTTTGCACACAAACCTTATCTAAGTTAATACTCTCACCATGAACTGTAAGACCCGAGGAATTTAATTAATTAATTAATAAATGAGGGTAGTGGGAGTCTTTATGACAATTAATGCTAGCTTTTAGGATGTGGAAAAAGTACTAGCTTAAGTGGTTGAGAGTACTTGGTTGTTATGAAAGGACTCGGGTTCAAGTCCTGTGTATGCCATATGTGTCTCTTAATTGGAAGGGCTGAGTTAATCAGCAGTTAAATGTAATTTGATGTCCATTAACGAGTCTCTTAAGGAGAGGAAGATAGAGCAGATTAGGGGAGTTGTACTAAGTGTTTATTTTAATATAAAAATTGTGTAAGTGTATGCATGTTACAGGTTTGAGTTGTATGATTTGATGATAATTATGGGATTAATGTTCTTGGGGATGAGTAAACATGAGCTTTGCTTATGATTATAATATGTTTCATGTAAATAATTCTAAATTAAATAAGCATGAACTCTCAGTGATGTTGGAACATTAAAAATTATGTCAAAACGCGTGCTGGAATTGTTTATTTTGGATTTTAGGGTTTACGAAGATGTAGAACAATCTGGGATTTTCCAGAATTGTACGCACTGCCTGGCAGCGCATGAACTACCGCCAAGTGACTCATGTTAAAGCAACCCAATTTCTGGGTTTTTGTTAACAATCGCCTAGCGGTGAAGAGCTTCTGCCAAGTGATACGTGTGGTGTTCTGTTTATGCAAAATGTTGTTTTTCGTATTTTCGTGGAGTAGGTATCGTCAGGCGTTGGTTTTGTACCGCCAGGCGCCAGGTTCCTGATTTATGGGCGCCAGCGTCACTATTTTTATGGTTTGTGCAGTTTTCGTAAACTTGCATATTCCGATTCGTTAACCATCCGATTGAGGTGAAATTTTGACAGGTGGTCCATAACATGTAGTTCTTCACTTTGAACGGTGGAGATTTTATTTGGAGATTAATAGCTAGAGATACATGTTACTCATGATTGTTGGCTTAGAAGTCTTTAAAATGCATGAATAAACTCTTGATAATTTCGAGTAGCTACTATGTGGCATGAGTTGGAAGCAGGATTGGGTTATGTTATAAGTCTCTATGAATTTGAATGTTCCTTTGGGTTAGTCACATGTTGAGAATTGGTTTATTGGTGAATGCATGTGTATCAATATAAATTTAAATTGTTGCATAGGAGGTGTGAAATGCTATATTAATTTGCATTGATGCATAGAATCATGTACTTAAGTTGTTATAGGGTTGTTGCTTTATATTTGATTTGAGCATGCGTTATTCATAAGTTGAAATTGAATTGTAGCATGGATTTAAATAGTGCAGTATATATATGAATATATAGGGATTCATGCATGTGATATGTGGTGAATTCTATTAATACTTGAGTATTAGTATGATCTCAACTGTGAGCCCATTGGGTATATGAATGTGTTCAATTGTTATTCAGTCATGCTAATATGACTGGATAAGTGTGGTTGATGTTTTGGATTTCTTGTAGATTGTTTGGGTTCATTGAAAACCTATCCCAAAGTGCCAAAAACCAGTAGCCTTATCTCTACTGGTATGGTGCCTAGCGGTGCGGGACGAGTCGCAAGGCGATAGCAGCCAAATAGAGGCCATTGGGATCGCATGCGCCTAGCGGCAAGGGTGGCTCCGCCACGTGACTACTGTCAGACAATGGTTTTGTTTTTGTCTGGCGCTTGGCGAAAAGAGGGTTCTGCTAGGCGATCTACGTTGTGATTTCGCCTGGCAATGCTTAGGCCGCGCCAGGGGATAGCGCGGAGGGCAGTGTGCTCTTTTGGATTGCGTTTTGTGTGGTTGTGATGTTGGGCTTGGACCAGGAGATGTTTGTTTGTGTCATGAGAGGGTAGGTCCATGGCTGGTGGTGAACACGTGATAAGATGAGCGCGGAGGTTCATATTATGAGACTCTCGTGTGGGGATACGAGCGGGGAGGTTCATATGTCTCGTGCTCACACTTGAGGGTTGCTGCGAGCAAGGAGGTTCGTAGCTGTTGGATCACGTGGTTTGGACTACGAGCAGGGAGGTCCATAGAATTGCACTACGAGCGGGGAGGTTCATAAAGGTAGGACCACGAGCGGGTAGGTTTGTGGAAGCATCATATATCCTGGGTCCATGGTCAAGTAATTGCTTGGTGATTTGGATGTGCGTGGCCTACGAGGTTTTGAGTGAAACCTTAAGGATGAACTTTGTTGTACCATTTCCTGAGTGGTGGCTCAGAATGGTATCCCTTGAGTTGTGGCTCGGAATGACATCCCTTAAGTTGTGGCTCGGTATGTGGATGGACACGAGCAATCCTTGAGTTATGGCTAGGATTGGCGAGTGTTGCCGGTGTGAGTGTGTGTGTTGTGGCTCGTACGGATGGGTCTAGGAAGATTTCCCTCTTCGGCGTTAGCCAATGAGTTTGGTAGTCTTGGGACATATACGAACTATGGTTCGTATTGGGAACTCCACCTAGCATTACGGAGTGTGGTCCGTAGCAGGTTTCCCACACGTGTTCTACAAGTTGTGGCTTGTAGGTAGAGGCAACAAAGGGTATCTTGAGGTTATCATCTAAAGACGTAAAACACGGGTAACATGGTGGTGGCCATGTGGTATGGAATCGAAGGATAGAATTCCTTTGGTGTGTTTGTGTTTATATATTTGAATATGTATATATATGTTTTTATATACTGTTAGCTCACTTTATTTGCTTGTGTTTGGCGATGATCATGTAATGCGTTACACGGGACCAGGTGATGTTACAGGTGGTGCTGGTGAGGCATAGCATCAGAGAGAGGGTTAGCTGGGAAAAGCTTTTACTGGAGTTTTATCATTATTGTTTTTTATGAACTTTCCCAATAGTGTTTTACTTATTTATGAATTTGGATATTGTATTGGGTTTTATAAATTATGGATTTTTGGATAATTTCTGATGTAATAAATATTTTAAAATTTCCAGTGTTTTGAGAAATGAAGTATAATAAATGAGGTTTTCGTCATATTTTTTTAAAATTTATTATTTAAATTAATAATATCCGATCGGGATGTTACATGAACCCTTAAACCTAGTCCCAAACAAACATCCAATAAAAATAAACGAATAACTTTATTACTTATTAAAAACTCACCGCTCCTTTCAACCCACAAACTAATTAATGAACTAAGAAGTTTCCTACTAATTTTTAGACTTCCTTTCAACATGTTGAACCATCCAAATGGTGTCCTTTCAATCACGGACCTTTGTTCTACACTTAAATTATTATTTAAGGAAGCAATGTACTTCGTCCGACAACAATGCCTAAAAGTCTGCACATATTCATGAACAAAACTTATGAAATGTCATTCTATAAATTAATCAATAATAAAATAAATTTAATATCACACCTTAACCTCATGCTTCTTCTCACCACCGCATTGATTGTTTTCACTATTATCAGCCAATATAGTATCATTTATGTAAATAACTGATGTCACATCCTTTCATATGTGAAAAAACAACACCCTGGCTTAGCACTTAAAAACTAAGAGGTTAGCAAATCATTTTTTACCACCTTACATTAATTTAAACCAATAAAAGTAATACATGGTGTACTGATAAGATGATTAACAACTGTGATGTGCAAACATTATACATATAAAATCCCCACTCATTAACTATTCGTAATTTATATCACACATTCCCAACTACAAGCAGACAAGACATCATATGTGCAAAAATAAAAACTTAGCTTAGCACTTAAAAAATAACAGCTTAGCAAATATTTTTTTTCCACCTAACATAAATTCAAACCAATCAAAGTAATAAAGTGAATAACAGTTGTGATGTGCGAACACTATACATATACAATGCAAACTCATTAACAATTCACAATCTATATCACCCATCCCCAACTTAAGTAAATTGGACATCATATGTGCAAAAAGAATACCTTGGCTTACCACTTAACAACTGACAGATTATAAATTTTTTTGTTTCCCAACGTACCTAAACTCAATCAAATGAAAGTGATATATGATGAAGTAATAAAGTGATTACCAACTCTGATGTGTGAACATTATACATATTCAATCCCAACTCATTAGTGCAAACAAGACAACGTGTGTGCAAAAATAATACCCTGCCTTAGCACTTAAATACTAACAGGTTAGCATATATTTTCATTCCCACATTACATACATTCAAACTAATGCGTTGCAAACTAATCTGACTTCCTATAACAAATCAACCTTGCAAACCAATATCCCAATAAATCACTTCCAATAACAAAAATAAATTTATATTACGTTTAGTCTGTTTACCTTACCCCACTATCCCGTAATAGGTTGGGTTCAACAATGGCTTTGCTTACCTCTTCACCAATGTAGAGCCACAACACAACGAAAAACACCAATCCTTCATATTCCGTTTCAGAGTGATTCTTTTCTACACTAGAGCTTCCTCTTCTACTATTCAACAACACTATAAAAAAAAATCCAAACTTTATCAAATATTCTCCAAAAAGGGAAACAAATGCCTCCTTTCCACAAACAACACGGAATACTAGGACTTTGTTATAGTGGGTAAACCCAATATTTTTTATGCACCACCAACGGAGAAATCATTAACACTGTTAGAAACAAACTTTGGGAGGGAGGAAGAAGAAACTTGGGGGATGGAGGAAGAAGAAACTTCGGGGATGGAGGAAGAAAAAACTTGGGGGATGGAAGAAAAACAAACCTAGGGGGTGGAGAAAGAAGAAACTGCTCTCCACTTCTCTCACAAGTTCCACTCTTCTCTCTCTCTCTCTCTTTGCTCTTCACCCACTTCTCATGAATCAACCTCCCTTTCTCACATGTTGTCTTTCACAAACATGGCCAACGTGGAAATTGTGTAAAAAAATTAAAATTGAAAAAACCTTGCTAGGTCAGGTTGTGAGACAAGTTGTCACGTTTTGGTTGTTACTATATCATTTTCCATTTAAAATATGTTCAGATAGTTACATTACAATTTCATTCTTTAGTGTAGTGCAATTTTCATGATTCATGTTAATTTTAGCATAGTTTTAGGCATGTAATAAGTATAGGAATCATACGACACGTTACAGTTGCTTAGCGATACGAATCATATAATGTATCATTTATATTTCTAAATCATGTTTGACACTAATAGTTATGATCCTAATATTGATTTTAACGATCAATCATAAATATTATCCCATACTCGTAAACATGTTGTAAATTGAATGTGAAAGCGTACCTGAATTTGACATAATGATAATACTATTAGAGCAATATTGATCCTCTAATCTTCCTTTTGTAGAGCACCTGTATTTCCTTATAGGTTTTCTCTCCTATTGGGGATAGAGAGAAAGGAACAGGAATAGAAACTTATGTTTTTTGTGTGTGCTCTCAAAAGGGGACCATGACCCTTTAAATAACCTAATTTGGTTAATTACTTTAAGATTCAATATTTCTAATTTGGCCCCTCATCAAATTAGAAATTACTTTATGGTCTCTACACAGTTTTTATTTTCATGACATATGTCTTTAGATAAAACTTTAATGGGTTAAATATGTTTTTGGTCCCTCAAGTTTCAGTGAATTTTGGAATTAGTCCCTCATTAAAACTTTATACCAATTTAGTCCTTCATCTTTCAAAATGCGTGAATTTAGTCATTTTAATCAAATTTTATTAAGTTTATCTGACATTTCAAGCACATTTCATGATAGTATTTAAGTTAATATTGAAGAAAAAATGTGTCAAAAAGTGTAAATAATTTAAATACTATCATGAAATGCGCTTGAAACGTCAGATAAACTTAACAAAATTTGATTAAAAGGATTAAATTCACGCATTTTGAAAGATGAAGGACTAAATTGGTCAAAAGTTTTGATGAGGGACTAATTCCAAATTTTGCTGAAACTTGAGGGACCAAAAACATATTTAACCCAACTTTAATTTAGTTAGATCACTTTATTATTTGGCTTAATAAATAATGGCTTTAACACATTTAATTATGTATCATATATATGTATGGCCCAAAATTACCAACAAATCATGCTTGAATTACTCGATACAAGTGTGAATCGCGATTTTATTTGCGATTCGTTTTTTCTATTTTCTCGTTCGCTCACACCTCTATGCATCTGTTACATGTGTTTGCAACTCTATCTCACGCTTGAAGTGCAGTGGTTGCATGGTGGTGCGACGGTAGTCGCATGGTGGTGTGAGTGTGGTCGTCGCGCAGTGATGGTCACGGTGGTGCAGTGGTCTTTTGGTCGGTGAGTGCATCTGATTTTAGGTTGATTTACTATGGCTGACGATTGCACGACTTGGACTCTTTAACTTTCATGAGTAAAGACAGATAATTCTAGAGTTTTTGTAGTAGGTTAGAATTGAGTATGTTCTTATGCTAAAATTTTAGCCCATTTAGTAAATGGTAATTCTCTCTTAAAAAAATGACTACCAGAACCAAAACAAAAAAATACTATGAAAATACTTACCGCACTCAAATTTTCTTTTATTTTGATTAAATATTTATGAATTCATATATATCTTTTTCATTTAAAAAAAATTGGGTCATACAACCTATATCAATCTAACTATTATAATATTAACTTTAGTTTATTACAATATAAACTTTTTTTTAATGTGATTGTTATTATCAATTACATTTTTACATGTTTATTTGTTTTATATATTACCTTTTTAAATGTTCATGAATCTTATGATTCACGATACAAAATGATTTTCGTTACAAAACATAGACTCTTCGATTCGCGATTCGACTACATGGTTTTAGGTTCTCTAGTGAATTTTCTAGTTTTTCTAGCTTTTGAGTTGTTTCTTAATTCTCTTTTTTCATTTAAAACTTGTTTAGACAGTTGCATTGCATTTTACTTTTCTAGTTTTAGCTTAATTTAGGATGCATTTTCTAGATTTGAATAAGGAAAATTTGTAGCTTTTGATTTCAATAACTAGTTAGTTATAGTTGTAGATTAATTTAGCGAATTTGAGTTTATTTAGATAAGTTTAGGGTAGTTAGAAGGAAGTTTTTTTTTTTTTTTCGGTTGTTCTATTTTACTGCAGTAATTTTAGGCTAGTTTAGGTGCATATTCAAATTTTGGTTTTATAGCATAGTTATGATACTGTTTTGGTAGTTTTGGCATTAGGATATAGGTTTAGGATAGTTTTAAAATTTCTGCATAATAGAGTAGTAGTTGTTAGTTTTAAATGCATTACTAAGTTCTTGATAGTCAGCTTTTGTAGCTTTTTTTTGTTTTTCAAATTTAGCTCAGTTTTTAGCTTTCTTTTAGTATTTAAAAGTTGTTTATATAGTTTCTTTACGGTTCTAATTAGTAATCTAGTTAAGTTTACATTTTTAGCCTTTTTAGCCGAGTTTTTTAGGTTTTAATTAGTTAGATTTTGAGTCTATTGTTGTTTTTGCATTCCTTATTTAGTTTTTAAGTTTCTTTTACCATTTAAAAGTTGTTTAAAAATTCTCTTGAGCATTTCCCATTAGACTTTTAGTTTTTAAGAGAAGTTTTAGAGTGACGTCTTAGTTCTAGGTAGTGAAATAAATTTTGTTTTAAGGTTCAGTTTTAAAATGTAACTAGATTTTTTAGATTCCTTTTACTTTTTTAAACTTGTCTAGATAGTTTTAGTTCTCTTTTTACTTACTCTTTACAGATTTGTCTTTTTAAACTTGCCTAGGTAGTTTTAGTTCTCTTTTTACTTACTCTTTACAAATTTGCATGATGATAGTTGCATGGTTATCAAAATCGTGAATTAACTTGTTAACTCGACCGAGTTTACGAGCTCAGTCATGGCTTCCGAGTCAACTCGGAAAAAAACATGTTATTTGAGTGGAATCGGTGAACTCACACTAGTGCAGATTATTGTTTTTAACTCGCCTTATATGCCTCGGTTATCAAAAAACCGAAGCATATAATGACGCGGTGGCATTTTTGCAATTCCACCCAACTTTTATGCATCGGTTCACAGAACACCCGAAGCCAAAAACGGTGTTATGCTTCGGTTGATAAAAAATCGGTGCCAAAAGCTAGCATATGCCTCGGTTGCGGAGAATCGAAGCCAAAAACTCACATATTTGGCCTCTGGTGATTGACAACCGGTGCCAAAATGTGTGCCCTTTTTTCTTTTTCTTCTTCCCCGCCGCAGTCTCCATTTCTCTAAACAACTCCATTTCTCTCTTCTCTCTCCCTGCAACCTAGCCAATATGCTTGTCTTTTTTTCTTTTTCTTCCACCGCAATCTCCATTTCTCTCTTCTCTCTCCCTACAACCTACCCCTCCACCGTCACTGGTTCGCTGGTTCGCTGCCGCCCTAGTTCGTTGCAGCCACTGGTTCGCCGCCGCTGGTTCGCTGCCGCCCTAGTTCGTTGCCGCCACTGGTTCGCCGCTGCTGGTTCGTTGTCGCCCTAGTTCGTTGTCGCCACTGGTTCGCCGCCGCTGGTTCACTGCCGCCCTAGTTCGTTGCCGCCACTGGTTCGCCGCCGCTGGTTCGTTGCACCTCCATTTTAGGGTTTGTTGAAAAGGGTGGCTGAAATGCAAAGTGAAAGAAGGGCTGAAACCAGGGGGCTCAAACGTTGGCAGATCTGGGCATGTGGTCTGTGACGTAGGAGCTTTGTGCAGTGAGAAGGAGTGGGTTGGCGATGCGGTGACTGCCACAATTTTCTAAAACTTTTTTTCGGGGTTTACAACCGTGATGTATTTCTTAGGGATCATAATCGATTTCACCACTTCAGGGGAGGGCACTACTCATGTAACAACCATTGGTAGGGAAATTATATGCAGATGATAAAATCCGCCGAGTGTTACAGAAATGATTGCAAAGGGCAACTAGAATGTAGAATGGCTAACTTTGCTGCTGGTTATTTGTAGAAACTTGGTGAAATATATTTCCGATTTCCATCGTGCTCTGGAACGACTTACCACTGCAGTTGTGGTGTTCCAAAAAAATGTCCCCTATGGCCTCGGTTCTTACGTTACCCGAGGCAGAAAAAGCGCTTTATGGTTTCGGTTAACACCCTAGGCCAAAAGTCATACCTTTTGGCCTCACCCCAATATGCCTCGATTCTAAAACCGAGGCAGAATAACAAAAACAATCGGGGTCAAAAGCCCTTACTGCACTAGTGTCATTGCAAAATCGATGGAAAATTCTTTTTAAACAAAATGCAATCATATGAACTCACCAGATTAGGGTTTTTGTGTTTAATCCCCTTCTTCCTTCTTCTTCTGAACTCTCGTGCATCACAAACTCACTCACGCAGTTTGTCGCAATCCCTCACACAACACCTCACTATTTCTAACGTAGGCTCTCGCGCTCGTCGGGCACAACGTCACTATTGTTGTCGATCACCATCGTGTCGATCTCGCTCGTCGTCGCTCTGCATGTCGTCATCTAGCGTTTGTTGTTGGTCGTCGTTCCCCTCTGCACTTCACACGCCTTCCCCATAATTTTTAGGTTAAAAGATATAAATTAAATAAGGAAAAATGGTTGAATGACTACCCATTTTGACTACTTTCTTACTCCCAGACATGGAAAATAGGGTTAGAATTAATTTTTTTTACTTTGAAAAGAGGTAGTGTTGTAACATCCCTAAGGAATATTACTGATAATAAATAAATAAAAACCGAATTATAATAAAGTCCGCATTTAATATAAACTATTTCCCAAAACACGGGAAATTTAAAACTTTAATATATATAAAGTCATAAAAACCAGGAGTCCATAATTTCATGAAACTGAATTAAAACCAATGGCTCCCGCCAAGTTTACATGAGGTTCTCAAAACAAAATCATAAACATATACTATATGTATATACAAAATACCCCCTGCTAGCCCTCGCTCCAAGTCTATGCATCTCCTAGCCCACCTATCACATCATCTACTCCTGGATAACAAGATATCCAATCATCGCCACACACACACAGATAGGGTGAGTTATGAACAACAAAATATAAACAGATATATGTGAAATAAACATGTTTCCCAACCCAAAACAACATAAGTACAAAACTCATAATTTCCAAATCACTCAACCATGACCTCATAGTCCTTCATGAGTCATATGCATGAACTAGGTCTTGGGACTTCCCTGTGCTCCCACGAAACTGACTCATTCGTGGTCCAACCCTATGAGCCTATCTCGCTCATAGTCCTACCCTACAGACTCCTCGTCTGTAGTAAAAACATTCAAGTCTCACACTTGGACCCTGGTACGCACGCAATCACCATACTATGGACTCCTCGCCCAATAGTAGCTAACGGAAACATCACAGTTCCTTGCCCATCGTGCGCCTGAAACATACAATCACCATACTAAGGACTCCTCGCCCAATAGTAGCCGACGGGAACTTAACCAGTTCCATGCCCATCATGTGTCCAACCACCGAGCACATCCCAAACCCCTAATGGACTTAGTCCTTCAAGCCCAACACACCACAACACATGCATATACAATCTAACCATGGTATAACAACCAAACCCACTCACAAGCACATAAAAACATAGTAATTAGCATAAACTCGCTTAGGCTAGGGACCCCTCGCCCAAGCTAGACCCTCAATCTCGCTTAGGCTAGTCCACCTTGCCTGGGTGAGTTTAACTCAGCAACCAAACACGCCATCTCGCCTGGGTGAGTCACACGTTCACCCAAACACCCATTCCCACCTCGCCTGGGCTAAAAATACACGCGAAGCACTAAACATGACCAAGACATCTCGCTTAGGCGAGGCCATCTCGCCTGAGCGAGACTCTGGTTCGCTCAAAACCCATAAAACCTCGCCTGGACGAGAAATCGCGCTCAACATGAGCACACCTCCTTGCTATCTCGCTTAGGCAAGCCATTCTCGCCTAAGCGAGAGTGTCACTCGCTCAACAATAACATAGCTCGCCTAGACGAGCTACAAGACCTTTAAATCAGAAGAGTAGCTCTGCAATTCTCGCTTAGGCGAGATGGACTCGCTTGGGAGAGACTTGCAGGGTTTTGCCTCTGTACACGCACACAAATACTCGAAACATACCCAAACCAATCCCAAATTGCAACCAAACATGTTCAAACAACTTGTATCATCAACCAAGCCCTATATATACAGTGCAACACATTTGAATCCTCTGAACCTGCATATTGGCCATGACCCAAAAATAACAACACCAAAACCCTCATTCTAATCATATAATGCATCACATGGTTATGCACACAACCTCAAACCAATCAACTTCTCAATCACTGCACATAATACACGAATTTCATGCCAAACAGAGATCAATTATGAAATCCATGACACAGAACCATATACATATTACGAAATTCACACGCACAAAGAAAAGCTCCCTTAACCTGGATTGAGTGCTCAACAATTGCGAAGACAGAGCCCCCTTGACTCAAAATCCTTTCTTGCTTCAACCCTTGCGTCTCAAAACTCAGTTCACCCTCTCACACTCGTGTTCCTCTCTCAAGCAAATTCCAGCAATGCCAAAACCCTTCCCTTTACCTAATTTTTGGCTTTTATATGTGCCTTTAAGATAGGTATTAAAAATAAAACGAGTTTTGGGCCTTAAATTTCCTCTTCAATATTACTTATTTAATAAATTCCCAGCCCCCTTGGGGGCCCATTTTGCTAGGCTTTTCTTTACCCCTTCACATTCATATCACCACTATTAGTTAGCAAAAACAAAACTTATTATTTGCCCACCAAGGTTTGAACCCATGACCTTCCACTCATAAGGCCATATCACAACCACTATGCCAAATCACATTTGATGATACTCACAAATCAACAATAGTTTACAATACCAATCACATACTCATACATATCCTAACAAAAAACAATAACACATAAAAAGCATACATAGGACTCGAACCAAAGTCCTCTCACACAATCAAAGTACTCTCAACCACTTGAGCTAGTACTTTTCCACGTCACATTAAACAACAATTAATGCAATAAAGGCGGCTTCTACCCGCATTTATTAATTAATTAATTTTCCCAGGTCTTACATTACCCCCACCTTTTAAAGTTTTCGTCCACGAAAATAAGACTTACCAGTAAAGAGATGAGGATAAGACTTCCTCATGAGGTCCTCCATCTCCCACGTCATCTCTTGGGTTGCCTCGTCCCAAAGAACCTTCACAGTCCAAATCTCCTTCCCTCTGATCTATTTGACTTGAGAATCTAGAATCCTCACTGGTCCAACTCCAAGAGTCAGGTTCTCACGCACCTGAACATCATCCTGCTCCAACACATGAGTAGGATCTGCCACGTACTTCCTCAACTATGATACGTGGAAAACATTGTGCAGGTTTCCCAAGTGAGGTGGCAATGCAATCTCATACGCCACCGGTCCAATTCGCCTCGTAATCTGATATAGACCGATGAATCGAGGGGTCAACTTCCTTGACTTCAATGCTCTCCCAATACCTATTGTAGGTGTAACTCTGAGAAATATGTAGTCACCAGCCTCAAACTCGAGTGGCCTCCTCCTCTTATCTGCGTAGGATGTCGCACGCATCCGTTCCTGTATTACCCTTACCTTCTCAGTGGTCTGTTGTAAGAACTATGGACCAAGTACCACAGCTTCCCCATCTTGCTGCCAACACAAAGGTGTTCTACACCTCCTATCATACAAGGCCTCGTACGGTGCCATCCCGATGCTGGAATGGTAGTTGTTATTATAAGTGAACTCCACTAGTGGTAGCACATCACTCCAAGTCCCGAGGTGATCCAGAACACACGTTCTCAATAAGTCCTCCAGAGACTGTATGGTTCTCTCAGACTGGCCATCCGTCTGAGGATGATATGTCGAGCTCATCTTCAACTGAGTACCCAAAGTGTTCTGCAACGACTGCCAGAACCTCGAGGTAAACCTCGGATCTCTATCCGATATGATACTCTCAAGCACACCATGTAATCGGACTATCTCCCTGACGTACAACTCTGCCAGCTTATCTAGGGACATCTTCTGATTAATAGGTAGAAAGTGAGCACACTTCGTTAGTCGATCCACTATTACCTATATAGAATCATGGCCCCTCACTGACCTTGGTAGATGAGTAACAAAATCCATGGAAATGTTGTCCCATTTCCACTGGGGAATCTCAAGAGGCTCTAACGTACCACCTGGCCTCTGGTGCTCTATTTTTGGTTTCTGACACACTAGACAAGATGCCACATAGTCTCCCACATCAGTTTTCATAGCAGTCCACCAAAAAGTCGCCTTCAAGTCCTTGTACATCTTAGTCATACTTGGATGTATGCTAAGACGACTCTTATGCCCTTCATCCAAGAGCATTTTCCTCAGTACCCGACTGTTGGGTATACACACCCTCTCTCTGAATCGCAGGATGCCATCTCTACCCATCCTGAAGTCTTTCCTCTTCTCTATGCCCAACTCACTAATGATATGCTGCAATTCCTGGTCCTTGCCCTGTTCCACCCGAACCTCATCCATGAATTCATTAGTGATCCTCAACATGTTGCACCTTATGTGATCTGTCTCCATATCCAATCCCAGATTCATATCTCGCAGCTTCTCGATTAACTCCAACTCCTTAATCATCATGGCCGACACATGAGATTTCTTCCTGCTCAAAGCGTTTGCTACAACATTAGTCTTACTAGGATGGTATAATAGCTCAAAGTCGTAGTCCTTCAGGCATTCCATCCAGCGCCTCTGACTCATATTCAATTCTTTCTGATCAAACAAGTATTTCAAGCTCTTATGATCACTGAATACCTAAAACTATGCCCCATACAAGTAGTGCCTCCATTTTTTTAGAGCAAAAACCACCGCCGCCAATTCTAAATCGTGTGTAGGATAGTTTTTCTCATGCACCTTCAGCTGACAAGATGCATAAGCAATAGGCCATTTCTCCTTCATCAACACACAACCTAGACCCTGGTATGAAGCATCACAGTATACCTCAAACATCTTGGCGGTGTCAGGAATAGCTAGTATGGGTGCAGTAGTCAACCTCCTCTTCATATCCTCAAAGCAGACCTCACACTCATCTATCCAAGAGAAAGGCTGGTCCTTCCTAGTGAGTTGAGTTAAGGGACTCACCAGCTTGGAGAACCCCTCCACGAACCGCCTGTAATAACCCGCCAGACCCAAGAAGCTCCTCACCTCAGTAACAGTATGTGGTCGTTCCCAATTCACCACTATTTCAATCTTTATTGGATCCACCGATATACCTTGGGCTGAGATTACATGACCCAAGAACTGTACCTCATCCAACCAAAATTCACACTTTGACAGCTTCCCATACAGTTTATGCTCTCTGAGAATTCCTAGCACCACTCTCAGATGATCTGCATGTACATCCCGATCCTTCGAGTATATCAATATGTCGTCAATAAACACAACAAAAAATTGATCAAGTAGTGGCCCTTGAATAGCAATAAAATCCAAAATTAAACCATATTCTCGTTTTTTTTCATTAACCAAGTACTAAGACCTATAAAAGGCAAATTTTGAAAGGAGAATAGGGTTTTGAAGACTGTTTTCTGAGAGCTTTAGAGGGAGAGCAAAAATAGAGAGTGAAAAAGGGAATTGGGAGTGAATTAGAGAGGAGAAATTGAAGTGGCGATAAAGCAAGTTAGTGGAGATCAAAGGAACCTCCCAAAGTCAAGTTTTAAGCAAGGAAAAATTCAGGTTAGGGGAGCTGAACCCGTATTATTAAGTTTTTGTTGGATTGTATGAGATTGATGACCTATTGCCATGGATTTCGTGTTGGTCAAGGGGTGAATTTGGGGTTGGGTGATTGGGTACTGTTTTATTGAGAATTTCCCTAATTTCATGAATATGATGGGTATTATGTGCTGTGTATGCTGTTATGGTGTGAAATTGGGGTTGGGAGTCTCTATTGCGTCAAAATTATGTTGTTCTGTTGGTGCACTATTGTCAAACTGAATTGGTATGTTTTGGGAGTGTGTTGGGTCTCTGGTGTAATGCTTGTGTGCGTGAAACAATGCCAGAGCCTGTAATTCTCGCTCAGGCGAGATATGCAGGGACTCGTACCTTTTCCTGCTCGAGGTTATCGCTTAGGCGGAGGATTTTGGGTTTGGGCGAGAGGTCATCTCGCTTAGGCGAGTGAGTCTTGCCTAAGCGAGAATTCGAGAGGGTTGGTGATTTGGTTTGACATCCCGCTCAGGCGGGAATCCCAATCTTTTTGAGCGAAAGAATGTCTCGCTCAGGCGAGAGCCTCTCGCCAAAGCGAGAACGCGAAGAATGTTTTGTTGTTGGCTTGTGATGAAGGATTGACCTCAACCAAGGATGGAGGCACATGCTTAAGAAGACTAAGCATGTTTAGAAAGGAAGTTCACTAATCCTTCATCCCTTTCATTTGTGTTTGTTATTTTTGATTCCCTAAGTTGACTTAGTTGAATCAACTTTAGTTGACTTAGTTGAATCAACTTTAGTTGACTTGTTGACCTTTGACTAGGTTTGACTTGTTGACTATAGTTGACTTGACTTAAGCCAACATGCTAATCTTTGTTTATTAGCTTTGTAGGTTAATTAGGAGTAAGAAAGCAATGCTAGGTGGCGCATGGTGATTGGGGAGCATAAATGATGTGGAGGAGATAGTAAAACAAAGACATAAAGCATAAAGTAAAAGGCATAAAGCAAGTGTACCTATGTACCTTTGGTCTCCTTTGTTTTTAGCACACTTTGACCACTTTTGGAGACATATGAGACACCTTCTTGGTCTCCTTTAGTGCTAGAACGAAATTAGCCTTGCACACACCATAGTTAGCTCTTTTGTCTCTCATTTTTGTAACCTTATTTGACCTAGTTTCTAGAAGCTAGGGTTAGGTTTTTGTAGAGACATCCTTAGGTATCTTTTATTTGCTTAGAGGCTCCTAAACTCTTCTATATAAGGGGTGTTCCTAGACATGTAAAAGGGTTGAACATTTTAAAGTAAAAACACTCTTGTGTCTCAACCATTTGTGAGAGTTTCCCCCATGGGGAGTGAATACTTTTAAGCCTTATCTTGCATAGCAAGTGGCGGCACACATCCACTCATCTTCAAGGTTGCCATGGCTTCTAGCCTAGCCTTGTAGTGGCGTGCTTCTCACATTTTTACCATTCCTTTCCTTTCCATTTTATGTTTTCTTCTTCCTTTAATTGTTTTTAGGTTTCTATGGTTTTTGTGCTTTCCATTTCCTTTTTTTTTTGAATCAATCCATCATCTTCTTCTCTTGAGCTTTGTGAAAGGAACCTTCACATCTAGATAGCATGCTATCTTAATGTCCAGTGGGGATTTCACTTAGCTTTCTTAATCAACTCACACCATATTCAATAATCTTAAAAGAAAACAAGAGAATCCTTCATCAACTTGACTCGTAGCTCAGGCGAGAGGTTTGATTTTTTGGGCGAAAAGTGATCTCACCCCAGCGAGTGTAACTCGCCTAAGCGAAAATTCGAGGGCTAGTTTTGTGTGTGGTGCTCGCTCAGGCGAGGTAACCTAGCCTAAGCGAGATGAACTGGAATGCCTAGGCAAGAGTTGGAAGTTTAAGTTAAGGATGGATGGATGATAGGTTTAAAGGCAATAAATTTTGAGGTATTGGATGGATTGAAGTTTGAATGGTGATGCATGATTTATAAGGCTTCTGGGGTATCTTAATGGTGAGCTTGCTGGTGTTCCATGGGTTGTGGCCTGGAACGTATCCTTAGGTTATGGCCCAGGATAGGGGTTAAGCATGTGGCATTCTATGGGTTGTGGCCTGGAATGACTTCCCTTGAGTTGTGGCTCGGGATAGCGAATGAACACGAGGAACCTTTGAGTTGTGGCTTGGGTTGGCGAGTGTTGCCGGTGTGAGTGTGCTGGTTGTGGCCAGTACGGATGGGTCCAGATGGATTGCCCTCCTTAGTGTTTTGTTGACGAGTTTGGTAGTCTTGGGACGTTACGGTGTGTGATCCATAGCATGGTTTCTGCACGTGCTCTATCGGTTGTGGCCGATAGATGTGGCAGCAAGGCGCTTTAAGATACTTAATAGAAGATGTAGAACACTGCTAACATGGTTGTGGCCATGTGGAAGAGCTAGAACGAGTCTCCCTGATGTACATTAATATACATGGTTGTGGCCATGTGGAAGGAAGGTAACGAGTCTTCCACGAGGTGCATCGGTATACATGGTAGCGGCCATGTGATAGAATGGAGTAAGTTCTACGGGAAATGAAAGGATATCATATATGGTTGTGGCCATGCGGTATAAGAGAAGAGTTTTGTGTTATTGATGTATTATTTTTATCAATTATACATGTATATATGTGTTTGGTATATTTTTATGTTTTATCTTTTAGCTCACCCTATCTGCTTGTGTTTGGCGATGATCGTGTACGCGGTACACGTGGGCAGGTGATGTTGCAGGTGGAGCTGGTGAGGCTTAGCTGCGGAGAGGGGATTATCATGGGATCTTTACATTTATGTTTTCTTTATTTTATTTGAAATAGGTTGTAAAGGCTCATGGCATATTTTGACTAAACTTGTAGTTTTGTATTTATGGACGTTTTAGTGAATTAATAAAGTTTTAATTTCCCGTGTTTTTGGGAAATGAGGTATTATTAAATGCAGTGTGATTAATTACTTTGTTTTATTTTATTAAATTCGTAATATCCTGACGGGATGTTACATAATGTGGTGGTGTGTATTTTGTTGGAAATCTATAACTCTGATGTGTTGCATGTTGAGAGTATTTTGCATTTCTTGAAGACTCTTAATAAAATTAAGTGTTGTGTGAGGTTTTTCGTACCTAGGAATGGTGATTCTTTCATCTGTGTGAAGCAGTGGAAAGGGATCCTCTTCGCCTGTATGAAGCAGTGGTAGAGGATTGGTTCGAGTGTTGTACCCTCTCACTTGTGTAAAGTAGTGGGGAAGTGAAAAATGTTTCACCTTATTTTGACTCATTGCGAGTATAGTGTTCGTTGTGCGATGCATCGACATTTTTACTCATAATTCCTTGAGGAATAAGGGAAATAATATGGTTGCAATAGTGGGAAACATTAAACCATTTGTTCTAGGAAACTAGATGTTGTTGTGGGGTGAGAGGTCGCGGAAAACCAAAGCTTGATTATGATCACTATGTTTGTGTGTTCAAACCAAGGGTGGATTGTGATCATAATGTTTTCATGTTACTTAAATGTGACGTTGAATATTATTGGACATGTTTTATTTATGAATTTCTTTTATGGATCTCATTGTTTATGGTTAGCTTACCCCTATTTCTTTGTTTGTGTGTTTGTTGCATGTGCGATGATCGTATAATGTGTGCGTTATACGGGAGCATATGGTAATGCAGATGTTTCTGACACGAAGTAGATTGCGGAGAGAATGGAATGGACTCGGGGGTTTATTATTTCTTTAGTTGATTTCAATCAAACAGTGAAGACTATGAAAATTTCTTTTGTTTTCTAGTATTTAATTGGATCTTTGCTTTTTTTTATTATTACTATCAACAATGGAAGTTTTGGACTACCTATTTATATTTAAATTATAAGTTTTTTTTAAGTGCCTTTTTGTGATATAATCGTTTTACTTTTAAATAAAAAGAGCAATGATATCCTAAATTTAGGGTGTTACACATTTTGTGGACCAATTAGCTCCAACAATATTTATTAGGTTCAATATACATGCACCCATGCTTTGAAGGTCACGTGAGTCACTATTAATGGTGAACAATTTGAGTACCCAAAAATCAGACCCAGATGATCTTTTTGTTGAAAAAGTAATGGGCAAGTCACCATGTAATGCATTAGGGGTCACCAGTTAATGCAAGACTTGTTATCATGTGTGTGATGTTGCTATTATGGGCAAATTATTCCTCATCGATTTCTGTTAGGAGTAAATATACCTTTTATACATGTTACTGAGGTATTCTAGGACACTATCAAGATTTTAGTTGTGGACTTCCTTAAAACAGAGCAAGGAGAAAATTGTTGTGCAAAAAGTACAAGGAAGGTCACCACTTATTACTTCATAGGGTCAACACTAGTTGATCTTTTTGTACAAAAAGTAATGAGCAGGTCACCATGTAATGCATTAGGGGTCACCAATTAATGCAACTTTTGTTATCATGTGTTTAATATGGCTATTGTGGGCAAATTATTCCTCACCAATTTCTGTTAGGAGTAAATATATGTTTTATACATGTTGCAGTATTCTAGGACACTATCAAGGTTTTAGTTGTAGACTTCCTTACAACAGAGTAAGGGTGAAACTGTAGTTCAAAAAGTACAAGGAAGGTCACCACTTATTACTTCATAGGGTCAACACTGTGGTGACGTCCAAGAAGACTTCAAACCAAGAAGAACGTGATGAAGGATTATCTTGTTCCTTTTTAAGATTATTGAATATGGTGTGAGTTGATTAAGAAAGCTAAGTGAAATCCCCACTAGACATTAAGATAGCAAGCTATCTAGATCTGAAGGTTCCTTTCACAAAGCTCAAGATAAGAATATGATGGATTGATTCAAAACAAAAAGGAAATGGAAAACACATAAACCATAGAAAACCAAGAACAATTAAAGGAAGAAGAAAGCATAAAATGGAAAGGAAAGAAATGGTAAAAATGTGAGAAGCACGCCACTACAAGGCTAGGCTAGAAGCCATGACAACCTTGAAGATGAGTGGATGTGTGCCACCACTTGCTATGCAAGATAAGGCTTAAAAGTATTCACTCCCTAGGGAGGAAACTCTCACAAATGGTTGAGACACAAGAGTGTTTCTACTTCAAAATGTTCAACCCTTTTACATGTCTAGGAGCACCCATTATATAGAAGATTTTAGGAGTCTCTAAGCAAGTAAAAGATACCTAAGGATGTCTCTACAAAAACCTAACCCTAGCTTCTAGAAGCTAGGTCAAATAAGGTTACAAAAATGAGAGACAAAAGAGCCAACTATGGTGTGTGCAAGGCTAATTTCGTTCTAGCACAAAAGGAGGCAAAGAATGTGTCTCATATGTCTCTAAAAAATGGCCAAAGTGTGCTAAAAACAAAGGAGACCAAATGTACATAGGTACACTTGCTTCATGCCTTTTACTTTATGATTTATGCCTTTGCTTTACTCTCTCCTCCACATCATTTATGCTCCCCATTCACCATGTGCCACCTAGCATTGCTTTCTTACTCCTAATTAACCTACAAAGCAAATAAACATAGATTAGCATGTTGGCTTAAGTCAAGTCAACTATAGTCAACAAGTCAAACCTAGTCAAAGGTCAACAAGTCAACTAAAGTTGATTCAACTAAGTCAACTTAGGGAATCAAAAATAACAAACACAAATGAAAGGGATGAAGGATTAGTTAACTTCCTTTCTAAACATGCTTAGTTTTCTTAAGCATGTGCCTTCATCCTTGGTTGGGGTCAATCCTTCATCATCCTCCCTTTCTTGGAGAGAATTTGACCACAAATTCTTTAAGCCTTTGTAAATGGAGCTTGACTTGATTTGGGGGAGGTTTTGCGACTCCCTTTTATGAGCTCTTGTTCCATCTTTTCTAAGGGTACTATCCCTAGCTTTGGTTAGGCCATCCCTCTTTTCTTGACCACTCTTCTTCTCATGCTTGCGCATTGGGTCTTCCTTTTGAGCCTTGCAAGAGAAGAAAGAATGGTGATGTCCATCTTGCTTTGAAAATCTTTTTTTAGAGGCAAGTAACACTTTGGAGGTAACTTGCTCTTTTTCTTTTTCATCTTTTCTCCTATCTTTCACTTTATTTTGGTCTTCATTTGCTTGATTGGGTGAGAGAGGTAGGAGTGTGAACTTCTTGCCTTTGAAGGAGAAAGCATAGGTGTTAGCATGGCCATCATAAAAGACTTTTCTATCAAATTGCCATGGCCTACCTAACAAAATATGAGTTTCTTCCATAGGCACAACATCACATAACACCTCATCTTTAAAATTTCCAATTGAAAAGTTAATGAGGACTTGTTGAGTTACTTTAATGTTGATTCAACTAAGTCAACTTAGGGAATCAAAAATAACAAACACAAATGAAAGGGATGAAGGATTAGTGAACTTCCTTTCTAAACATGCTTAGTCTTCTTAAGCATGTGCCTTCATCCTTGGTTGGGGTCAATCCTTCATCAGAACGGATGCAGAGACCAAATGTTGCACCAATCCCTGCGTGTTCAAAAGCCTCTTTCAGTGGATTTCACAAGGAATAATTACCATTCGCAGAACGGAACAAAGAAGGTGCCTTTCGTTGGGAGGGTGGATTTTCGACAAAGACGACCGGCATGGTAGATTTTGCAGGCACAATGGAGAGGTTGTAAGTATTTTGACGCCTATGTGAATGGTATGGAAGGGTCAGCGAGGTTTTTTTTCAAAAACCGCGTCCACTCTCACCGCTTCTTTTTTTCACTCCCACGGCTCAATGGTAAGTTAACATTCATTAACAATCATGTGCCATTGCCTCTTTTCAAAGTATAAAAAAATTCTAAACCCATTTTCCACATCAGGGAGTAAGAAAGTAGTTAAAATGGGTAGTCATTCAATCATTTTCCATTAAATAATGTTATGTTATGTTAGTGTTATAGTGTGAGCTTCAGCACTACACTTGTTTCCTTCTCAAGCATGTTTAGTTAACTTTTAACTTTTAAAAACAATGTTTATTTATAACATTTTTAATTTTATAGTGAAAAACTAATACAATTATAATAAAACAAAATATCTTGGAATTGTTCTAACTAAGTTGAGTACAATTACAAAATTTTTATGAACTTATTTATTTCAAGTATTTTTAAGTTATATAATTTTTTGTGCTTAGTGAAATTAGGATGTCATTTATATAAATTATAAGTTTTTTCATGTAAGTATAACTCTTACGAGTTTACGATTCGAGTTTACTGGACTCTCACAAGTTTACAGTTTACGTAAACTCTCAAGTTTGACAACCTTGGATAATTGTGTTAATTCTAGTTTTTTATTGCTAGTGTCTCATTAAATTCTAAAATTGAGTGGATGATTTCTAGTAGTTTTTCGCATCTTGGTTCAATTAATTTCAATAGTTTTTGTAGGATAGAGAAGTGGCATTTCAGTTTTGGCAAACATTAACCTTTGAGAGTTTTTGTAAGACCCGTAAGATTTAATTAATTAAATAAATAATTAATTAATAAATGCGGGTGGGGAAATGATTATGACATTAAATTATGGTTGGTATAACATGGAAAAGTGCTTGCTCATGTGGTTGAGAGTATTTTGATTATGTGAGAGGACTTGGGTTTGAGTCCTATGTATGCTAACTTTTGGGTGTTATTGTTTTATTATTTAAATCTATGTAATCATGTTTTGCTATAATGTGATAATTGAATTATGGTTGTTAGCAAGAAACATGAATTGGCATGATGGTTTGGCATTGATTTGGCAATTGCATGGTTATGGGTTTAAGCCTTGGAGAAATTACATTACACTTTATATTTTTTGGTATTTTTGGCTTTAGCTTGAATATGGAAAGGTGGAAGGAAAACCCTAAGTAAGTGGGCAGCAGGGGCGGATTATACAAGGAGCGGGGAGGGGCCCTGGCCCCCCAAAATTTTTTTGATTTTTTTTAAAATTATATATATTTTTTTATTTTTTTTTATTTTATATATTTTTAAAATTTTGATTTTTTTTAATTATAAGTAATATATTTTAAAAATTGATAAAAATTAAATTGTGTCTTTTTTAAAATTTTTTTATAAAACACAATATTATGTTAATAAATAATAAAACATAAAATTGAATATAATAAAGAGTATAAATATTTATGTTTAATTATTTTTTTATCTTTGTTTTTTGTCAAAAATGTCAAATTTTGACTAAAAAATTAAAACCAAATTGAGACTAAATCAACTAGAGGACCAACTTACATTTTTGGAAACAAAAACCAAAAAAGTAATTAAAACAAATATTTTACTCAACAGATATTTTTTATTTTATTTTTTATTATCTTTTTAGGTTTTCACAAATTTATACTCATCTTTCAGCCTCATATGTTTTCTTTTTGTTTTTGAAGAAAAAAAAAGTTAAACACAGACTCATTACTTTTACTCTCTCATTTTCATTTGTTTTCTTTCTTCCTTGAAGAAAAAAATGTAACTCTCTTGTCTCACTTGATAATAAACTATTAGGTTAATAGTTATTAACATTATTTTTTATTACATGAATCTTTGTATATTTATTTTTTATTAATATAGAAGAAAAAATAATGTATTATGTGTTTTTTCAAATCGATTTTGTGACTTGATTATAATATATTTTTATTTTAATAATTAGTTTTCTCAATTTTTCATTAGATGATGATAAAATATTCTTTAATATTAACTCTTTTAAAAGTATATTGATAAAGAATAAAACGGCTTTTTTGTATTTAGGGGTCGTTTTAAATTCAATTTTGTAAAAATGGGTCCGTTGAAATTTTTTTTGCAAAATAGGGTCAAGTCGTCGTGGTGGAGGACGACATTAAGGTTGAAGCCGTCCTCCACCGTGCCGGTTTCTTTTTTTTTTTTTCTTCCTAAAAGTGAAATCGTGCTCTCAGAGATCGGTTTCTAATTATTTTAAAAGTGAAGTCGTCCTTGGGTCTGACGACTTCACTTTTTGGGTTTTTCTCTTCTTTTTTTTTTACGCATGACAGCGTCACAATCTCTGTCTGGTGAACACTCATCAAGAAGCTACAATGTTCAAAAATTAATTTGAAACCAACAAAAGATTGAAACAAGAAAACATTCAACGTAATAAATTGACCAACTGAATGGAATATTGCACGTTCCATTAGAACAAGCTGCAGCAATATTGTAAAGAAGTGGAAGAATAGCCACAAGCAAGCACAGAAGAGAACTCATTGGGACAATGATCCAAGAAAAAAAAACCACACAGAATACAATTACGATATGAATAATGAGCTTTATTTTGTCTCGGCTGAGAAAACTAAGAAAATTACAGGGGTCAACCGTTTTGGTCCTTGAATTTAAATTAATATTTTCGATAACGCTTATTAATTAATACAACGTCGAATAATTAATTACAACGAAAGTTAAAGTTTTAATTAATACTTATCATGAAGAAGGTTGACAATGTATTTTAAAAAAAAACTAAATAATATATAATTAAAAATATATATATAAAGCTGAATGTAAAAAATAAAAAAAACAAAAAAATCAAAAAGTGAAGTCGTGAGGTCCAAGGACGACTTCACTTTTAAAATAAACAGAAACCGGCTTCTGAGAGCACGGTTTTGCTTTTTGAAAAAAAAAAAAAAAAGAAACCGGCACGGTGGAGGACGACTTCAACCTTAATGTCGTCCTCCACCACGACGACTTGACCCTATTTTGCAAAAAAAAATTTCAACGGACCCATTTTTACAAAATTGAATTTAAAACGACCCCTAAATACAAAAAAGCCGAATAAAACCATAGATTCATTCTTTAAAGATGGTAGAAGAGAAGTTGTTGATAAAGATGAAAAACTAGATAGATTTTACTTTTTTACATATTTTGAAGTATTGTACTAATGATCTAACCTAACGATCAAATTGTCCAATTAGAAGAGTTATTTTTTAAAGCATTATCTAATGATTCAATATAATAATCAAATAAATATATTGCTTTGGCCCCTTCATATTTTGTGGTCAAGATCTGCCACTGGTGGGCAGCCAAAGGAGGCTAGATAGGCAACCGTAGGTGAGTTAATGGGACATTACATCCTATTCAATGCCATTTTCGTTTTGGGATTAATCACCTATCTTTAGGCATCTTTTAAAAGGCGAAATTAGGACCACTGGTGGGTGATCAAAGGAGAATCTCCCAAATTGCCAAAGTTTAAGCTAAAGGATCCAGGTTAGGGGAGCTGGACTCCATAATTTTTATGCTCATTATTAATAGTGTGTAATTGTATGGTATATTGGATGTTTGTGCTCTGTTAAATTCTTATAATTTTACGTTTCTGGAATTTTCCAGAAACCGCCTGGCGGGTGATGAACCACCGTAAGACGACTCATGCAATTTCATGTGTTTCTGGGTTCTTGGAAGAGGAACCGCCTGGCGGCACACTCCCGGCCGCCAGGCAACGCAAGCCTTTTAGCCATTTTCCTGGGTTTGTTGATGAAGCGCCTGGCGGGACTAGTTGAACCGCCAGGCGGCGCGGGGCAGTTTGGCTCGTTTTGGGTTTTCTAGAATTCTTGGTTAAATCTGATCGGGCGAAAGTTAGTGGGGAATATTATAGAGTGATAATGTTAATCCAACAGTAGGTATAATCACCTAATTAATTGCTTAAGTGAATGGAACAGTGAGTATAAGTTTATGGTTTGAAGGTGTGTTAATCTTTGATTACTATCTGAACTGAATTACCGTGAATTGGACGTAGGAATAATGATCAATGTGATTAAATATGGAATTGTTAAGATTATGCTTGGACTGGCATTGTGATAACGCTGTCGTTGACGCGTTCAAATTAATACTACTTATCTATAACAACTTCAGTATTGTTAAGAAAGTAGTCAACAAAATAGTAAGGGTAAAGTAACCCAAAGTCGTCTCCCAACGAACACAGAATTGATTTTTAACAAATTAGTTCTTATAAAACTATACAAGAGTTAGTCAAATAAAATTATAAAAAAATATAGGGGATTAAGATAAACAAAGATAGAAATAAAATTTAAAAGATAAAAAAAATAAAAAAAATAGTAAAGAAAATAGATTGATTCCATTGCTTTTTCAAAATAGATTCATCATCGGTTATCTAAAGATTATTGCTCAATTAATTATTGTTGTAGATTTACAAATTAATCAATGTAAAGTCTCAATGAATTTGTTGGCGTTCTCACTTTTAACCAAAGTACAGTCTCAATTAAAAGTGAGAACTTTTAGATTATCCATAGTAAATTCAACCAAAGTACAGTCTCAATCAAATTTTACTATGCCTAATCATGTCTATTCTTTTATCTCCTCACCAAATAAAAAGCTTAATTAATCAAAGTAAAGTCTCAATTAATTTTCGTTAGAGTAAATACCTTTAATCAAAGTAAAGTCTCAATTATTGGTAAAAACTCATTTAATCATATGAAAGTTTCTAAATAAAATCAAAGTAAAGTCTCAATTAAATTTAAAAACCCTTGACTCATATGATCAATATGCATATAGATTTAAAATCATTACTTTTTATGTGATTCAAAGATAAAAGACATAGATAAATTAAAACCTCAACAATAATAAAAGGAACAAAGAAATTAATTCATTCTAACCTCAAAATCCATAATGAAATTACAATGGAATCAACCCAAGAAGTTTAGCAATCCATGAAATACAAAAGAAGAATAGAGAGAAGAAAAGAGAGAGAAAGGAAACGAAATTAGGTCCCCCTAAGGGTTCCTAAATTCCGAAGTGCCGAGCTTGTCCTTTTTCTGCTTCTCCCTTGGTCTCTTTATATAGGAATTGGATTGGGCTTTTCTGTTGCTAAAATCTCTCAAATATCTTTTAAAATAAAGATAAAGATAAATATTTAAAAATATTTGGAGAGATATAGACTATTTGACAAATATAATTGGTTGATAATATCAATATCTAATATAATTAAATTAATTAATTAATTAAAGATATATGATAAATTATCACCAATTAGTATTTGTATTAATTTTCCAAATCAACCCTTTGCAATCTCCTTACATTATCTTCTAAATAATCTAATATCTTCAAGATATATTTGTTTGTTGTGGAACTAAAAAGATTCAAGAGGATCTTGTCATATTTAAAAAGATTTGGTAGTTATTATCTTTTAATATTTTATGATATAATTAAATAAGATAATTATTTAAAAATATCAAATAAAATATCTAAAGATATATTTTTCCCAAATTATCTTCTATCATAAAGATAAAGAAAATCGCAAGGTCCAATTTTTTTGTTCCTCTCTTCTTGGTTTAGCCAAACTTCTTCACTTTTTCAAGTTTTTCTTGCCGTCTTCATGCAATGCTTGGCTTGAATTTTTGTGCTTTTGATAATTTCTTATTCTTGGATTTATCTTTAAGGTGTCATGAAGCTTTAATTAATATATTTCCACACCTCCATGAGCTCAACTTAGCTGCAGCTGCACTAACACACCTCAAAATATCCAACGAACATTTATGCAACTAAAAAGCTATTTTTAACATGTTTTTGTATCTCAAGCTCAATAAACCCAATTATAGGAAATCCCAATTAAATCACTCTTTAAGCACACAAATTCAATTAAATACCCAGAATTAAACATTAAATGAGGGCAAAAATACGCACTCATCACATTGCATTGTAGTGGGAATTCACAAAGAAGGAGAAATGGTGGGGTTTTGGGTGCGGGAAAAATCTGGAAAATTGTCCAAATGGTAAGCACCGCCTGGCGGCACAGGGGCTAGCTGCCAGGCGCCAGCGCAGTGGCGGTGCTGCTGCAGGTTGAATTTGTCGAGCGCTGAGGTTGGATTCTATTTCCGTTGGGTTAAGATCAGTAGATGGAATTTTGTGATATTTGGGAAGGTTTGATGTTGGAGTCGTGTATGAACTATAAGGGTGAGAATCACCTTAGGAGGTAGTGATATCAGATATTAGAGGTCTTCCTATATTATGGCGTAATACATATTATGAATACCGAATAAGTTGGGTGCAAGGGGGGGTGGGTTAGAGAATTAACCAAATATGGCGAATTAGAGATCAAACAGTGTAACAGGTCAACCTCTTATTGGTAAAGGACCTAAGAGCACTAATAGGTAAAGAAGGAAGGAGCTGAATGTTATGATTGAATGGGTTCTGTTATCAAGTTATGAAGTAAGGATTGGACCTCACCATTGTTAGTACCCACTTAAGTTAGATGATACCAGGGATTGAACAGATGGAAATGAGGTAAGAAATTGTGCTAGACATGAGCAGAAAAACTAGTACGTGTTGTACTGTCATGGCGCCTAGCGGTGGGACGTGAACCGCCAGGCGGTAGCGGGATCACAGTGGGATCTTGAGGTTTGGTGCGCCTGGCGGCGGGGGCAGTCCCGCCAAGCAGTCGCTGCGGCGAGAGGAATTTTAAGGCGTTGTGCGCCTAGCGGTACGCGACACCCACCAGGCGGTCTGGAAGCTGGCAGTGCCTGGCGATACGTGTCACGCGCCAGGCGATTGTACTACTGCAGCATGGAATTTTGGTTGTGGCATCATGATCTACAAGTCATCTAGCGGTGCTTTAAAGGTGGGATTGTTATTGTTCCTTGAGTTGTAGCTCGGAACATATCCCTTGAGTTGTGGCTCGGGATAGGGGTTAAGCACATGGTATTCCTTGAGTTGTGGCTCGGAATAGCATCTCTTGAGTATTGGCTCGAGATGGCGGATGAACACGAGGAACCCTTGAGTTGTGGCTCGGGTTGGCGAGTGTTGCCGGTGTGAGTGTGCTAGTTGTGGCCAATACGGATGGGTCCAGATAGATTACCCTCCTCAGTTGTTGGCTGACAAGTTTAGTAGTCTTGGGACGATACAGACTATGTTCGTATATGGGAACTCTACCTGGCGTTACGGTGTATGATCCATAGCATGGTTTCCCGCACGTGCTCTATCGGTTGTGGCTGATAGGTATGGCAGCAAGTCACCTTGAAGTAATCATTAGACGATATAGAACACGAATAATCTGATTGGGGGTCAGATAGTAGGAATTAAAGTATAGACCAGATGTAGAATGTTTAAGTATTCCTAGTGAATTGTGAATATGTTTATGAAACTATATAATTATATATGTTTTATCTGTTAAGCTCACCCTATCTGCGTGTGTTTGGCGATGATCGTGTATGCGGTACACGGGAGCAGATGTTGTTGATGCAGGTGGCTCTGGTGAAGCTTAGCTGCAGAGAGGGGATAGCTTGGGGGATTTATGTTTTGATTTTGAATCATTTGTAAACATTTATGTTCTTGGACTTTTATTTTACCAATTGATGAATACTTGTTTGGAATTTTCATTATCGATATATGAAATAAAGACTTAAATTTCCCGCGTTTTGGGAAATGAGGTATTATTAAATGCAACGTTATTATGTATTTTGTTTTACTTATTTACAAATTCGTAATATCCTAACGGGATGTTACAGTTTTGAGCTTCATATTGTGTGATTGCATTTATGTAGAGTTGCATTTTAGAATTTGCATTGATTCTTTTTTGTTTTCTTGACCTTGGATACACTCTAAACTTCATCTAGGCCATATTTGTTCCAACCACCTGGCCAAATGAGACTTACCTTGATCTTTTGTCATTGCACCACAAATTTTGAGCTTGAATAGACCTTTCTTGATTGATTACCCCTATTACAACCAAGAAGACTTGGAAAACCATGATTTACCTAATTTGTGAGTATGGGAAGGTCAAGGGGCATTATGAATTCCAAGTGTGGGGATGTGAAATCTGTTTCGAAAAAAAAAAAGGAAAAATAGAATTGGTTAAGTGATGAAATAATAGTTGAAACAAAAGTTGGAAAAAAGAGAGAGAGAAAAAAGTGGTTTGAATTATTACAACAAAGAATGAAACTTGATGACAGATTCATAGAGTTGAAATTGCACTTGAATTTCATGTTGTCACCTTGCTTTTCTCATGTTGAAAAGTTCATAGCTATGAATCCCTTTCTAATTCCTACCCAAAAATTGACCACTTTACAAGCTAATATAAAGTCCTAGTGATTTGAAGTGTTCTTTGGATTGAGTAATGCTAATTAGAAGCTTTTGAAATTCCGAAGTGCCGAGCTTATTTTTTTTTCTGCTTTTCCCTTGGTCTCTTTATATAGGAATTGGACTGGGCTTTTTTTGTTGCTAAAATCTCTCAAATATCTTTTAAAATAAAGATAAAGATAAATATTTAAAAATATTTGGAGAGATATAGACTGTTTGACAAATATAATTGGTTGATAATATCAATATCTAATATAATTAAATTAATTAATTAATTAAAGATATATGATAAATTATCACCAATTAGTATTTGTATTAATTTTCCAAATCAACCCTTTGCAATCTCCTTAAATTATCTTCTAAATAATCCAATATCTTCAAGATATATTTGTTTGTTGTGTAACTAAAAAGATTCAAGAAGATCTTGTCATATTTAAACAGATTTGGTAGTTATTATCTTTTAATATTCTATGATATAATTAAATAAGATAATTATTTAAATATATCAAATAAAATATCTAAAGATATATTTTCCCAAATTATCTTCTATCATAAAGATAAAGAAAACCGCAAGGTCCAATTTTTTTGTTCCTTTCTTCTTGGTTTAGCCAAACTTCTTCACTTTTCCAAGTTTTTCTTGTCGTCTTCATGCAATGCTTGGCCTGAATTTTTGTGCTTTTGATAATTTCTTATTCTTTGATTTATCTTTAAGGTGTCATGAAGCTTTAATCAATTTATTTCCACACCTCTAAATGAGCTTAAAACTTAACTTCAGCTGCATCAACAAACGTTAAAATATCCAAAAATAACTTATGCAGCTAAAAATCACTTTTTAAGACATTTTTATCACACAAGCTCAAACAACCTAATTATCAGAATTATCAATTAAATCAATCTTTAAGCACACAAATTCAATTAAATACCCAGAATTAAACATTAAATGAGGGCAAAAATACGCACTCATCAAGTCCTAGTGATTTGAAGTGTTCTTTGGATTGAGTAATGCTAATTAGAAGCTTTTGAAATTCAAGAAATTGTGTTTTTACATGTTATGTTGAGTGATAAACATAAGCCTATACACATTGAGCTTTCGAGTGTAAACACTAGTCTTGAAAGTTCAAATATGAAATTGTTAACTGATCTTGATTGTTTTATACTAAAATTGTATTAAGCTATGACATTTTGATTTTTTGGAATTCATGAAACTTGAAATTGGAGGTTTGATGGCCATATGGTTATTTTAGCTAAAGTGATGCAACTGAATTACACAGGTTTGTGATTAAAAAGTTAAGTGTGCATTTTTTTTTTGGGAGGTTTCATTTTTTGGTTTTAGAGAGTGTGTTGTTTTTTTTTTTGTTTAGTTTTTGCCCAATAGGGCAAATAGTTCAAGTGTGGGGATTTCAAATTGCCTAGGGCTATCATGCAAGTTACTACACCAGTTTTTATAATTTTGTGTTAGCAGTTGCATTTATTTTATGAATTTAAATTATGCATTTATATCTTTGGTTAGATTGCATTCTCCTTTTCATTGCATCATTTCAAATTTATTATCACCATTACATCTGCATTTTACTATCTTTTTTACATTGGTTTAACATCTACATGACCATTCCTTTTTATTAGTATAGGCGAGACTTGTTTCATGGATTGATTCTCCAAAGTTCTCATTTTTAGTTCTTAAAGAACTTTCATCAAACATTTATAAAAAGTATTGTATTGCATTATTTCCTGCATTTGTAATTAAACTCCATTGCAGATTAGTTAATAATCTTTGTTTCCTACTCATTGTTGTTAACATCTACATTGCATTGGATTCGATACCTTGGTTACCACTATATTACATTAGTGGGAAAACCAAATTTTTGTTTAAATCCTAGTATGACATAGGGTTCAATAGCCAACAAATAACAAATCTCACTAGGATAAGCTTCTAATGACTCTGATATTATCTTAAGAAATTGATTTAATGACTAAGTTGGCTTTTTAAAATTGACTAATAAGGTGAGGTTTTCACCCCGCTTATATATTGTGAATTTGTCTCATTTTTAGTTGATGTGGGATATCCAACATTAACATTTCTTAAATCGATAATTTTTAGTTTGACCAGGTTTTTTCTCGTACCTTTTTTTCTTGGTTTATCTTTTATCATATTTGAGTTACCAAATAATATATTGGCATGTAGTGCATTCCTTTCTACTTGGTATCCTTGATGATGATATGGATATTAAGATTATGCGAAGACATGTGTTTGTGCATATGCTTTGGTTATTGTTTGTATTTAGTCCAAGATTGAAAAAGATTTTTTATCAACAATTTTGAAACAAATCCATCAATTAGGACAATGTTATTTTCTTCAAGTAACTTATGTTATTCATTGATTTGTATATTGATGTTTTTATCTTCAATCATCTTCCAACAATAGTAGTTTCTGATAACAAACCATTGTCAGACGACATCTTCAATAATGTATTTGAGAATAAGAGGATCCAAATATGTTTGGCTTCCTTGTAGGAGCAATACACATCACATAGATTGTTAGATAATGCACTAAGCAAAGTGTTATGACATACTTTATTGAAGTGTAACTATTCTTCAATATGCTTTTGTAGATGTATTGAAGTTGGATTTGGAAGTTGTAAGGGTGAATTCAATTCCACACATGACCAACAAAGCATGCATACTTTCATGTTAGCATTAACAACTTTGACAAATGAAAACTTCAATCTTCAATTTGTAGCAACAATGTTTGGCTTCTTTGGTGTAAAGTTAGTGTCAATGTATGGCAAATGTATTGAAGTTGGATTTGGAAGTTGTAAGAGTGAAGTCAATTTCACATGTGACCAAAAAAGCATGCATACTTTCATGCTAGCATAAAAAGTTTTGACAAATGAAAACTTCAATCTTCGAGTTGTAACAACGTTTGGCTTCTCTAGTGTAAAGTTAGTATCAATGTGTGGCAAATGTATTGAAGGTTGCTTTGGAAGTTATAAAAGTGAAGTCGATCCACAAGTGACCAACAAAGCATGCATACTTTCATGCTAGCATAAAAAGTTTTGACAAATGAAAACTTCAATCTTCGAGTCGTAATAACAATGTTTGGCTTCTCTGGTGTAAAGTTACTATCAATGTATGACAAATGTATTAAATTTGGATTTGGAAGTTGTAAGAGTGAAATAAATTCCACACGTGACCAACAAAGCATGCATATGTTCATGCTAGCATAAAAAGTTTTGACATATGAAAACTTCAATCTTCAAGTTATAGCAACAATGTTTGACTTCTCTAGTATAAAGTTAGTTTCAGTGTTCATGATGTTTGTGTCATTAGTCCCAAGGCCTTAAGATTATAATTAAAGTTTGATGATAATATAGACAAGGTGGTTTCTTAAGACAAATGTTGTCCTTAAGAATTTATTTGTAATATATTACATAAACTCCTCAGGATACAAAATTTTTTCAAGTGAAACCAAAAATCATAAGAATTAACGAGAAAAAGATTCAAGATAGAAGAGACGAGAGTGAGTGAAAGTGTAATTTAGAAAAGAAGACATCGAATTTTTGAGAGTGAACACTTGACCCACACACATTCTCACTAGGTTACGGAAGAGACGGATGAATGGGATAGAGAAAGGAGAGAAGCAAGGTTCATGCTAACATGAAAGCCAAGGGTCCCACAAGTCAACATTCATGTAACGCAAAAGGAAAACGTCCTACAAACCAAGGGTCAAATGTTCACAACAACAATAACAAGAAAATATGGATAAGACTCCAAGTATGTATATCATCCAAATACAAAAAGAAAATAAATAAATAAAACAAATGGTGCATGGGACATGAACCTCCTTATGCACACGGGAAAATCATCAGGAAAAAGAACAAAAACATACACTGAAAGCTGAAATGAGAACCACAACTTTATGCGTACAATACCCATCACTTTTCCTACCCACTTCGTGTATATGAAGAGTTATTATAAGTAAACCTCTTGAAAGTGTGAAAACTAAACAATGTAGTATTAGTTGCCTTTTCTAATACCCAAAATGCATAACTATCTTACTTGTCCAAGCAAGAGTCAAATACAGAAAGAGCAGCCCTCTTACGAAAATGCTTTAACTTAAAAGTACTCAGACCTCATATTTTATGTACATTTTAGGGTTGGAAATATCCACGTCTTCCAACGGTATTCGCTGGGCCAAAGGATGTACACTCCCCAACATCTCCAAGACAATAGATTTATCACTGCCAAACCAGCCCCAACCCTTAAGGACTAATTTGAAGTTGAATGACCTGTTCAAAGACCGGAAGTGATGGATAAACAAAAAATCAATTGCAATTCGGATAAAAGATTTGACAACGAGACAACTTTATGTAAAGGAATGTCAAAGAACACGAGATTTCACTCAGGGATACAACAGAATATTGAAAAGACATTGTTAAATGTGTCAACCGTTTCTGTTTTCAATAAATAAAAACATGTCAAGATCTTCTAACCCCCGGGTTCAATTTGATGATTATCCGAGCAGAAAACAATAATTCCATCCCCTGTGAACTGGAATTCCACAAGACAGTGATTTATTTACTCCTGACTTTAACTTTCAAACTCCAGTTAACCTTGCCCTCTGGCAGGGGGATGGATTTTGGTAATCGTAGTGGCACCTCATATTCTCCCAATGTCGATAAAGGTGATGGAAGATGCAGGTTATCAGGTGCAATGTTCACGCAAAGTTGTCTCGCCACCTTAAATTAGGACAATATATAAAAGTCAGTAGCAGAGAACGAATGAAGAAAAAAGCAGTAAAAGGAACAAAGAAGCGTACCCTTCTAGGAATGAAAACATTTGGCATACATTTTGGTAATTTCAGACATTTGATCTAAATATGATTTTCTTTGAAATAGATCCTAATCTCTGTGATAAGACACTAATCCTAATTAAATAAGGAAACACATCATGAAAAGTGAAAACCATTCATAAGTGGTCGATATTCCAAAATATTTTTAAGATACAACAATAATATTATAAAATATTATCCCGATATCTAACAATCATTCTCTATTACATTCTGAATATTGACAAGGGTATACACTCTAACAGACTATACTCTTAACTTTAATTTTTTACTTATAGCTAATATCAACAAAACATTTCAACTACAAAGAAAAAGAACAAATATTACCTCAGCCACAAGATTGTCTTTTGTCACAGGAAAACGTAACTCCAAGGGGTCAGCTTTGGATTCACGTGACTTGGCCTTTTGAACATCAATTAACCTTCGCAAGACCTATTAGATCATCACATCCAGGCCCATTTAAAAAATTAAATATTAACTTGCTAGTTTTAAAATGAAATACTATGAAATTATCAACTATACATTTCTATTTTTGAAACTTAGCAAATAAAATCTTCGGTATCATCCCAAAACATAGTCTAAATGGAGGTTTTAATCAGTTGTACATAAAAAAAATGTAAGAGCAGTTAATCTGTATTCTAAGCAAATATTACTAGAAAATGAAGTTAAATTCCCCAAGAAGGATTGCAGAAATAGTCTAAAACAGCAATGAAAAGCTTTAAAGAGTAGACTACAAACCAGCTTAGCTTTATCAAGACGTAGTGCAGCTCTTTCATACTCTTTCATCATATCTTCCTTTGACTCTTTAACTACAGTGAGATCTTCTTGTTTTTCTTCCTCAGTTGGTTGATAGATCTGAATCATTTAAAATATAACACTGCCAAATGGTGAATACAGAGAAGAAAGTTATGTAGACTGCCTATGCACCAAGACAAAGCTTGGAATATTGATAACATGAACCACACGCATTTACATAAACAGAGAAAGAAATGTAAAGAACACGGTTGTCCAAAGAATCAGATATCTGCAGCATTATCATATCATGAATTTAAAAATTTATTCCAAAACGTAGTAAAATAAATAAAATTGAAAGTGGAAATCAATTTATCTAATGATGAATGACATTGACCAGGAAGTAGCATATATAAATAAGTAAAACAGAGATTAATGAAAAAACACAAACACCTTGCGCTGCTCGTTGAGAAGATAAGCAAACTTATCGATGTTAGGGAACGCAAGGAGCTTGGGCATTAGGTGGTTGCGAAAATATCCAGGGGCAACCTTGACAGTATCACCTGCCTTTCCCAGCTTATCTATGTCCTGTAAATTGGAAATTCAAACTTTCAGAAAATTGAATTAAATGCAATCCCATTAAACAAGCATCAGAACTAAAGATAAATATTTACAGTTGTAAGGATGACTTGGAGCTTCCTCTTGTAACGAAGCCCTTGTGAAGCAAACAGGAGTGGGTTTACCACAACATTATCATAACTGATATCTCTAGATCTAACGATCTGCCTAACACCATGTCTGCCAAATTGAAGATAACCCATTCAGATTTGGATTCAGATACACAGTCACCTTTTTTCTCACTGTCAACATTCAAAGACAAATTACTATCAATATGACAGTTTCAAACCAAAAAAACTCATCTCTTCAAAACTAAACGCTTTGGTTGGACCTTCTTAAGAATAACAACAGCAATGGATCTTCCCGTGCTATATAATTTCACATAATACTGATGTTATAAGAGCCAAACTATAAGCCAAAGACCGTTGGATAACCCATGGTCAAACCAATCAAACAACAGCATTGATGCCTCACTGGTTTGATTTCCTGTCAGTCCTCAAAATATGGTAACCTTACACATTAAGCACACAGATATAATCAGTCTCCGAAAACCAGATGTCCGCTGGTAACATTATCGACAGTATTATAATAACAAAAACAAGTTCCATGCTTTTGTTTTTTAGTTTGTGAACCTTGTTTTTATTAAATTACTTCAGATGCAAACAAGAAAACCAACAGGTAGAGTTACTATAGCATCACAAATTCAACCATGAACACATTATGAAACCTTAGTGTATAGTTTATTTCTGAAATGTTCACGCATTTCATCATATATATATATATATATGGCATGTGAGTGAGCATGTTCATTAAATCCACAAAGTACATATAACGCCCCTAACACAAAGCCCCGACCAACTCTAGCATGTTCACACATTCTACCCAAACATAGATTGGAAGCAAAAATAAATAACAACACAGCACAAAACTCTGCCAACAAGAACAAAAACACAAAAACCGTCGAGAACACATATATTGCAAGGAACCACTTCAATTCTTTCTGGCCAGGTGGAATGTGAGTTGAATTATATAACTTTTTATGGCAACAGTAGCATTCACGGGTCATGGTATTCATAAAGCGATTAATTTTAGGACACTGATTCAGTGTCGAGTTTCGATGGCAATCAACTAAGATGAACTAAAGCAAATTGTTAATAGCTTCAGATCAATGGAGACTTACCGTAGCCAAAGAACTCGATTAGGGTGCGGGCATTCAAAGCCTGAAACTTTCTTCACCGGGCTTCGGTGAAACGCAGAGTTTTGAGCTGAAACTGAAAGGTTCAATGTTGGACCTGGTTACAGGGTTTAAAGATGCTTCATTCAGGTTCAACAAGGTAAAGTCTTAGATGCTTACGAGGGTAATTCGATGGACATTTTATTTTACAGTCTTCTTTTTTTTTTTAATTGTTTTTTAAAACTAATTTTAGAATATATTTATAATAGTTTGTAAATGTTCCAAAACTTTGGAATATATTAAATATATTTTAAAAGGAATTATGATCTACTTGTTAATTTATAGCGAGATAAACAAAAAAATTATTTGTTTATAGGTTCAAATTAATTTATATTTAAACTAAAAAAAATTATAGATAAAATTTATTAAAGAAAATTTATGTAAGTTAATTGAATTATTTCTTATAATTTTCTTCTCTTAAAATACTTATGCAGAAGTTTTTGTAACTATAATATATTAAACTTTTAATACTTACACAGGTAAATGTTTTAACTCATTAGACTTTATCCATGCTCACATTTATACATGCCATCACTTGTCATTTGATTTCCTAATTATATCCCAAGATTGTCCTAATTAAATTAGAGGAACCATTAATTTTATAGCTCACATTATTTCAACACACTCTATGACAGTAGTTTTGTGGTCTAAAAAGGCATTTAAGTCAAATAGTGAAAATTATAAGATATTAAGGAAAACATAAAATTATTCCAAAATAAAAGATGCACATATATGGAACTTCAAAGAGTCATAAGATGGGTTCAACTTCCAATTCATTAAAAATAATTGGAAAACAACTAAGAACGGTGTTATTCAAGCAATCAATTACTTCTAATATTTCGGACATATAGAGAGGGGTTGCAAAGCTTCATTTATAACTCTAGTATCGAAAGAAAAAAGTGAACAAATAGGTCTTTATGTAATTTAACCGTGCTGAGTATAGTTACTAGTCAAAGATAATTAATATGTATAGTATGTTATAAAAATTCATAATTAATTTAGTATGATATAATTACATACTAATTTATTTATTTTGAAAATATACAATTTTCTTTTTCATAATAAAACTTATTTAATGTATACATTATTTTACATTTTTGAAATAGTTTATAAATTAGTTTGTCAATTTAAAACTTAAAAGAGCTAACGTTCCAACTAGTTTGAGCATTGGTTTATGCCATGGAATAATATGGATTTATACAGAGTTAGTGCAAAATTAAAAAAACCACATATTCTTTAAACAAAGGAAAGGATGGAGTAAATGAGTAAATAACATTAAATTTTTGTGTAAATAAATCTTTTTATTTTCCTTACAATGTATACATTTTTTTATTATTTTCACTTCATAGAAGATCATCCATGTTTTCTTCGGTTGATTGAATTAGTCTGGTCAAAGTTTACCTCACCATTATTTTCAGCTTGATCTATTACTGGTTATCCTTAGTAAGTTTTGGGTGGTCTTGTTTTTTAGAACTCTTTCTACCATCATAAATATTACCATCATAAGCTAAATTGAGATTATAGAAAAAATCATTTCGTTCTTTTTCTCATTTTTCTCTTCTTTTTATTTTATCTTTTATAGTACTTGAGGTTCCTCCCAGCATACCATCTATATTTACAACTTAATAATATGTGTATTCAATAAACCCTATATCCTATATTCTATAAATTCCATGTGAGCTTTATGTAATCATTTTTGCCCCTGACTAATGAGTTGGAAATATTTTTTCACATCTCACCAATATTTGAGAGCAATCATTAATAGAAAAACTCTATTGAAATTTTTCCAAACATCCCTGAAATATTTTGTTTTTTGTTTTGGGGAGAATGAGGTCAACTGAGAAAGAAACCAAAAACTAACAAGAAAAAGGTATAAAGGACTTTAACCTTTCATTCTCTTTCTCTCACTTTAATTTTTTTGTAAAATAAAAATAATAAACCACTTCCACAATGTTCATGGATTACTCCTTGGTAATATGGTGCCTATATCTCTTTATCTTTGTATATCATAACACCACATTGTTAAAGTATCACCAAAACAAAAAGTGTATTGAAACCATTTAAATCTATGGTAATAGAATGTTTTTTACAACAATATAAAAAATTAGTTTCTTAGGAAGAATGAGCAGCCAATACAACATCGGTAACCTCAAGAACCATGGTGCTTTGTTGACTATTAATGCTAGTCTCCTCTGCATTTCTGGTTATTTGGGTAGTAATTCCACTTCTAATACTCCCCCATTCTAGCCTTGGACAACTCCATGTAAAATATTCACTTGTCCATCTATATGTTCTCCTCAATTGTGTCAATGTTACATGCATATAGTTAGTGAATGTCTCTACATTATTCATGAACACACAAATCATATTATATAACAATGCTAAAATAGAAACAACACCACATATGCAAAATAGGCCAAGGAAAGGTTGAAATCCTGTTGATGACACATCTTTCATCTTGCTTTGTAAAGGAGAGCAACTTGAATTGCCTCCTAACATCTCTTTTTCTAGTTCTTCTATCTCTCCACTCTCGATCACTTTTAGCAATGCCTCAGATATGTCGACAGCTAGATTGGAACCCTTTGGAAATACCTGAGTAATTAAGCACAAAATGTACATGCTAATTAGGGAAATTTTCAAAAATAGGGAAAACCTTTTTTTTAAAAAAAATAGTATATCTAATGTTAAAGAAAGTGTCTAGGTTAGGAATGATAAATTTACTTAGTGAAAAATTGATTCAACTATGTTGTTGTGTTATTCATACAATCAACAATACAACTATAGACTCACATATCCCTAATCATTGTACTCATAACAGATAAAAAGTTAAAAATGACTAACACATTAACGACCCATAAGACTCCAACGACTAATATATTAATTACTCATAAGACTCAAACAACGAATATGTTATTTACTCATAAGACTCTGAGGACTAATACATTATTTATTCATAAGACTCCAAGGACTAATACATTATCTATTCATAAGACTCCAAGGACTAATACATATCTATTCATAAGACTCCAAGGACTAATATGTTTAAGTTTATTTCAAACTCAACATAAGTGCACAAAACATAATAATAGTGCTTAAATGTTAAGAGTTAATAGAAGAACACTATCATTATGTTAAATTTCAAGTTTCCCTAACAATTACCCTATTTTTCACTAGTACCAAGAATATCATAAAATAGAAATAATGAGGGAGAGAGACCCACAAAACCTATGCCACCAAGCTTGAAAGTGTTCCCTGCTTTGATGAGACCCCTACATGAGTACTTTGCCAGAAATACCTTTGTATGAGGCGTACTAAGGAAAGCGGCTTCAATATACTTATTTTGAAAGGCCTCAGGGTAATCACTTACAGAGTAAATTTTTCTAATGTTCTCTGGCTTGAACTTTAGTACCTCGGTCAAATACTTCACAATGAATGAATTTCCATTACAACCAACTGGGGAATTTTTTTGTTGAAGGGTTTGAATATCTAAAACAGATGGTACTAGTTGTGAAAAAGTCATCATGGAAGTCAAACTTGCTGTGAAAGTACTAGTTACAATGAGGATGACAAATAACCATGGCGCCATTACAGTTCGAGCCAAAGGGCTTCTAATTGGTTCTCCTGCACATTAGATTTGGAAATGTTCCAAGAATTAGGGATAAGATTGTGATAGAAAAGCTTTGATCAATATCATATCATATGTATAGTGAATATTGCTGATGAAATAGATAAATCTATACATTTATTTTCATAAATTTTTGCCACTATTGCTATAACTCTGTTTGCTTCTTACTATGTTTGAATTACCATCTCAAGTACCTCAAATGAGTATTCACTTCACACTCTCCAAGGAAGGAAATTTCCTCTTATGAAGTTGAACTTTGTGTTAAAGGACTTACTGTGTGCATAGAATATTACAGTGACTAAAAACCAAAGCATGGATCCCAATCCTTTTAGTTCTGTATTAACTTGTCGCTCAATCAACCAAATGACCAATCCAACAAAAATGTGCAATGCTGCCATCATCAACCACATCTCTTTCGTGAAGGCATCTAGAAACATCCATGCTTCCTTTGATTTTGTTGATTGCTCTGGAACCACCATGTTCAGGCCAGATTCAAGATATGGTTGTGAGAAGTCCACTAAATGATATCTATAAGCCATTATTGATGTATCTCCGACAGCAGCATCCAATGTCTACACCAAAACAAAAGTTAAAATTTGTACTATGAAATGCAAAATTGCAAAAGAAATGCAAGAAAGAAAAAAAAGGGATTGTTGGTACTAGTTAATTATTACCATACCTTATTATAGACTTTCTCTACCATTTCATCATAAGAACCATTGAAGGGAACAAACGTGTATTTCAAGTCATAAGGTAAAGTATTAATGGCTGCTTTGAAGACATCAATTGAGAAACCAGTGATAGAAGTGTTATTTGTCTTTTGATTATATGTCACATTTACAAATTGATGAAAGACACCATTTGCAGGAACTGCTATTTGCAATGTCTTTTCCTTAGTGCTATAAGTCCATCCCTTAGGAACAAACTGCAAGCCACCTGGCCAATAAATTGTACTCAAAACTTTAGTGGAAGAACCATGTGTCTTCATTATCTCTGTTTCCTGTTGTGTAACAAGGTTTTTAGTCAAACCTAGTTCTAGAGACCATAATCCCAACTCTCTGTAACTTTTACCTATCACATTAATTATGCTGAAGATTGGTGATTGTTGTATTTTTCTATTGTTGGAGAGATTAGTTCTGGATGATTGTTCAAGGCTAAAATTCCATTGTAATTTCCTTGTAGCATGAGCAACAACCCAAGTTGCATCGTAAGATTGTAGTGCAAAGAAACTCGGATTAATATTATCTTCTTCAGCAAACTCTAATGCAAACCTCCTTCGAAATTTAAACTTGAATCTCCTAAATTTCTCACTTGTTTCAATGAAATGTGTCTTAAATCCAATAACTCCTTGCATGTTAACGATAGAAGTTGAGTTAACCGAATCAAGAAGGCTAGCAACCCCATCTGGGATAACCCAAACTGAATCTTTTTCCATCAAATCCATTTGTTTTGCTTTCTCAAATATTATGTTAGCCATCTCCAAAGAAGATTTCACAATCAAAAAGACCCTATTACTTTTTCTTTTAAGCTTTTTAAGCCCATTTTCAATGGTAGATTTTGGGTCTGAGAGGGAGGACAAGGAAGGCAATGCTAAATGATTATCAATCTCAGAACCAACAAGTCTAAGAGAATAGGAGAGGTCAAGTAGCATCCCTGGATCAGAGGAAAACGTGTTACTGAGTTCATAAATTGTTGTCACCTTTCTCCATCTAAATTCTCCTACAATGGCTGAAATGCATTGCATGTGAATCTTGATATCATTGCCAAATTGGATGAAGTGTGGCAATTGTGGAGATAACATCTCTATGTTGATTGTGGGAGAAGTTAGAGACAATATAGGAATATTCTTTATGGTGTCATTTAACTCGCTTGCAATTGTCGCTTCATTGTGTGTTATTGTTCCAATGAGGGCAAGCACTTGCTCATTCTGTGTGAGATTCAAAGCTATACATATAAAAGCATAATAATGTTACATTTAAGTTGAAGAACAATTAAAGGATTGAAACTATTCTAAAGTGTGTTGTAAACATATGTAAGTCACTTGTGATAACTTTATCAAACATTTAACCTTTATGTATCAATTTGTTTCAACTATATTTTATAGCTATATTTCTTACAACTATATCAATTTTCATATACAACTAGTAATTTCTTTATTATACCTAGGATTAGATGTTAGGATTGATTTGTCGTAATAGTTAGACAAAAGAAGTCAATTAAAAAGTAAATGAAAATTCAAAGATCTAAATATAAAAAAGAACCCAAAAACTCTTTTTTTTCAATAGTAACTAAAATTTATCAAACAATTTATATAATTATGAAATAATTTATCCATTATCCATCCAACTTGAAATTTTACTTCACTAATTAAGTTGGTTTAACAAACCTCAACCTTTTGTAAGCTCAATTAAATTCATACATACAATTAATTACGGTTAAAGGTTTTTCAACATAGTGTATGGTTGTGTTATTATTTATGTAACCATTATATAGTTTCATCTAGTACTTATTAAAATGATATTAAAATATTATAAGGGAACTAATTCTTAGAGGTACATTTTTAAGTTCTATGTGTACTTGTTATATGTTACATGAAAGGATGCTCATTAGTTTCATGGCATTTAAGGAAAGAAGCATGTGTGACTTTATATGGTTTGAATTAATTTTAGTATTTTTATTTTGTATATATGATTTATTTTAATTTTAGTAATTTTTGAAGGATGAAAAGCCTTTTCAAGATATATATATAATTTTGTAAACTTGAGAGAGAGAAATCACAAGAAATAAATATTTGGAGAATCAAATTGATCGTTCACCACAGAGAAAAACACGAGAAAACACAAGATAGGAAAAAATAGAAACAAGAGAAATTAATGTGAGCATAAATGGTGTTGTTGAAGTTTGTTCCGAATTTACAGAAACAAAAAGTTGGTGGAAGGGACATTACCACTGGCAATTGTTGTAGCCGAAATCCCCTTTGAATTTTGTATATTCAGTTCCAGGTTTGAACAAGTGAAGCTATTGAACTCTTGGACTGCAATTTCCATGGCTACTTTCTGTTGCTTACCCATTAGTGAATCCAAATCAAGAACAACACCTATGTTCTTAATGGGAGTGCTTAGGCACTGATGTGTTGCTTCATTAGCCAGTACAAACCTTGGCCATGCAAACAAATGCAAGACAAAGAAGAAGATAGATTGTGACAAGGGACAAGTCCTTCCCATTGGAGAAAGTGATAATCAAGAGTAAACGTACACTTGCACTATTATATAGCCCCCACATTCTTTCATTCACTTCTTCGTAGTTTGACTCCAATAACACCTTAACTAGTCCATTCTATTTTATTTTGTTTCCCTACTTATCAAGACATTTACTTCAAGCTATCACCCATATTTCAAGAGATGGAGTTGACAAAACTATATTCCCATGTTCACTATACAAGTTTTGACAAGATATTTCAAGGGATTGTTTATTTTGATTGTAGCTTAAACAAACTTTTAACATTTTCTTTTAAGTGAAAGATAATTTTATTTTGATTGTCTAAAATTATTATATCCGAGAAAGTATTATTTCGAAATATTTAATGAAATAGGATATACATATTCTACCTTTGTATGTTAACATTGTTTAAGCTTAAGAGAAAGAGATTTCAAGAATGTATGAAAACTGGTATTTTTAAGATTTTATAAAAGACAAATTATTTTTATTAGTCATAAAGTATAATTACTCATTTTGTCTATGTTTTTGTCTAAAAAAGTTTGGTTGGTTCTTCATTTGGTTATGATTTGTGAAAATTGATGTATTTTGGTCTTATTTTTTGAAAAATTGATGCAATTTGATTATTTTTGTTACATTTTTTGGGATGGATCATCAATTTTTCATCAAATTTGACACTAGAATTATATTAATTATACCAAGAAAACAAACCATCTTAATAACAACTGCAATTTTAATGAAAAAATCTTTAAACTATTTTAAAAAATTTAATAGAAAAGACCATTTTCACAAATTTAGACCAAATTGATACTAACAAAAACAGTGACAAAATAGTGATTAAACCTAATTATATCTATAAAAAGTTCTATTTTATCTTAAAGCCATTGTCTCATTACAATTTTTCTTTTCTTATCATTAGCGGAAGCACACGAATTTTGTGCATTTATATTCATAGTTTTTTTACATTAAAATAAAAAAAATAAACAATTTTATAGGAATAATTTTTAAACTTTTAAGCAGAAAAGTTATTAATTATTTTGAAAAGGAAAAAGTATATAATTAATGATTTTATTAAATAAGAAAAATATTATAATTTATTAAAGAATAAAATTGTATGATTAAAAAGTAATATATATATATATATATATATATATATATATATATATATATATATATATATATATATATATATATATATATTTCGGTTTTCAAAATAGAACTTATTTTTCAAGATAGATAACTAAAACATACTCAGCTCTATTAAGAAAAAAACATTTTCCTCTTTTTGTGAAAGTTCCTTTAAGAAAGTTAAAGAGAAAAATTATTATTACCTGGAAAAGTACGCAATGCACTACTTGAACCAATAAATATATAAGAAATCCAAAGTGTTTGACTAAAGTGTTTGAACCATTTAAAAGTGTTTGCTTCTAAAATAAGGACCAATCAGTGTTGTGTCACATTGGAGTTTGAATTGGTCATTACTGGGAACATTTCTAGCTGTTGCTTGCTTCGATTTCTTTCTATTTTTTCCTTTCCTTCTTTCTTACACAAATAGTATCTTTTGAATATTCTAGGTATTCAACTCTTCCTTCAATTTTGGGAGATAAGTTAATGTCAATTGGGTTGAGAGAAGAGTAAAAAAGCAAAAAAATAAACTAAAAATAAAATATGAAAGGAAAGTGTGTGGAAATGATGAAAAAATATAAAACAAATATGTGCACTCATTAGAAATCGTTTTATACATAAACAAATTAATTTGAAGTAAATTGTTTATATAGATTCTTCAAATTTTCATTTTTAACTTAGATGCATAATCTAATTTTAGTTTATGGGAAAAAAATCTAATTTTATTTTTAAAATATTTAAGACAAAAGTATATCCAAACCTACCTTAACATCCATATCTTTTTGTTGTTTGATTTATATAAAGAAATAAAATGATTTTCTTTTGTGTGAATGTGTTGATATACTTATGATATTTGATTATGGGAGAGAATTTGTGCATGGACGCTTAATTATTGATTTAGTACCCCAATTTATTATTTTTGTTCATTCTAGTCTTCTTATTATTTTTGGGTTCAATTTAAATTTCTAATTTTTTTAAAAAGGTTTAATTTACTCTTATTATTATTTTTTTTAATTTAGTCTTTTTTTTAAATGATTCAATTTTGTCCTCTCTAAATTGAGACCAAATTAGTAATTAAACTTAATTACAACTTATATGTACATGTTAAAATCATTTTTTAGAATTTAAATATCAATTTTAAAAGTATTTTAGAATATAAATATTAGAACAAAACATTTAATAATTATATTCTTATAATATTTTAAATAATTGTATTCTATTTAGCAATTAAATATAAGAATTTTTTTTAATTTATAATTAAATTTAATAACTTATAATTGAATTTAAAAAATAATTAATAAAAATGTCAATTTTAGAAAAAAATATTAGTAGAATTTGTGTAAAAGATATTACATTTGGTGTCAATTTGAAAGGGAGAAAATTGATTTATTTTAACAAAAATTATAACTAAATTGAACAAAATTAACGAATATAGGAATTAAATTGAAAAAAAAAACATAACCACAAACTGACATGTGACATTGATATTGACACGTGACATAATTATGACTTGACACATGGACAATTTTTTTTTAAATTAAAAATATTAAAAAAAAATCAGGAGGTGACATGTGGCATGTATTATTCAAAAACGTTAACTATTTAAATACAGTTAGTGAAAAGAACCAAATTAACCAAAATTTGACGAAAATGAGGACCTAATTGAACACAAAACGAAAATAAAAACTAAATTGAATAAAAACAACGAAAATAGATCAAATATATATTTAAGCCTTTGAAATATTACTTCGTATTCAATTTTATTAAAATCATGTTACTTTTATATACTTTTAAAAAGTTTTATATTGAAACATAATTTTAATGTTTTTAAATGAATTGGTTTTGAGTAATGAAATTATTATAAAATTAAAATTGAATAATGTTTTTTAAATATTAACATGTCATGTTGTGAAAAACATCTTCTCTATACATTGTCATGTTTCAAAAGCATGGATTACCTATACAAGTAAATTATCATTTCAATATTTAGAAACTCCATATTAAGATAAAAGCACTCAAATTTACTAATTTCGTGATATTGATGGAAACTATTTTCTTGTTATTTCCAAAATCATTAATTTTACAAGAATAATAATTGTACTTTAATTACTTATAAGACTTTATATCATTTAATTATATATATATATATATATATATATATATATATATTAATTAGGTGTTTAAGATAATAATACTTGTAATACATAAATGAAATATGAAATAATATTTGAAAGATCAATAGTGAAGGTAAGGAATTTGGCACCAATTATTTTAGATATTGTATTTTGGTTCAACAATCAAAGCATATCCAGACAAAGTAAACAACGGTGGGTCTTACCTTCAGTTATGAACCAAATTCTAAAGTTTCATATTAGGCTTTGGTTCTTGCTAGAACTGAAACCTAATACACTATTTTGACAAGGCTTCATCAACTCCACATTTCATCCTCCGTCACCTCAAAGATCCTTTGAAATCATCATCAACCTTTGTCTTCTCCATCATATTCCCACCTACGTACACAAAAAGGCACGATATCTATCATCTTCATTTCTACATTGAGAACTCAAGTCACGCCATAAGAATCCATATTTGCAAAACTCTCAATCCAACCAAAAACCCCAATCTGCAAAAATCAAGGCAACGAAAAATCCCAACCGAAAACATTAGGGCAACCAAAAATCACAATCAAGGTCCATGTAGGTCACCTTCGCTGTTGTGGAGACTAACTCTCATCGTAGAGACTTGTAGTAGGAAGAGAAACAAAATCAAAGAAGAGAAACGAATCAATGTCACCGTTGTGAGTGACCTTCGCCTCTATGAGTGACATATAATGTCGTGGGTGAATTTGGCCGCTGAGGAGTCTCAACAAAAAATAAGAACTTGATATAAAATGGTAGAAAACAAATTGAATGGGGCGAAAAAAAATCCACTCACCGTTCACTCGAAGTTGAGCAGCGGCAACGACTTGGGTTTGACAGTGTTGGGTGGAGGTGCTCAAGAACAAGCGAAAAGCAGGGCATCGAAGAGTGGAGGTGCTCGCTGACGGCTAGCGTCATTAGTGAAAAAAGAAGGAAGAGCAAAGATGTTAGTTTTGAAATGGTTGAAAAGCCAAGAAAGGGGGGGTTGAATTGGCTAGTTAAAACTTTAGGCTATCTTTGCAAGCTAAAAGCCACCTTTAATTGAATCAAATAGATCACCAAGTTAGGATACAAACAGTACTGAACTATACACTTTCAATCGATCAAAAACAGAGTTAACAGATTGATTTTACTAAACAGATTCTGTTCTGGTATAATCAATCGATTGAAACTGAAAAACAGTCGACTGAAATATTGGGAAAAATGCAGAAATGCGAATTTGAATTTTAAACCAGAAACAATGCTCAAGAATGATCAAGATCAGTTCCAAATGATTATACAAATATGCTCAATGCTTCAGATGCTATGAAAATATGCAAGAACATGAAAAAGATGATTAAAGAACAAGTTCGTGAAACTTTAAAATGAAAATGCAAGAGAGAAAGGTTAGAGAAGAGAGGACACCAAGAATTTTTATACTGGTTCACTCAAACCTGAGCTACATCTAGTTTGTCAAGCCAACCTTAACTTGACTTTGCACTATTTCAAAAGTTTTACAAAGTATTTACCCTTACACTTCCAAAATATGCAAAAACACCACAAAAGACTCTTGAATCACACAAGAATCACACCAGCATATCAAGAACCCTCTTGCAGACCTGGAAAACCACCAGGCACACACACAAAGCTTGAGAAAGATCAAACCTTAGTGGTAGCACAACCTTGCCTACCACAAACCACTTTCTCCAAGCTTTAAACCAAGCCAAAAGCTTCAAGAATTGATCCAAGATCAATCTTCAACAGCTGCAACACTTATGATCACGAAGGAGAGAGTTTCCACAAGTTTCCAGAACCAAATCGTGCTCTAAAATGATCAACAGGCCTCTCTTTCGAAAATCACAGCTTTTATAGTCAAACTGTTACGAAATTCAACAGGTTGATTTTCAAATCAATCGGTTGATTTCACTTGACTTAAGTGAAATCAGTCGATTAAAAACTAAATCAACTGATTAAATTTGTTGCAGTTTAATACTACTGCAGCCAACCTTTTAACCTGTTAAAAAACTATTCAACAGATTAAAAGAGACATTTTAACCTGTTGAAAAACCATTCAACATATTAAAAACACAACAAAGACCAAACTACATCTAATTAATGCTTTAAGGTCTACAACATGAATTACAAACAACAAGTACACTTTCTAATTGATGTAACTACATGGAGAGCACATGTTCCAGCCTTGATCACTATGGATATCATCAAATCTCCTTTCCTTCATCAATGTAGGCTTCATTCCAATGGTTATGACATCAAGATAGTTCAAAAGAGCTTCATTCAATCTTCATCAAATCTTCAAGAAGCAAACCACCTTGGCTTCTCATGTCAACAAAAGAATGGTGGTACAATGGTGGTTGTAGTGGTAAAGGAGGAAGGAAGGAAAACACCTTCTACAACGACGAAATGTTAGGCGCGAGTGTAAAATTTCAGAAAAAAATAACCCAGATGATTAGGCTCCGAGTATTCATAAAACCAAAGTCTAAACCTTTGATCAAAAAAAAAAAAAAAATATATATATATATATATATATATATATATATATATATATATATATATATATATATATATATATATGGTATTTTTGAAATTAATGGAAACTTTTAGACACTACTTCTCATATAATCGAAGTCAAAACGTGTATATACTTTGGTTTTAATTAAAACAAAAGCCTAAATGTTCTCAATAATTTAAAAAATACCAGTACGTTTTGGTAGGTTCGATTTTCTTAAAATCGAGGCATATTGAACAAAATTAAATGAGCTTTTTTACTAAACTTCTTTTCATTGGGTATATATGTATGCTTTTCTTATTTTTTTTTCTTTTGTAATAAGACCTTAGTAAATTACATTTTGATAATAGTCCTAAAGCTTGACTAGCAATAAAAAGTACACCCTTAATCAAGTTAGAAGTTGTTATCTACTAGGGGTGGGTATGGATTGGATTTTTAATGATCCAATCCACATCTATTTTAGATCCAAATAATTAGATTAGATTTTTGACCCAAATCCATATTTTTAACAAAAGTAGTTTGGATTTTTTAAAAATCTAGATCCAAATATTTGGATCAAGATTTAAATCCAATCCAAATATTTTGATCAAGTTCAAAATCCAGAATCCATTTTTTATAAAAGAAATTTAAATTAAATTTTTTAAAACTTGTGTCATTAAGGCCCGGATGACCCGGATGGACCCGACGACCTGGACGACCCAAATGGGCTCGACGACTCGAACGGGCTCAACGACCCGAACAGGCCGGACGGACCCGACAACACGAACATGCTCAATGACGCGAACGGGCCGGACGACCCGAATGGGTCCGACAACCCAGATGGGCCAGACAGGCCAGACGACCCGGATAGACCCGTTCAAACAGTCGGGCCCAATCAGGTAGTCGGGCACGTTCGAGTAGTGGGGCCCGTCTGGGTCGTCGGGTACGTCAAGGTCGTCAGGCACGTCCGGGTCATCGGACCGATCCGGGTCGTCGGGCATGCCGGGTCGTCGAGCTCGTCCGGTCGTAGGGAGCTTTTGGGTCGTAATGCCCGTTTGGGTCTTCGTTTCGTCATGTCATCCAGGTCGTAAGGCCCGTGTAGCTTGTCAGGCTCGTTCGGGTCGTCAGGCCCGTCCTGGTCATCAGGCCCGTCTGGGTCACCGAGCCCATCTAGGTCGTCTGCCCCATTCAGGTCTTTGGGCCCGTTCGGGTCTCTGGGTTTGCCTGACCCGTTCAGGTCTTTGGGCTGCCTGACCTGTTTTCGTCAGTGGTCCCGCCTGGTCCATTCAGGTCTTCGAGTCCGCGTGACCCTTTCGGGTCTTTGGGTCCGCCTGACCTGTTCGGGTCTTTGGGCCTGCCTGACCCGTTCGGGTCTTTGGTCTAACCCAACTAAAAATTTAAATTGAAAATTTGGATTGGATTATCCACATTTAAAAATCTTGATTTATAGAATGGATATCCAATCCATAAGATATATAAAATGTAAATTAGATTGAAACCCAGATCCATTAAATGGATTTTAAATGGATTGGATTTTTAATAAAATGGATTATAAATGGATTGGATTGGAGCAAAAATGGATTGGATCAAGAAAATTAGATTTTTTGCCCACCTCTATTATCTACCTAGAAGCACCCTCGATAATTGGAGAGCTCTTTCCCATGGAAAAATATCAAGGAACAAATTCTTAATAAAAGGAATACTTTTATGTCCCACCTTCATTTCGTGATTTCCTTTCCTTGAGTTCTTCATACTTCTCATTCAATAATATTTTAAATATCATCGTTTTCTTTTCCTTTTCTGGTCAGTTTTTCCAAGTTCTATCCGTTATCTAGGGTATTTTATTGGAAAATATACGTATAAAGCATACTAGATAATATATATAATGATGGATGATGTAGCAGCTGAGGCATAAGTTTTGGGGATAATTAATAGTTCATATACATTATCCGGCAAAACGGTTATTACAACCACACAAATAAAACAACTGTAAGAATATGCCTGGAAGAAAAGTCAATGGATGCTTATGCAGCTCAAGAAAGTGATTTTTTAACTTTCTCTACACAGGGAAATTTCCAAGCTGTTCTAGAGAATCTCTGGAAGTTTACTTCCCCAATATTGAAACTTTCAGCAAAATGACACCGTCACTTCAAATTTCAAACCTGGGAACTAATTTCTAAACAAGTACACTACATCACCAATGTATACATTAAAATAGAGTTCATTATATGCTATACAATGAAATGCCAAATATATTTTCCGAGCTTGTCCCATTTCCTTACACAAGAGCACTCTCGCATTGATGAAAAAAAAGAAGATAAGAAATGACGGTGGTAATTTTGACAGAGATGAAACACTCTTTTAGAATATATCTTAATATATCTTAATAAGCTTAGAAAATTGATATATTAAACCAAATTAATTTTATTTTATTTTTAATTAATGTGAATTAGTTAAAGTCCTATGTCAATGGAAAGTAAAACTAATTTATAATATATAAATGAAACCAAACTTTATTTACAGTTAATTTTATAAAGTGATGTTAGACTTAATTTTTTTTATAATATTATAAGACCATAAAAATATATTTTCCATACATATATTTCATATATATATATATATATATATATATATATATATATATATATATATATATATATATATATATATATATATATATATATATATATATCATTTAAATCATTTATTTCTTTCACACAATATATTATATTGTTACAAAACTGATTAAGAACCTATAAATGAATTGAGGCTCGTTTATTATAAAAAACAAAAAAAAAGTACTAAAAGTAATATTAATAATTGATAAAATTAATAATAACAAATAAAATTATGTCACATTTTATTTATTTTTATTTTTCATTTATGTTTCTGCAGAGAACAAATAAGATAAGTTAGGCACAAGTGTCACCTTACTCATATAGTCCGCTATCTCCTTAGTAGGCCTCTCCCTGGTTGGCATATGTTTGCTTGGACTCAGGAGGGGTTACCTACAGAAGGGACTCCGAAGCTCAAGTCAACGAAAGCTCTCAGAAAGTCAAATCAGGTGATTAAGGAAGTAATGAATGCGTACCTTTAATTCGTGGGGTCCATGCATATTTATAGATCATTAATTATGTCTGGCCATGTCATGGGCTAGGCCCTTGCTTGGGTCGTAGGTGGGCATGGGCTAACCAGGCCCTTAGTTCGATTGTTGGAGACTGGTGACTTGTATTGGAGTGTTTTATTTTTTACTAAGTCCTTGGTTGTTTGTATAGAGTTGTCGGCCTGAGTCGGTTACCCTTTAACGGCTTAGGCCACTATAGTTGTTTTCGGCTTGTTAAATCAATGTCGCTTCTTAGTAGTTTTAGTCCGGGTACCTTAACATATACATGGTGTTGCTATTATTCGGCGTAGGCCAACTAGGTGCAGTACACCATTCCCCCCAGCCTTTGTCAATATAGTTATGTCGGTAAAGGGTGATAAGTGTCTGCTGTCTTTCGTCTAGGCCGACTAGGTGCGGTACACCAGTCCCCTAGCCTTTAGCTGTGATAAATAGTGTTAAGGCTAAAGTCAGGAAAAGGTTTGTAGCAGGTAAGGGGGTGTTAGGGGTCTAATCAAAAAGGGTTTTGAGCCATCGTTCCTGATACTCATGACCTTTGGTGTGCTTTGTGTCGATTGGTATGGGTTGTGACTTTTGGCGGGAAGAAGTTGTATCGTTTGGAATTCATGCTTATAAATGTGGATTTCGCGAATGGTTTGCGTTTGTTAGTTCATTTGTGAGAATTTCGTAATCAGAGACTTGCGTGCGTTATATTTGTCCAACTAGTTCCTTGTTTCTGTCGACAACTTTTCAAAAAAGGTATGTCAAGTAGTAGTGATACTGTGTCGTTGTCTTCTTCCAGTTGTGGGAGTATGGAGTCTGGGAGGAGAGTACTAGTCCGGTGGCTGTGGTGGGTAGAATTCTGATGGAGACAATGACTGAGGTGAGGGAAGACCCTCTTGAAGAAATAGTAGAGAGTAACTGGTCGGCCAAGGCCAGTTATGAATGGGTAGCGGCTGATGTTTGTAACCATTCGTCCTTGTTCCGGTGGTCTCGTCTGCTGAATTCTTGGTTGAACTGTACCTCTATTATCGCGAAAGGCGTGGACCGGGGTATCGTTTCGCTGGAGCGGGTGAGCGCTATTGAGCGCGTCTGTCACGGCCAAGAAGGGGCTACTGAGAAGTTCTTTTATATGTATATGTGTCATTTCTCCCAACTACATGTGAGGTTGTTGCTAGATGACTTCACCATAGGGGTACTCCGTGAGCTCCACGTGGCGCCTACCCAGTTACATCCGAACAGTTGGGCGTACTTACAAGCCTTTCGTGTTTTGTGCCAGTCACTGTATCTACGACCTTCTCCATGCGTTTCTATATTTTTATGACACGAGCCCCAACAGCCGACTACTTGGTTATCCTTGGTGAGCCGTCCTAGCATTAGCAGACTGGACGGTTTTCATAGTCCTTCAAGCATTTCAAGGATGACTATTTCAAGGTTGTGGTGAAGGAGGAGGGCAAGTCACATTTTCTTAATGCAGATGGGAGTACAAAATTTCCATTTAGTTGGACGGGTAGCCCTTCTCGATATAAAGATATGGGTACCGACGAGTTGTCGGTGGCGGATAGGGAGTTGGTGGAGGTCCTGATGAAGTTTTCTCATAAACTGCCCACTAAGGGCTTAGTTAGGGTTAATAATTCAGTTCACCCGATTATTGATATTGAGGGTATCTGTTTATGACTTAACCTATCTTGATGTTTCTAAGTTAAACTAACCGGGACTTGGTGTATTTGTGTAGGACACATGGCTTAGGCTGGGAAGAAGAATTTGACGCCTTTTCAAGCATTGAGGAAGGAGAGGGCCGTGAAGGCCAAAACAGCTGGGAACACTGAGGTTCCAAACTTACAAGAATCGTTGGTTGAGGTGAACGTAAATGGCGGCACTAAGAGGAAGGCCGAGTTACCGACTAGGCCCGGTAAGGTCAAGGACGTGAAGAAGGTGAGGGTGGCTTTGCTTGGGCATGGGTCATCGAGTGGAGCCAAAGGACCAGAAGCCGGTTGATAGAGTTGCCGAAAACGTCCGTTAGGAAGGACATTGATATCAACATGCTGGAGATAGTGATTAATTCTATTGATAGTATGGAGCCAGATCATCTAGTGAGGACGATGGTGGAGTTTGGGAGCAAGGCGCTAATTTTGAGTCGCCGGGTTGGCTTATTGTATCGTTGGGAGGTAAAGGAGGGGAATCGGGAAAAGGTGGAGGAGTTGCAGGGGAAGGTTGAAAAGTTTGCGGAGGAAAAGGCTGGATGGAAGAAGGAGAGGGAAGGTTGGGAGGAAGAGAAGAAAAGGTTGGGAACTTGGAAGGTTCGCTGTCTGGATTTGGAGAGTAAACTTAATGGAAGGATAACGGACCTAGAGGCGAATTATGATGAACTAAAGGAAAAATATGAAGGCGTAGAAGTGGAGCTTGATGACTTGAAAGGCTGTATTATCCAAGAGCACATCAATGGGTTCCAGAAAGGATTGAGGCAGGCGACCTTCTTTTATCAAGATATTGATGCAGCTGATACTAGATTTGATGTTAACAAGGATGTGCTGGATGGCCAGCTTGTTAATGAGGCCGAAAGCAGTCCCGAGGAGGAGGTCGAGAAGGAAGCGGCGGGGGAGGAGAAGAATGCGGAAGCTGTCGTGGAGGGTGATGATAACAAGGCGGCGTAGGACTTTTATTGTTTATGATTTGAAACTAGTGACGAGTTCTATGTTTGTAATAATCCGTACACTATTTTACTTTTCTTTTAATATGATGAATGCTTTGGGTATGCTATGTTGTTTCTTTGATGCCGATAACTTGTGTGATAGCGGTGCGTTAGCGGTCTTGTATAATTGTGAGTGGGTGTTTTGATGTATGTGATGTTTGGCAAATTTGACTTTTTATTGAGGGTATTCGACCCTGACCATTTACTTGTAGTAAGTGTGGGAAACGAATTAACATCAAGTTAAGGGTGTTCGACCCAGACCGCCTATTCGTGGTAAGGGTGGGGAACTTAAACGAATCAACATAAAGTTAAGAGTGTTCGACCCATGCCGCTTACTTGTGGTAAGGGTGGGAAACTTAAACGAATTAACATAAAGTTAAGGGTGTTCGACCCAGGCCGCTTACTTGTGGTAAGGGTGGGGAACTTAAACGAATTAACATCAAGTTAAGGGTGTTCGACTCAGGTCGCTTACTTATGGTAAGGGTAGGGAACTTAAACGAATTAACATCAAGTTAAGGGTGTTCAACCCAGGCCGCCTACTTGTGGTAAGGGTGGGGAACTTAAACGAATCAACATAAAGTTAATGGTGTTCGACCCAGGCCGCTTACTCGTGGTAAGGGTGGGGAACTTAAACGAATTAACATAAAGTTAAGGATGTTCGACCCAGGCCGCGTACTTGTGGTAAGGGTGGGAAACTTAAATGAATGCAAGAAGTGAAGAATAATCGTGAAGTTGGGAACCCTTTGTTTATTCATGAAATTTTGGGTGCCTCGTTAAAACCTCCCCGGCCAAAACCCTCCTTAGGGAAAAAAGACCAGGTGAGGAAAAAGAGTACACCCAAGGTTACAAGTGTTTGGTACAAAACATGTCCTTAACTAAAGTAAAACTTTAGATGGGATACATTCCATGTATTGGGTATTTCTTCCCCAGACAACTGCTCTAGTCGATATGCTCCTCCCCTAGCGTCTTCACGTATTCGGTATGGGCCGTCCCAATTTGCGGAGAACTTGTCATCCTTCTTTCTTGCAGTGCTGGCCATTCTCCAAACTAAGTCTCCTTTTGCGAACGATCTCGGGCATAGGTTGGTGTTATATTTCCTAGCGGCTTTTTGTTTGGCAGCTAAGTTACGTATTTGAGCTTTTTCTCTTAGCTCGGGTAGGAGGTCAAGGTGGGTGGCCATGTTTTGATGATTTTGGGCTGAGTCATATAGTTCTCGGCGCAGGGATGGTTCACCAATTTCAATGGGTATCATGGTGTCTGTGTCGTATACTAGGCTGAACGGAGACTCGTTTGTTGCTGATTGATGGGTACACTGGTAGGCCCATAGCACTTCTACTAGTTCTTCGGGCCATCAGCCTTTGGCGTTGTTTAACCGCTTGCGTAGCTCCACTAACCTTGTTTGCCGCCTCGGCCTATCCGTTGGTTTGTGGGTGTTCAATAGAGCTGGTTACGTGTTTGATGCCCAGATCGGCGTAGAACTTAGCGAGTTCTTTATCTATAAATTGTTGGCCATTGTCGGTGATGATGGTGTGTGAGATGCCATATCGACATATGATATCCTTCCAAACAAATTGTTGTACTTGTTGGGCTGTAATGGTGGTAAGCGGTTTGGCTTCTATCCACTTGGTGAAGTAGTCTACGGCTACTATCAGGAATTTTACTTGGCCTTTGCTGGGGGAGAAGGGGCCGAGGATGTCCATTCCCCACTTTGCGAAGGGCCACGGGGATAGTATAGAATGAAGTTGTTCTTGTTTCTAGTGAATGAGGTTGCCATGCTTTTGGCACGGTATGCATTTCCTGACGAAGTCTTGGCAGTCGACCTCCATGGTTGGCCAAAAGTAACGGGCGCGAAGGATTCGGGTAGTCATGGTGTGCGCACCGGAATGGTAGCCGCATATGCCCTCATGTAATTCTTTAATTATGTACTGAGCTTGTTCTGCCGTGACGCATTTGAGAAGTGGATGGCCATATCCGCGTTTGTAAAGGTCGTCGCCTATCATCGTATACCTAGCGGCTTAAGTTATCCAAACTCTGTCGGCATTAGGTGGAGGGTTACAGGTTTTGAGATACTGGATGTAAGGGGTTGTCCAATTGTCAGCTTGGTCTTGGGTTAGGTTATGTAGGGATTTTTCGATGAGGATGTCGTTGGGGCCTTCTAGTACGATGCCAGCACCTACTCCCTTCGGGTTGGATGAACCATCAACATAAAGTGTCCATTGGTCCGCTTTAGGAGTTTGTTGGAGGTCGTTGACAAAGTCTAGAAGGCATTGAGCTTTGATGGGGTCGTGAGGTTCATAACGAATGTTGAATTCGGATAACTCAATGACCTAGGATGACATCAGCCTTGCAAGGTCTGGTTTCTACAATATTTTTTGAATTGGGTAGTCGGTTTTGACGATTATGTTATGATTTTGGAAGTATGGGCATAGGCAGCGGGCTGCATGTACCAGGGATAGGGCCAATTTTTCCACCATCTGGTATCTGGTTTCGGGGTCTTGCAGGGTTCTGCTGATGAAGTAAACAGGATGTTGGTTGCCGCCGACATCTTGGAGCAGCGCGACATTGACGGTGTGATCGGTGGTGGTTATATAGACCAATAAGGGTTGATGAGTATCCGGTTTATGAAGGATAGGTGGTGTGGTGAGGGTGGTTTTAAGCTTCTGGAATATTTGTTCACAATTATCATTCCACGTGAACTTGGCAGATTTTTTGAGCAGTTGTATGATGGGTTGGGTTTGTTCGGCTAATTTGGGAAGGAAGCGTGAAATGGCTGTGAGGCGGCCTATAAGGCGTTGTACCTCTTTGACGCTAGTGAGGCTTTGCATTTTGATGATTGCATTGCATTTTTTTAGGGTTGGCCTCTATACCGCGTTGGGTTAGCATGAATCCAAGGAATTTACCGTAGTCGACACCGAATACGCACTTGTCGAGGTTGAGGCGAAGGTTATACTGTCGTAATGCAGAGAAGACTGCTGATAGGTCTTGAGCATGTTGGTGATGGCTTGGGGATTTGACAACCATATCATCAACGTATACTTCAACGCATTTGCCCATTAAATGACTGAAGACTTTGTCCATCAATCGTTGGTAGGTCACTCCAGCGTTTTTAAGGCCAAATGGCATGACCCTATAGAAGTAATTGGTGTCGTCTGTGATGAAAGCAGTTTTGTTCATGTCGAATGCGGCCATGGGGATTTGATTGTAACCGGAGTATGCATCAAGAAAGCTGAGGATCTTGTTACCGGCCGCGCCGTCAACAAGTCGGTCAATATTGGGTAAGGGGTAGGCATCTCTGGGACAAGCTTTATTAAGATCCGTGTAATCAACACACATTCGCCACTTGCCGTTGGCTTTCTTAACCAGGACCACGTTAGAGAGCCAAGTGGTGTAGTGAGCTTCTTCGATGAACCCTGCGCTCAGTAATTTATCAACCTCGACCTTGGCCGCTAGGCGTCGCTCCTTGCCGAGTTTACGTTTTTTCTGGGAGATATACCAGGCCTCTTTGTAGATAGATAACTAGTGAGATGCTACTTAAGGGTCAACTCCAGGTAAGTCGGCAGCTGACCAAGCAAAGAGGTCCGTGTTGCCGACTAGGATGGGTGTGATGATGTCACGCTCTTCATATTCTAGCCCGGTGCTAAGTTTGATGAAGTGGCCATTTAGGAGCTCTAGGGGGGTGGTCTCTTCAACAGGTTCGAGGCGAACATCTCGGCCCACTCTGAGGTCTAGATCGTCACTCGATAGAGCGATCTCAGAGCTGGGTGGCCGCTCGATGTGATTGGTTTACTGGATGGGGAGTTATGGGCGTAGGCTAGCCATGTAGCATTCGCGTGCAAGGCGTTGATCACAATGAATGGTGAGGATGTCGCCAGATGGGGAAGGAAACTTCATGGCCAGATGAGGGGTGGAGACGACAACGCCAAGGGTGTTGAGCGAGGGGCGGCCGAGGAGGACATTATAAGACATAGGTGCGTCGACGATGAGGAAGCGGATAGGAATGGCCTTGGTTTGGGCTCCATCACGGAAGACAGTATGGAGGTCAATGTAGCCGCGGGTGGAAACTTTTTCCCCAGAAAAGCCATAAATTAGTTCATCGTATGGGACCATGGCGGTGTTTGGGAGTTGCAGTTTCTGGTATGTTGCCCAGTAAAGGATGTCGACGGAACTGCCTTGGTCGACAAGGACTTTTTTAACTACGTAATTTTCTATTTCAATAGTGATGACCATAGGGTCGTCTTGTTGGTGGTCGAGGCCATGGAAGTCGTCATCCGTGAAGGTTATGGAGGCATGCGGCGTTTGTGATGGGAATGGGTAATATGGTTGATTGATTGGATATGGCGGAGGTGTCTCTTTCTGGCAGAAGAGGTAGAACCTCCACTAGCGAAACCACCAAAGATGGTGTTGATAGTGCCACGTGGGGGAGGGTCGGCGGGGTGACGTCGGTGCGAGCCGGTTGGGGGTCTTGGTTCATGGGTTGGTTTGGGTGTTTATCGTTGCGAGAGTCACGGGGCGGGTGTCGGTGGTCGAAACGAGGAGGATGATGGGATCGAGAAGAGTGGTCTTCTCTGCGCACAAAGCGGCGAAAGTGGCCAGCACGCACCAATTCTTCGATTTTATCCTGGAGTGCCTTACAGTCCTCTGTAGTGTGGCCATGGTTGCGGTGATAGCGGCAGTATTTAGTCATGCCGTTGGGGGGAGTGGTCGTTCTGCGTGGTGGTGGGATAAGGTCGGTCTGTAAAGCCTCATCAAGGAGGCGAGATCTGGGAACATTTAGGGGAGCGTATCTGGTGAAGCGGGGTTGTCGGGGTTCTCAGGGTTCTCAGGGTCTCAGGTCAGGACGGGGGGGGGGGGGGGGGGTTGCGGGGTGGGGTTGGCGGTAGAAGGTGCGTAATCATTGCAAAACTTTGTATGGAGGGTTTGCATTTCCTCCATACGGACGTAATCGGTGGCACATAGCTTCAACTCGTGCATAGAGGCAGGTGGGTGGAGGTAGACGTTGTAAGATCTGCAAAATTTAATTAATAAAATAAATAATTAATTAATAAATGCGGGAGGGTAGTTCATTTATGACATTAAATTTTGTTATGTATGACGTGGAAAAGTACTAGCTCAAGTGGTTGAGAGTACTTGGTTTGTGTGAGAGGACTTGGGTTTGAGTCCTATGTATGCCAATTGTGTTGTGGTTGTTATTATTGTTTTAATGGTATGTTGGGTCACATTTCGTATGAGATAATGCTTGAATTGTGTGTGTTAGCAAGAAACATAAGTTGGCCTGGTGGTTTAGCTTTGATTTGGCATTGGGAAGGTCATGGGTTTGAACCTTAGTAAGTTAAATTTAACTCTTTTTGTTAAAAGATTAGTTATGGGCTGAATAGGAAAGGGTGGTAAAGACCTAGCAGAAAGGGGGCAGCTAAAGGGCTGATAAATAATCAAGTAATGGCCCTTGAATAACAAGCAATAAGACCCAAAATTTAATCACATTCTCGTTTTTTTTTCATTTACCAAGTATTAAAACCTATAAAAGGCAACTTTTGAGAAGAGAATAGGGAGGCTGTTTTCTGAGAGCTTTAGAAGGAGGACGAAATTTGAGAGTGAAAAGAGAATAGGGAGTGAAGTAGAGAGGGGAAACGGAAGTGGTGGTACGGCCAGTCCTTGGACATCAAAGGAATCTTTCAATTTCAAGTTTTAAGCGGGGAAATTTCAGGTTAGGGGAGCTAAACCCGTAATATTATAATCTGTTCTGGTTGTATGAATTTGATGATTTTCTGCCATGGATTTTCGGGTTAGCCATGTGATGAATTGGGGTTTGGGTGAATTGGTACTATTTTATTGGGATTTCTACCTAATAGCATGAACATGATGGGTATTCTGTATTTGAGTGTGCTGCTGTTGTGCAATTTTGGGGTTGTGGGTCTCTAATGCGTCTAAATTGTGTTGTTCTGATGGTGCAATGTTGTCAAGGGTCGCTGGTGAAATGTTTGAGTGCATGAACCTGTGACAGAACCTGCAATTCTCGCTCAGGCGAGCTAAGCTCGCCAAGGCGAGATATGCAGGGACGTGTACTCTCTATCTGCTCGTGGCTATCGCCCAGGCGGAAAAATTTTGGGGTTTGGGCGAGAGTTCATCTCGCTTAGGCGAGTGAGACTTGCCTAAGCGAGTATTCGAGAGGGGTTGGTGCTTTAGTGTGACATCCCGCTCAGGCAGGAATCCTAATTTGTTGAGCGAAAGTATGTCTCGCTCAGGCGAGAGTCTCTCGCCTAAGCGAGAATGCGAAGAGTGTTCGATTGTTGTTTTAACTGGTAGCTCAGGCGAGAGGTTTGATGTTTTGGGCGAAACATGATCTCGCCCAGGCGAATGTAACTTGCCTAAGCGAGAGTTCAAGGCTGGTTCCGTGCGTGGTGCTCGTTTAGGCGAGGCAATCTAGCTTAAGCGAGTTGGATTGGAGAGCTTAGGTATAGGGTTGGAAGTTTACAAAGGATGGTAGGATTATGTACTTAAGATGTGTAAGGTTATGTGGGATTAAAATGTTTGGTGGTGGAATTTGGAAATGTAGGAACTAACATGCTTCTAGGGTATCTTAAATGGTGAGCTTGCTGGTGTTCCATGGGTTGTGGCCCGGAACGTATCCTTGAGTTGTGGCTCAGGATAGGGGTTAAGCGCGTGGCATTCTATGGGTTGTGGCGCGGAATGACTTCCTTTGAGTTGTGGCTCGGGATAGCGGATGAACACGAGGAACCTTGAGTTGTGACTCGGGTTGGCGAGTGTGCCGGTGGGAGTGTGCTGGTTATGGCTAGTACGGATATGTCCAGATGGATTGCCCTCCTTAGTGAGTCACTGACGAGTTTGGTAGTCTTGGGACGTTGCAGACTATGCTCGTATTTGGGAACTCCACCTGGCGTTACGGTGTGTGATCCGTAGCATGGTTTCCACACGTGCTCTATCGGTTGTGGCCGATAGGTGTGGCATCAAGGCGCTTTGAGATACTTAATAAGAGATGTAGAACACTTCTAACATGGTTGTGGCCATGTGAGAGAATTGGAACGAGGTTCCCGAATGTACTTTAATATACATGGTGGTGGCCATGTGGAGGGAAGGTAACGAGTCTTCCACGAGGTGCATCGGTGTACATGGTGGTGGCCATGTGATGTAAATGGAGCAATGTTACTGTGGGAAATGAAGGGATCTTTTACATGGTTGTGGCCATGCGGTATAAAGGAAGAGATTGTGTTATTGATATGTTCTTTTATCGATTATACATGTATATGTGTGTTTATTATATTTTCATGTGTTTCATCTGTTAGCTCACCCTATCTGCTTGTGTTTGGCGATGATCGTGTACTCGGTACACGTGAGCAGGTAATGATGCAGGTGGAGCTGGTGAGACATAGCTGCGGAGAGGGGATGATCATGGGACTTTATTACCATGTTTTCTTGGTTTTGGATTTTTAAATGATATGTAAACTTTTGAGAGACACTTGCTCATTATTTCCCTTTATAAGTCATGGAACGATGTTTTATTATACGATAATAAAAGTTTTAATTTTTCCCATGTTTTAGGAAATAAGGTATTATTAATTGATGTGTAGTTAATTCCTTTATTTTATTTTATTAAATTCGTAATATCCTGATGGGATGTTACAGATGTTGTTGGCGAAGGGGCCGGGTTGAAGGGTGAGGGCCATACACTGAAGTATCATCTCTTGATTGAGATGTGGGGTGCGAAGGGCAGCCTTGTTGAAGCAACCGATAAATGCCTGGAGCGTCTTGCCTTGTTCTTGCATGACGCCGAGGAGTGATATTGTAGTAGTTTGGTGCGGGCGGCTGCCAGCGAAGTGAGTGGTGAACATGTGTGAGAGGGTGTCGAAGCTGTCGGTAGAGTATGGTGGGAGGGTCGTGAACAATTCGAGGGCAGGGCCTTTGAGGGTGGTAGGAAAGGATTTGCAAACGATTGCGTCATGGGAAGTGTAAAGGGCGAAATGGGTAATGTAGACTTTGAGATGTTCGTCGGAGTCGGTTTCACTAGTGTAACGCTCCAGTGTGAAGGGTTCCCACTGGGTGGGGAGGGGGGTGTTGGCAATGAAGTCAATGAAAGGGTGACGACGTCTGGGTAGGTGAGATGGAAGCGGGTGAGGAGGTATAGGGTGGTTGACGAGGGTAGGAAAAGTGGAGGTGAAGTTGTGAGGAGGGATGTGGGTAGTAGGGAGATTATGAGGGTTGTAGGGTGGGATATGAGTAGTATGTAAGGTGGTGGGCATGTTGTAGGGGACATGAGTGGTGGGGAGGGTGGCGGCGGGAGTGGGAGCCGCAGTATTCCTTGGGAGGGTGGAGTGGAAGTGAGTAGGATGGGCTGAGAGGATGGGAGTTTGTTGGGTGGTGGTGAAGGTGTGCGGGGTAGGATTGCACTCGCTTTCCTCTTCAGTAGGCTGGAAAGCCGAGGACCCTGCAACTTCAGATGCTTCCTTGGCCTTTCCTTTTTGAGTGGGATCGGCTTCGATCTTTCGTCTTAGGCGCGAGTTTTCCTGTCGTAGTGCTTCCATCTCATCAGTGTTGTGCTTCTTCAAGTCAGCCAGCTCCTATTGCATCTTGGCATGATCGTCTAGGATGGCGGCCAAATCCAGAGAGATGTTAGCAGGTCTTAAGGGGCAGCTTCAACTTGCTTGTTTACTCCTGCTCTGTTGCGAATAGAAATCATCTTCGGAGAAAGCGGGTAGTAAGGTACTATCTCGTGCCCCACGGTGGGCGCCAATTGTTCCTGCAGAGAACAAATAAGATAAGTTAGGCACAAGTGTCACCTTACCCATATAGTCCGCTATCTCCTCAGTAGGCCTCTTTTCAGTTGGCATATGTCTGCTTGGACCCGGGAGCGGTTACCTGCAGAAGGGACTCTGAAGCTCAAGTCAGCAAAAGCTCTTAGAAAGTCAAATCAGGTGATTAAGGAAGTAATGAATGCGTACCTTTAATTCGTGGGGTCCATGCATATTTATAGATCATTAATTATGTTTGGCCATGTCATGGGCTGGGCCCTTGCTTGGGCCGTAGGTGGGCCTAGGCGTAAGCCCAGGCCCTTAATTCGATTGTTGGAGACTGGTGACTTGTATTGGAGTGTTCTGTTTTTTACTAAGTCCTTGGTTGTTTGTATAAAGTTGTCGACCTGAGCCAGTTACCCTTTAACGGCTTAGGCCGCTATAGTTGTTATTCGGCTTGTTAAATCAATGTCGCTTCTTAGTAGTTTTAGTCCGGGTACCTTAGCATATACTTGGTGCTTGCTATTATTCGGCGTAGGCCAACTAGGTGCGGTACAATTTATTTAAACAAACTCTTTCTTTTATTCTAGTTCTTCTTCTTTCTTTTATTTTTTTCATTCCATGAAATCAAAGCATAAATGATTAGACATGTCAAAGTGAGCCAACCTGGCTCACACGGGTTGACTCACCACGAGCCGAGTTGAAAATGAGTGAACCCAATCTGGCTCACTTTGTGGTGAATCAAAAATTTTTCAACCCGACTCAACCCACCACGGGTTGATGGGTTAAGTGGGTTGGCTTAGTGACCCACATAAAAAAATTATTTATGTATTTATTTTTAAGTATATTGAAATATTTAAATAATTTATTAAGCAATCTATGAGATGAGAATCACATTAAAATCAAGAACCAATGTTTTCATCATGCTCACCACCAATATATGATGAATTGTTTCCAAGAAAGTGTCCATATAGTCCAAGAAAATATGGCTAATATTACACATTGTTTGTCATGCTATTCAACAAAATATAAATAAAAAAACTACACATTTTTGTCATGCTAATTTAGAAAAAATTGTTTATAAAATGGTTGCTTCAGTAATTTACTATAAAGATTATAGTTAAAGATTAAAGTATCAACATATATAACTTGACAATCAAATTAATTAAACATTCAAACTATTCAAATATTATTGAGCAACATTCTAGCATTTAAAAATATGAAATTGTGAACATATATAATTAGTAGTAGTAAATAATTATTAAAACAAATTTAAAAAAAATGTAAAAAAATGTTGGTGGGTTAAGTAGGTCAACCCATCTTCAACTCGGCTCGAACCTGTTTAACCCGTGGGTTAAGTGAGTCGGGTTGAATTCAACCCACTTTTGAAAAAACTGAATTTTTCTCAACCCAACACGACTCGAACCCTGGTGAGCGAGGTTTGCTCACGAGTTGAAACCCATTTTGACATCTCTAAAGATGATGGACCAAATTGTTGAATTTTAAGAATTATTTTTTCTCTTACATCATCCATTTATCTAAAATGTCAACTTTGTCCTTTGTTTTCACCTCCTTATGAACACTCTTCATCGTGGGTTGAATTGTTGAATTCTAAAAATTACTTTTTCTTTTACATTATACATTTATCTAAAATGCCAACTTTGTCCTTTGCTTCCACCTCATTATGTACTCTCTTCATAAAAAATGAAAATGCTATAATATTTTATCTTTCAATTTTTTTTCCAAAAGGTATCAACTTTATAGCTCTTTTGTAACTTATGTGCTCTTTTGAAATTCCAAAAGGTAATTTCAATTTGTGTTCTTGTATGGAACCTATATAACCTACAAAATTTGGTGTGACTCCAATGTTTTCCTAAGATGTCACTGTGTTGTCCTTGAATATCCCTGATGTGTCGTCCATGACGTACTTGTATGAATGAATGATACAATCCAAAAAAGGACGTGATAGCTGCAATCACTCCAACACTCAAAGTCAGCGAAAATACTATAGATAAATTTAGTAAGAACAAATTTTCAAAATACCCTTTACTTGGAAGTGAATCACCTTTATATACCCGTGATCCTTGTTAACTATGATGACTTATTTTAGGAATGTCTGAATCTGCTAATAAATGCTTTGTTATAACAGTTAACAGATGGGAACTCCATGGCATGGTGGGTTGTTGTGGCTTTGGCCTATATCATGCCACCTTGTTGTAGTCAAGATAATCTCAACCTACTATAGACGAGGTCATCTAAATTTGCTATAGTCGAAATCATTTAGGCCTTATGTGGTATACTTAGTACACTGGCCCCGTACCCGTATCCATATCCGTCGGGTATCTGTTATTGCGGGTACCCGTCTATTTTTTTTCATATCCGCGGATATTCACGGGTAACCGCGCGGGTATTTTAAAAAATAAATATTTAACCATAATTAGTGTTTGGATCAACCAGTCCCCTTTCTCCGATTGATTCTTGAAAAACAAACAAATAAAAAATCAACTACCAATTTATATTGTAGTTTATTTTTGAATAAAATATTAAAGAAATTACTAACTTACCAATGTCCACCTCTTGCAACATTGTATAAAGTTTCATGTTGTCCAATTTTAATCTAGAAGAGCTTTAAAACATAAGAAGTCAGTAAAAATTTCTAACAATTACTTAATTAAAATATCTAAGTAAAAATGTTAATTTCATTACCTTCCATATTGGTCCATAACCAATATTGGAGACACATCAATGCCTCCACATTATCTGGAAGTAATTTACTCTGGGATAAGAATATGACCACCATTATTGAATCAAGACTCATAATGTTTTTTACTAATATATATATATATATATATATATATATATATATATATATATATATATATATATATATAAGAGTATTTTTCTGAATTAAAGTTTAGCGGGTACGAGTATTCACGTATACGGATACTATGATACCCGTACCCGCCTCGTTAACATGCAGGTATCAAAAATATCCGTACCCGCAGGTAGCGGATATCCATTTTTAATATCCGTTTCCTACTCGTTGCGAGTTTTATCTGTGGATACCCGCGGGTACGGACTTTTTTGACATTCCTAAACAAGACGCTTAAATTGATATGCCCCAAATGTGGAGTTAACAACTATGACCCAATTCAAATGTATCACCTTCCTAAAGGTTGATAGGGTTAGGGTGATAGGAATTCAAGAGTACGATATTTGGTGGCACAACAAACGAAGACTCGCAATATCAAGTCTGCTAGATTGAAAGAAATCTAATAATGATCAAGCTTGAAGTATCCACTTGTTAGCATATCCTCTCAACTATAAATAGGGGAGTGGGGCCCAAATGTTTTCACTAGTGTAATAGTTTATAATACCTATCTGAGATAAAACCTATCATCTGTATAAGAGAAATGATACAATGACTACTAATTTTTAATATTTCTCTTACCACATTACGTGTCATTTGTTATTAAATTTTAATTTATTTTTTCCTTAACTTAAAAGCTACAAACGAAAGTGAAAATCCAGTCGCTCGTGGTGCCAAACACTCACACTACCATTACACCATTCTTTAAAACAGAACTCATTTCCTCTCCATCCTAAAAAATTCCCAAACCCCGGAAGCTTCCACTGAAGAATCCCAATGTAACGTCCTAGCCGGAAATTACTATTTAAAATTAAATAAGAAATAAGATTTATAAAACAACGCATTTATACTTGCAATTTCGCAAAGACGCGGGAAAATTAAAAGTTCAATATCGCTTCTGTAGTAATTAAAATCGTAATATTCAGTTATTACAAAATCAAACCATAAAAATTACAAAAGAAAATCAAAATAAAACTGAGTAAATAATCCCGTCGTGATCCCCACTCCGTCTCTACGTATCCGCCTGCTCACCTGCATTAACATCTGCTCCCATGTAACAAGTTACATGATCATCGCCACACACACACAGATAGCGTGAGCTCATTTAAATAAAACCAAACACATAAAATATTAAATACAACACCACAACCTTAAAACCCCGAGTTAGTATTCTTCTCCTTTTTTTTTCCTTTATTCTCCACTTCCAGCACTTACATTTAGACGTATCATTTCTATACCCTTCAGGTGAGAACAATGATCGATCTTTGTTGCACGAGTGTCTACTCGCCCCTTCGACTACAGGCCACCACCTGATAGTCCATACGTGGGAACAACCTTGCCACAGCATCTCACCGTGACACCAAGTGGTGCTCCCCAAAACAAACATAAAGTTTGTAGCAGTTCCAGACTACCAAAACTCTATCAGAATACTCTGAAGAGGGCAATCATCCGAACCTCGCCGTACGAGCCACAACTCGCACACTCCACTAGTCTTCCTAAACCACCAGGCTACAACCTAGAGTGGTCACGTGTTACTCGAATATGGGTTACACTCGTAACTGGACCCCCAGCCAAAGCCTCGCATCATGAACATCACCTAAAGCTGTGTAGAAACCTTTCAACGCGCACCATCACTAAACCAAAACCGCTTGGCGCGCATCTCATGTCGCCAGGCACACACTAGGTCAGACCGCCTGGTAGGCATCACACACCGCCATGCGCCATGCGCTTGCAGCATCATCACTGCATCGTCACCGCCTGGCGCACCTGCCTCGCACCGCCAGGCGCCATTCACCGTCACCGCCTGGCGCACCTGCCTCGCGCCGCTAGTCGCCACCGCACCATCAGAGTCTCTGCTGCACCATTCTACAGGCGGAACCCTCCCTACCGACAAGCGCTATGACCATTGTCGCTGATTGCGTTCCGTCCGCCTGGCGGCTCACTCGCGCCGCGAAGCGCCATACCAGTAGCGCACTTTTACTTGTTCCTTGGCACTTAAACAGATCCCCAAGGGATCCCAATCATACAACATAACAATTTACAACACAGCCTGGTTTTCCAGTCATACAACTATAATAAGATTACACCACACCCATTCAAACATGCCATCAAATCAAGTATTGTCATGCACCCGTACTCTCCTTCACTTACCCCTTTAAACATGCCACATACATTCCACATACACCCCGTTTTAGGATCATACAGTCTGATATTTTTATAAACTCATGACACCACACTTTTGTCAATATTGCATATGTACCTCAATAAAAATTCACAAGCACAAAACCACGACTAGGGTAAAGTTTCACCATCCATACCATATCTCACATAATTATCTCACTCGTACCCAATTAACATACATTCTGAATTTAACTTACCACATGCACCCAATTACGCTTCATTAGAAGTTACTTGAACTCATCAAAGGCTTATTCATGTATTTTACAAACTCCAAAATCAACAATATTAAGTAATGTATATCTCTAGCTACTGACCGCTAAATTCAGTCTCCACCGTTCAAAGTGAAGAACCACATGTTATGGACCACCTGTAAAAATTGCACCTAAATCGAACGGTTAACGAACTGGGAAATGAAGTTTTACGAAAACTGCGCGAACTAGAAAAATTGGTGGCGCCTAGCGCCCAGAATCAGACGACTGGCGCCCGGCGGGACTAAAATACTGCCCAGCGGTTACTGTTACGCGAAAAGTACTAAAAACAGCATTTTTCGTGAATCAACATACCACGCACCTCTGGTGTGGCGCCTGGCGGCCAATATGGTGCCGCCAGGCAATTCCTACACCTGCGAACCTTTCCTCCTTCACAACAACTCTGATTTCATTCAATTTATGACTCAAAAGGTTGTACTCACATGTTTAGGTTCATGATCCATTCCTAAAACTTCCAATAAGTAAAATTCCATTAACCTTTTCCCTTTAATTTAGTGCGACTATGAAATTCCCAATTCATCAACCCACCAATTGATATTCATGAAATTTTCAAGTTCATGCAATGTCAAATCAATTTAGTAACTACAATCCCATAATCGATCATGGCAATTAAATATGTACAATAGAAATACAACCCAAACACCACGACATCGCTGACAAACCAACCAAAACGAAAAAATAAAAAGACGCACGTTGCGTCGCCTGGCGGCTGGCGAGCCACCCTCAACCGCCAGGCGGTTCATAGGAGAACCCAGAAAATAGGCTGAAAACACATAAGCCGCCTGGCGGTTCATGCCCTACAGCCAGGCGGTTTCTGGAAAAATCCAGAAACGCGAATATAACGAGAGAAAGCAGGTTCCACGGTCTCAATATGGTTCAGATCATACATTGATATCATTGCGAAATAAAACAAGCAATACGAACTCCCCTAACCTGAATATTTCTTGCTCAATTGCTCTTTCAAACCCCTTTTATGATTCCAATTTGATTTCAAGCCCTTGTCTCCACCCAATTAGACTCACTCACTCTTTTTAGGTTCAATTTTATGCTCAGAAACCCTCCGCAATTAGCATTCAAATTGGCTTTAATTGGCTTTCAAGGCTCATTACGAGTTGTGTTTTACAACCCACCTTGGCTGCCTCCTAGGTTTCCTATGCCTCTTGACATCCTTGCCAAAAAATGTTTAGCAAAAAGAAAGTTAATTTTGTTCAAGCCAAGGTTTGAAACCCTAACCCCAAAATTGCAATTCAAGTGCACAACCAATTTAACTATGTCATATTTCATGATAATATTCATACATGAAAGATTATATCCTTACTTATCACACCCAAGCATATCTTGAAAATACTAAAAATTAAATAACACACAATTGACAAACATAAGACTCAAACCCAAGTCCTCTCACCCAATAGAGTACTCTCAACCACTTAAGCTAGTACTTTTTCACATCATAAAGGTTAACATTTAATGCCATAAAGGCTTCTCCTACCCGCATTTATTAATTAATTAATTAATTAAATTTCACGGGTCTTACATTCCCCTCACCTTAAAAATTTTCGTCCTCGAAAATTAGTGCTTATCAAAATTAGTTGTGGTTAAGACTATCTCATTAAGTCCTCCATCTCCATGATCAAACCCTCATGAACCCAGATCTTGTCAGCTTCCAACACATCCGAAGGATCTGCAATGTACTTCCAACACATGCCTTTCCTCTAAATTGCAGAATGTCGTCTTTACCCATCCGCTTCAGGAAATACTACACTACGCAGTCTACAGTCCATGATAACGTGATTGTCCGACAACCAGTCCATGCCAAGTATTACGTCCAGGCCCTCCAACGGTAAACAAACAAGATTCACTTTGAACTTGTGTCCTGCCACTTCAATAGAACATCCGGTGCAGACTAAGTTGGTCAAGACTCGTCCCAAAGCAGGTGTCGAGACCGCCAGTTCGTACCCCAAATCCTGGACCACTAGTCCTAGTCTACTCACACATTCTTGTGAGATGAACGAGTGAGTAGCTCCAGAGTCAAACAACACCAGAACATTGTTATCAAACAATAAGCATCGGTCAAGTATGAGATTACCTGACTTAGTGGCCTCAGTACTGGTTAATGCAAACACTCTCCCCGCTACTCGAGGTCGATCAGCTATCACCCTCTGCTGCTTCTGCGATGATGGTGTTTCTCCGGTCGCCTTCTTGTTTGGAAAGTGACTCGCATAATGTCCCATCTTCTCGCACTTGTAGCACTTCACATGTTCATTACTAGCACCTGAACTGCCCGCAACTTTAGTACAATTCCTGCGAAGGTGCGGCCCACCGCAGTTATAGCATCTCAGGCCTGAAGATGGCGACGAAGATCTGTCGTATGGCGCCTTCTGATGTTTGGTCTTAGAGGTATTCTTCTGTGTCCTCGTGACCCGACTGGATCCAAACTCTAACTCCTCCACAGTCCTAGCCTGCTCCACCAGAACTGGAAACTCTCTGATTCGTAGTGGCACCAGGAATCTACGTAGCTCATGCCTCAAGCCTCCCTCAAACTTGCGACAACGCCATTCCTCTATGATCCCTTGCGAGTAGAATCTCGCCAAGTACTCGAACCGGTCTATGTAAGCCTGTATTGGTTTACTACCTTGTTGGAGTGTCAGAAACTCCGCCTCAAGTGCATGTTTCGCCGAGTCTGGAAAATACTTCTCTAGGAACCTCTTCCTGAAGTTTACCCACTTCACCTCTTCTTGTCAGGTCTGCATTTGTTGCTGCATTCCTGTCCACCAGTACTCAACATCGCTAACCAGCAGGAAAGTGGCAAAATTCAACTGTTGTGCCTCTATGCACTGCAGTACTCGGAATATCTTCTCACACTCCCTGAGCCAAGCATCGGCCTCATCAGGGGTAGCTTTGCCGTTGAACTTGGACGGCTTGTGTTTCAGAACATCCTCCATAGTCACTGCTCTAGTGGGTGGCACTATGGCTCTAGGCTGTGGCGCAACAGGCTGCATGGCATCAACCATTCTGTGGATTGCTTGGGCAATCTCATCGGCGCCTGCATCGTTTCTTCTTCTCCTATTTGCCATAGCCTGAATGCGCCATATATTAACTAATAAATCAAACAATTCATAATTCATTTTCATAACATGGCAAAACAACACAAACACACGTCAACACGATAGGCTCACTCCCCAAAGACCCCAAGAAATCCTTGAAATCATGGCTCAGATACCAAATGTAAAATCCTAGCCGGAAATTACTATTTAAAATTAAATAAGAAATAAGATTTATAAAACAACGCATTTATACTCGCAATTTTGCAAAGACGCGGGAAAATTAAAAGTTCAATATCGCTTCTGTAGTAATTAAAATCGTAATATTCAGTTATTACAAAATCAAACCATAAAAATTACAAAAGAAAATCAAAATAAAACTGAGTAAATAATCCCATCGTGATCCCCACTCCGTCTCTATGTATCTGCCTGCTCACCTGCATTAACATCTGCTCCCATGTAACAAGTTACATGATCATCGCCACACACACACAGATAGCGTGAGCTCATTTAAATAAAACCAAACACATAAAATATTAAATACAACACTGCAACCTTAAAACCCTGGGTTAGTATTCTTCTTCTTTTTTTTCCTTTATTCTCCACTTCCAGCACTTACATTTAGACGTATCATTTCTATACCCTTTAGGTGAGAATAATGATCGATCTTTGCTGCACGAGTGTCTACTCGCCCCTCCGACTACAGGCCACCACCTGATAGTCCACACGTGGCAATAACCTTGCCACAACATCTCACCGTGACACCAAGTGGAGCTCCCCAAAACAAACATAAAGTTTGTAGCTGTTCCAGACTACCAAAACTCTATCAAAATACTCTGAAGAGGGCAATCATCCGAACCTCGCCGTACGAGCCACAACTCGCACACTCCACTGGACTTCCTAAACCACCAGGCTACAACCTAGAGTGGTCACGTGTTAGTCCAATACAGGTTACACTCGTAACTGGACCCCCAGCCAAAGCCTCGCATCATCAACATCATCTAAAGCTGTGTAGAAACCTTTCCTCGCGCACCATCACTGAACTAAAACCGCTTGGCACACATCTCACGTCGCCAGGCACACACTAGGTTCAGACCGCCTGGTGGGCATCACACACCGCTAGGCGCCATGCGCCTGCAGCATCATCACTACACCGTCACCGCCTAGTGCACCTGCCTCGCACCGCCAGGTGCCACTCACCGTCACCGCCTGGCGCACCTGCCTCGCGCCGCCAAGCGCTTCCGCACCATCAGAGTCTCTACTGCACCATTCCGCCTGGCGGAACCCTCCCTACCGCCAAGCGCTATGACCATTGTCGCTGATTGTGTTTCGTCCGCCTAGCGGCTTGCTCGCGCCGCTAGGCGCCATACCAGTAGTGCACTGTTACTGGTTCCTTGGCACTTAAACAGATCCCCAAGGGATCCCAATCATACAACATAACAATTTACAACACAACCTGGTTTTCCAGTCATACAACTATAATAAGATTACACCACACCCATTCAAACATGCCATCAAATCAAGTATTGTCATGCACCCGTACTCTCCTTCACTTACCCCTTTAAACATGCCACATACATTCCACATACACCCCGTCTTAGGATCATACAGTCTGATATTTTTATAAACTCATGACACCACACTTTTGTCAATATTGCATATGTACCTCAATAAAAATTCACAAGCACAAAACCACGACTAGGGTAAAGTTTCACCATCCATACCATATCTCACATAATTATCTCACTCGTACCCAATTAACATACATTCTGAATTTAACTTACCACATGCACCCAATTATGCTTCATTAGAAGTTACTTGAACTCATCAAAGGCTTATTCATGTATTTTACAAACTCCAAAATCAGCAATATTAAGTAATGTATATCTCTAGCTACTAACCTCCAAATCCAATCTCCACCGTTCAAAGTGAAGAACCACATGTTATGGACCACCTGTAAAAATTGCACCTAAATCGGACGGTTAACGAACCGGAAAATACAGTTTTACGAAAACTGCGCGAACCAGAAAAATTGGTGACGCCTAGCGCCCAAAATCAGACGACTGGCGCCTGGCGGTTACTATTACGCGAAAAGTACGAAAAATAGTGTTTTTCGTGAATCAACACACCACGCACCTCTGGTGTGGCGCCGGGCGGCACCATATTGTACTCACATGTTTAGGTTCATGATCCATTCCTAAAACTTCCAATAAGTAAAATTCCATTAACCTTTTCCCTTTAATTTAGTGCGACTATGAAATCCCCAATTCATCAACCCACCAATTGATATTCATGAAATTTTCAAGTTCATGCAATGTCAAATCAATTTAGTAACTACAATCCCATAATTCATCATGCCAATTAAATATGTACAATAGAAATACAACCCAAACACTATGACATCGCTGACAAACCAACCAAAACGAAAAAATAAGAAGACGCACGTTGCGTCGCCTGGCGGGCCACCCTCAGCCGCCAGGCGGTTCATAGGCGAACCCAGAAAATAGGCTGAAAACACATAAGCCGCCTGGCGGTTCATGCCCTACAGCCAGGCAGTTTCTGGAAAAATCCAGAAACGCGAATATAACGAGAGAAAGCAGGTTCCACGGTCTCAATATGGTTCAGATCATACATTGATATCATTGCGAAATAAAACAAGCAATACGAACTCCCCTAACCTGAATATTTCTTGCTCAATTGCTCTTTCAAACCCCTTTTATGATTCCAATTTGATTTCAAGCCCTTGTCTCCACCCAATCAGACTCACTCACTCTTTTTAGGTTCCATTTTATGCTCAGAAACCCTCCCTAATTAGCACTCAAATTGGCTTTAATTAGCTTTCAAGGCTCATTACGAGTTGTGTTTTACAACCCACCTTGGTTGCCTCCTAGGTTTTCCTGCCTCTTGACATCCTTGCCAAAAAATGTTTAGCAAAAAGAAAGTTAATTTTTTTTAAGCCAAGGTTTGAAACCCTAACCCCAAAATTGCAATTCAAGTGCATAACCAATTTAACTATGTCATATTTCATGATAATATTCATACATCAAAGATTATATCCTTACTTATCACACCCAAGCATATCTTGAAAATACTAAAAATTAAATAACACATAATTGACATACATAAGACTCGAACCCAAGTCCTCTCACACAATCAAGTACTCTCAACCACTTGAGCTAGTACTTTTTCACATCATAAAGGTTAACATTTAATGCCATAAAGGCTTCTCCTACCCACATTAATTAATTAATTAATTAATTAATTAAATTTCACGGGTCTTACACCCAACCCCATTCATTTCCGTCCGTGAAAGCTTGTGTTAGGCATTGTCGAAGGTGGAATTTTCAAACCCCACTTTCTTCTTCCCGAAACCCTACAACAATTGCAAAATTCCATCTTCGCTTTCACTTTCAGTAAGCGTCGTCAAGAATGAAAATCAGGTATGCCAGTTTGTAACTCTTCCACTTTCTTTCTTCTTTTCCACGCATGAAAAATCAGTATTCATCTTCTCCTTTCATCATGACTTCCACGTTTGTGCTTGGTTACCACAGATCGGGGGTTTGGGACACTTTTTGTTTGAATTTGAAAGGAATCCCATTAGTGAAAAAGGTTAATTATTTCTCCATTTTTCCTTAGGATTTTTACCCATTGATTGATTGCAAATAAATGGTCATTGTGTGAATTTTATGGTTTTAAGATAGTTAAATTATGTTTTTTTGCATCTTCATTGATGGATTGCAAAGAAATGACCATAAAATTCATTTGCACACATTATAGTAGCAACTGAAAACTACCCAAAAGGATGTGTTCTTGAACTAAGAAAGAAAAGATTAGAAGAAGAGAAAAAGGAGAAGAAAAAAGTCGTTGTTACGGCTGCTTGTGAAGGTGTGAATGATCCAACTACGACCAAGAAGGCTTTGAGGAAAAAAGAAGTTCTCAAACCCCCTCCTGTTGAGAAGAAAAAGAGTAAGAGGAAATAAAAGTCTACAGGGTTGGGAACACCTTGTCCTCCATTGCCAAAACATGCATGTACTGAAGCTTTAGACTTGGATAGCTCATTAGAGGCATTCTTTAATGCTTATGGAAGATTAATGGAGGTAAAAATATTACCTTAACGCCAGAAGAAGTTGTTTTAGTGTCGAAATCTTATTGTATGTACTTAATGAATTTCAATCTAGAGTTATGGTGATGGGTCGCCAACTAGACAATGTGCTAAGAAAAAAGATGCACTAAGTCAATAGATAATTTGAAGAAGGCACTTACCACAACAAATAAAGAGAAGTAGGATGCACTGAGTCAGCTGGATTATGTGGAAAAAGAGATACCCCAACTCATATCTGAGCGCAACTCTATTTAAATCTCGATGCACGGAGGCCGAGAAGGAAAGCAAAAAGTTCCTTGCTGGTCACTAAGGAGCTGGAAGAAGAACTCGCAACAAAAAACCATGAGCATGCATCGATCATCAAACTTGTCAAGGAGTTGGAAAATAACATATTATCTCAGCATCCAGAAGGTTTTCACAGGGCTCTACGTCAAACGTCACTTTTGTTCAATGGAGCCTTGATAAATATGAGCACAATGGAGCCTTAATACCTATTGAAGAGATAGGTAATGCTAAGCCCAACTCCACAAATGCCTAGAATCCCCCTTCTCTTGAAGAAATGTGAAGACCCCTTATCATAAAGTTTATGTTTTTGTTACATTATGTTTTTTGTTTTCTGATGTTGCCCTAGTAGTTTTTGCACTAAATGAGCCTTACTTTTTAAGGCATTTTGATTTAGACAGGCACCATAAGAAATAAATCTTTTGATCTTTACTATATACGTGCTTATCTCATAAAATATTATAATAATCGTGAAGTATATATAGTATAAGCAGTAGGAGAGATGATCTTTGTGATTAAACTTCCTTACTCAAATATAAGTAACAGAATCATCTCGATGAATGAAACTTCTTACCCAATAATAGTATAAGTAATGGGAGGGATCATCTTAGTTGATAAAGCTTCCTTACCCAATAATAATATAAGTAGTGGGGGGAATCATCTCGGTCAATGAAGCTTCCTTACCCAATTGAGTAGGAATTTATTTTTAGAAATATGTAAACTGATATAAATAAAAATGATGCATCATCTTATTAAATGGATGCCTCATTAAAACCTTCTCCGTCAAAACCCTCCTTAGGGAAGAAAGAACGAAGTAGGAAAGAGTATGCACTCAAGAAATACAATAGAATGATTAACAATAATAAAATTTCAAGTGCGATCCATTTTAAGCTGTCGATATATATTTTTCAGCATATACACTACTTTGTTGATCACCTCGCAGACGCGAAAAGGCCATTCCCAATTGGTTGAGAACTTTTCATCATGCTTACGGGGCTCACTCGCCATTCTCCAAACTAAGTCCCCTGGATTATATGATCTCGCCTCCAACTTATAATTATATCTCTAACTAACCCTTATTTAGAATTATATCTCCACTCATCTAATCAATAAACTCATCTAATGTAGATGTCTCGTGTACTCTATCTCTCGCCATTCCCAAAGGTCTTAAAGCTAAGCTACCACATATTTTCATTATATCATCAACATAATAATTTAAATATAATGATGTGATCCCAACAAGGCTTATAGCTTGGGTCAATGCCTAGGCCCAAATCATGGTCAAGGCCCAATCCATGGCCATCGTGCACCTTCAAACCCAAGCCCATCAAGAGGCCCAATAACAAGGGGCATGCTAAAAAAGATCAAATTGGGCTTCATTCAAGATGGCCCAAACCCACATGGACTTCTCATACTCTTCACATGGGCCAAAGAAGATGTGAAGATTTGAAGAGGTGTATCAAAGAGCAATAGAATAGCAATAATATTGGCCCATTGTTTAGGCTTTGCTTTCTAGAATAATAAGTCAAACAATGAATAGTTGAATTGATAAAATTGGGCTTGACTAAGCCCAATAGGAGATTTGGCCATCAAAAGAGCTAAGGTGGACTAAGTGGAAGTCAACACTTCTTCTTACAACTCATGGATCTAAAGCATCGAAGGGTTAGGAATGCTTCCTCCTTTTCCAAGTCATCATCCAATGGCCAAGATCAAGCCTTCTTCTCCAAGCTAGCATCAAAGGCCAAGATGCTTTCTCCTTCTCATCCAAGGGTCAAGATTCCTCATGTGTAATGGCTTGAGTATAAAAGCCTTAATTTTTCAGCATTGTACTCACTCTTGAATTTTTGTGCAATAAACACTTTGAGTTGAGAACACTCCTCACTATTGCCATTTGAGAGTCATCTTTTAGAAAGCTTACTCTTTTTACCTCTAGCCCCCTTGCTAGGCTAGATCCACCTATAAATCATTCATCCTTTCACCTATCCATTGCAAGCAAGAGCCTACAAACTTGCCTTCCACTCTTCCATGCTTCCTCCATCATTTCCGCTGCACTTGGAGCTTCATGTCTCCACCAAGCTCCATCATATAATCTTCATCCATTCAATTTATTTTACCCATTAAAAATATTTTTTCATATTTCTTACAATGGTTGTTGTCTTGGGTTCCCAAAACTTCAAAAATATCTACCCAAGAGCTTCAAAATTATTCAGAAGGATTCACATTTGTTCAAACTTTTAGTTCAAGGTGGCTCTAAAAGTGGGGAACGAATAGAGCCTATAGACATATTGTCTAATTTGTGCAATGAAAATTAATCAGAGTATAAGGAAGAGATTGCACACATAAGATTTATATTAGTTCATTCCACGCACTAAGGCACATCTAGTCTCTTAAGCAACATGCTTAAGATATTCCACTGATCAAAACACTTGATTAGAACGAGTATCACCCTCTTCATGATGCAACGAGAGTAACCCTCTCCAAGCTAATATTATAAACATCTTCAAGTATCTTTCTCAATCTCCCTTGAGATTGAGAACTCACAAATGAAATGACAATAACACTCAAATTAAGAGAACACTATCAAATCTCACAAAGTATACTTCACAATGTAATGTGAAGAATTTTGCAATGTTTAATCACACAATCCAATATATCTCACAAATAATAGGATTTAATTCTATGATCTTTGTGTGTATATGAATTTTATCTCGATAATGTATACTGCTTGTTCTCATTCTATATATGTTCAATTGTTCTTTCTCTTCTTTTTCATCTAGGCTTTGATATTTATAATCACGTAGTAGAATATGACTCTTAATATGTTTCCATCTTTGAATATTTTATTTTTACTTCAATATCTTCATCTATAAGGAAGGTATTGATATATCTATCAGGGTATTTGCATATTCTTATTATTCAATATTTTCTTTCTTGTATTTCTTCAATTTGAATTTCTTCGTTCTTCAATTCGTTTTACCATTGTGGCTTTGAATGTAATCTTCATGATATTCTTCAAGCAATTTGTAATATAAAGAATATTTCCTTACTCTTGATTGATTTAAATCACATAAGATATAAAATTCTTCAATATTCACAATCTTCAATCAACATAAATGATATTCAGATACGTCTCTTCTTCAATCAGATCTTCAACCAATAAGATTTCTTCTCATTCTAGATAAATCTTGATATGATACTTGTTGATTTAATCTTCCTTTCCAACATTCAGATTTTCTTTGAACAAATGATAATTACGCTTAATTATTTGTCTTGTTTGATGAATCATTTGGAACCCTTTGTAGACTTAGTTTGGTCAGCTTTGACTTTCTTGTGTTGTCTAGTTAACTCACATTTGACTTGCCTACTCAATATCCTTGCTTGACTCATTGGAATTGACTTTCATCTTGAGTGGTCTTACTTTGATTTTTACTCTTCTATTCAACTTACAATTGACTCATCTACTCGATATACTTATTTGATTTCACTTTCTTCTTGTCTAGTCTTACTTTTAATTTTAATCGTCTGGTCAACTTATATTGGCTCGTTTGGTCACTACGTTTGACTTCCAATTCATCTGATCAATTTAATTGTCTGGTAGTAGTACTCATCTATTGACTTCACTCTTCGGGTGACTTCATTGACTTTTCTCATCTGGTTGTTTTGACATTAGTCTTCTCATCAATACAAATTACCTTATCAACTTTGACTTGTTTGGTGAAGTTACCTTATCATCAGATTCATGTCTTTGACTTGACCCATCTACTTTTCACTTCCAAACTTGTTTCATCTAACCTTTTTATTTCATCTATTGTCTACTAATTTTTGTTTTGATAAAACTTGCTTGAAACTCATGAACACATATTAGATAATCAAATATATATCAAGTATAATCATTTCTTGTATTTTCCAACTCATTAGACACTATAGCATCTAAGAAGTATAATCAGTTCTAACAAATGTGGTTTGTAGCATCTAGTTCTAACAATTTTTCCCTCTTTGACGATGACAAAATTATAATTATGAAAGATAACAATTAGCTGATCATTTTTGAAACATTTATAGTGTCAACAAAATTTAATTAAATTATATCACTTGTTACAATTTAAACATGTTTTGTGTACTTAGATTATGGATTACAAATTTCTTGTTGAGGTTTTTAGATATAATCATCTATTAGAGCAAACATCGATATCAGAGTAAGCAAATATCATAGTAAAGTGTATAGACTAAGGTACCACTTGTTGATTAAAAACATAGTAACAAAGCTAAATATAATAGACTTAAATACCACTTGTTATAGACTCTTATATACTCAAAAACCAATTGTTGAAAAATAATTTGGAAAATAATTTCTTTTATTAAACAATAAATATCAGAGCAGGATTATTAGAGCTTTTATTAGAGCTAATAACTAGAGTATATTGGCATAAAGATCAGAGAAAATATCAGAGAATGGAAATGCTAATATTTTAGAGATGTGTTTCAAAGATTAGATAATGAAGGATAAGACATTCAATTTTGATAAACTGAGTGCAGAAATAAATGACAAATTGCTTGTTATACTAGCAAATGAAAAATATATTACGGTTGAGAGGGTTTGGATTGTGTGTCAAAAGAGGATGGTTTAAGACTCTAAATGAACTAAGTAAGAGTAGACTATGGTTAGTGAGAGTTTCAACGATTTGTTGCAGTCTCTCTGTTTGCTTGTGCTCTAATTCCTTCATTTTCTTCTTCAGAACAAATTCCAAAATTTCATGTATATTTTCTTGAAAGAGTGGTTGTTGCTTATCCTTATTTTTTATCCATATACTAACAACGTAAGAGGCATTTATTTTCTTCTTTTTGTAGTTTTGTGATGGGTTGTTGGTTGGAGTTAAAAATAGTCTTCGTGAGGCATTGAGGAGGACTCCTCTCAGTAGATGATAATTCCTTGTAGGTTCCATCTCTAACCTTGTAATATCCTCATATTCTATTGGATAGAGATTGTAGATAGCAGTAGATGCTCTCCACCACAGTTATAGCACCGTAATTTCTTGGCCAAACTTTGTGGCCTGTCGTACGGCTTCTTCTACTACCGTGAATTAGTGGTATTCTTCTAAGATCTAGCCACTCTGTTGGGCCCTGTCTCTAGCTGCTCAACAGCCTTGGCTTGTTCCACCAAGACTGGAAACTCCCTGATCCGGAGAGGTACAATGAAATGACGAAGCTCGCGTTTCAGCCCGCCCTCATATTTTCTACATCTCCACTCCTCGGTGACGGTGGGCGAATAGAACCTCGCTAGATACTCAAATATGTCTGTGTATGACTGCATAGTCAGGTTCCCCTGTTGGAACGTGAGGAATTTTGCCTCTCTCTCGTGCCTGACACTGTTTGGAAAATACTTCTCCAGGATTCTCGTTCAGAAAGAAGTCCAGGTAACCTCCTCGTCCCTGGTCTACATGAGCTGCTGCATGCCTGCCCACCAGTATTCAGCGTTCACCACCAGTAAGAATGTAATGAAAGTCAGCTTTTGTGCATCAGGGCACTCTATAACTCTGCAAATTTTCTCACACTCCTTGAGCCATGCGTCAGCTTCGTCCAGAGTGGATTTGCCCATGAATTTTGAGGGCTTATGCCTCATAAAGTCCTCCATCGTCACAGGGCGTGTGGGTGCTACCACGTCTCTAGGTTGCGCTGCAATGGGCTGCATAATATCCACCATCTGATGTATCGCCTGCGCGATCTCATCGGCCCCAACATTATTCCTCATCCGCCTATTTGCCAAAGCCTGAGCACGCCACATATCACTGTTCACATCAAACAACTTTGGTTAAGACTTTATACCAAAAGTTAGTTAACAATCACAATCAATGATCAAAATGATCTCACAAGCAACACACAGTCAGCTCACTCCCAGAGACCCTAAAAATCTTTTGAAAACCATTGCTCTAATACCTCAAATGTAACATCCCGACCGGATATTACGGATTTAAATAATAAAATAAAGAAAAGTAATTAAGCCGCAATTAATAAAACCCCATTTCCCAAAAACGTGGGAAATTTATAACATTTTATTAATTGCAATTAAAACCAAAGTTCATAATTCATAAAAACTGAACATAATAATAAAGCCTCCCATACGAGTTTACAAGATATTCGAAATTAAAATAATATAAAACTCCTAGGCTTTTCCCCACTCCGCGGCTAAGCCTCACTAGCTCCACCTACAATTTCATTTGCTCACGTGTACCGCATACACAATCATCGCCAAACACAAGCAGATAGGGTGAGCTAAAAAGATAACACAAGATTATATATAAATCAACCATATATATATATATATATATATATATATATATATATATATATATATATATATATATATATAGTACATCAACAGAAAAATCCTTTCGTTTATTCCGCATGACCACAACCATATATAAAAAACATTTCACCACATGGCCAGAACCATGTAATCTCAATGCACAACAAGGAAGACTCGCCCCGTTCCTTCCGCGTAGCCACAACCATGTAATATCAGTGCACAACAAGGAAACTCGTTCCCTTCCTACCACATGGCCACAACCATGTAATATCAAAGCACATCAATGAAACTCGTTCCATTCCTTCCACACGGCCACAACCATGCTAGCAGTGTTCTACATCTTCTAGTGAGTATCTCTAGGCGCCTTGCTGCCACACCTATCAGCCATAACCGATAGAGCACGTGCGGAAACCATGCTACGGATCACACACCGTAACGCCAAGTGGAGTTCCCAAATACGAACATAGTCCGTAACGTCTCAAGACTACCAAATGCGTCAGCTAAATACTAAGGAGGGCAATCCATCTGGACCCATCCGTACTGGCCACAACCAGCACACTCACACCGGCAACACTCGCCAACTTGAGCCACAACTCAAGAGTTTCTCGTATTCATCTGCTATCCCGAGCCACAACTCAAGGGAAGTCATTCCGGGCAACAACCCATAGAATGCCATGTGCTTAACCCCTATCCTGAGCCACATCTCAAGGATATGTTCCGGGCCACAACCCATGGAACACTAGCAAGCCCACCAACGAGATATCCTAAAAGCCATGTAGATCACACCTTGCAATTTCCATCTCATCCCTTTAATACAGCAGTAACACCTGCCTTGAAACGCACAATAGCAACCTCGCTCGCTTAAGCTAAGAGCCTTTGTTCAACAACTCCAGATGGATTGAGCTAGACCCACTAGCTTGAGCGAGCCTCTGGAACCTCTGCAGCCTACGAAGTCTCGCCTAAGTGAGCTCCTTCTCGCTTGGGCGAGACCCTCACTCGCCCAGGATTAAAATGCCTCGTTTAAGCGACGAATTCAACACAACAACGAAAACAACACTGGAAATATCGCTTAGGCAAAGGACTCTCGCCTGAGCGAGATGCCTCCAAAAACACCCTGTAACATACTCGTATTCTCGCCTGAGCGAGGCACACTTGCCTAAGCGAGATGGCCTGTCGCTCAGAACCAGATTCCCTCGCCTGCGCGAGATACTCACGTAACAACGGGAATTACGTCTATGCTAATCTCGCCTAGGCTCGCCTGGCTCGCCTGAGCGAGAAATGCAGACCCCAAATCTATTTACGCACGCACACAACAACCATGATCAATTCCTCACTCCAAATCATTCCAGAATAGTTTACACATATTGCAACAACACATAGGCATAATTTAGACTCCATATGGTTCCCAAAATTCCAAGTTTACACAATTACATCATATTCAGTGCATAAATCCATTATATTCCTACATTTAGGTCACAATTCCTATAAAACAGTACCGAACCCACAACCCCCAAAACCCCTAATGTGCATCACGAATTTCAGTGCATAGTTTCATCAAAATCATGTCATTACATACAATCAACACAAAATTTCGAGTTCAACTCCCCTAACCTGAAGCTCCCTTGCTTAAAACTTGAATTGTGAGTATCTTCTCTCATATTTTACCTTTTATAGGTCTTAGTACTTGGTTAATGCAAAAAAAAAAAACAAGAATATGGTTTAATTGTGAATTTTATTGCTATTCAAGGGCCATTACTTGATTGTTTCTCAGCCCCTTAGCTGCCCTTTCTGCTAGGTTTTCTCCACCCTTTCATATTTAGCCCACAACTAATTTTTTAAGCAAAAAGAGTTAAATTTGGCTCACCAAGGTTCGAACCTATGACCAATGCCAAGTCAAAGCTAAACCACCAAGCCAATTCATGTTTCATGCCAATTCACATACTTTTACAATCATGTTATCACCCAACACGACTATGTATAATATTAAAATTAATAATAAATCAAATAACACATAATGGCTTACATAGGACTTGAACCCATGTCCTTTCATATACTTTCAACCACTTGAGCTTGCACTTTTCCACGTCATACCATCAGAAATTAATGTCATAAATACACTACCTACCCGCATTTATTAATTAATTATTTATTTAATTAATTAAATTTTTTGGATCTTACATTCCTCTTTTCACTTATTTGATTGCAAGCAAAAAGTTGCCCAATCTTCATTTCCTAATCTAGATAGACTTCAGCGTCATCCTTTCCATAAAAGTGAGGCAGGTCTAGTCTAATGGTTCTTAGTTCCGTGGGTTCTCTTCTTTCTCTTCTTAGTGCAGGAGGAGGTTGGTAGAAGTTATTTGGTAGTCTATTATCTTCTTCTTCATAGTATATGACTAGAGTAGCAGTTTTTGAGTGTTTTGAGTGACTCCTACTCCTCATTCTTTCTTGCAACTTCTCCATAGTATATATCTCTTTGTTCCTTCTCTAAGATGGCATAGTATCTATCTCTTTTTTCTTTTCCTCTTTCTCTAACAAGCATTTCTTCTTCCTTCCAACATTTTAGTGCTTTAAGTTCTAAAGTGAGTTGTTTCAAATATTTTTCCTCATCACTTGAAGCACTACATCTTTGAAAAGAAGAATGTCGAGACATTTTCAAGGTTGTTTTTTTTAGGTCTTTCAAAGAAACTTCAAAGAAGAAGTGGATAACAAAAGGCGTTAGTTCTCCTCCAAGAAAGAGAGTTGAATCACTTAGATTGCTTATATACCAAGTATTTCCTTGTCAAGGGAACTTGTAACACTTTCACAAAAACTTGTTAGATGAAATTAGATGAAAAACTCTTAAGACTCACACTAAACTATAAAACAAGAAACAAAGCAAGAAAAAAAGACTATCGGCCTAATGGTAGAATTAGAAGGTGTGTGGAACCTTCAAAATGCCACCAACTAAAAGTGCTTCACTATAGTATAAATTAGGTTGCAATTAGAAGATGGGATTGAGCACAAAAGACTACCCCCAAGACACTAAATTAGGTCTTGAAAATATTGAAGAAAGCATTACGATTTTATAACTTAAGTAAAATACAATCAAAGTGCACAAATTTAAAGTTTACAAGTAGATCCTTCTTTTGGATTCTCAGTTTTGTCCTCACAAGTCTATCACTCTTGCACTCCTCTTGTTGATCTAGAAAAAAAAAGGATTCTCCTTCGGGACTAGGTACTTCACCTTCTAGCTTAGGAAAGTTAGATCACCTCCAAAAGGAACTTTACACCAAATATGATAACCAAACCACAGAGGCAAAGAAAGTAAAGCAAGAAAAGCTCAAAATTAAAATTGCTGTGAAATCGAGACATACTCAAAGATGATGATTAAAAGATGTAACACCTCAACTAAAACTTGGTCCTACTAGATGTTCTTTACTTGCCTAATATATTGTTTACTTGTGTGAGGGAAATTAATTTGTACTTGTTTAAAAAATACTAGAATAAAAAACATACATCACTCAAATGCATCATTTGTTAAACATACATGATATTTATGCGAATAAAATTTTAATATACATATAGGTGCTTGTAATAGAATTTTGCTTATACTTTTACAACCAACTAAAGATACTTTTTAATTTGAAATACATTATATCAATTGTAGCTTTAACAAAGTTCAGAGTTACATGAAAAGTTAAGCTAGACAATCTCATTTTTACATGTTAGGTCTCCATTTTCTTCCTTTGAAAAATAATGAAAGTAAGGGTGAGACTTTCCCTTAACTCTAAAACTTCATCACAACATTTCAAAACAAGGTTATTTTTAATATACTTACAATTTAATGAAATAAGTTCACAAAAGTTTAAATATTCAAAATATCATGAAAACATAACTAACCATGCCAAAAATATCAAAATCAAGTTAATCAATAAAATAATCATTACCATATGTTTTGAATCTAGGATCTCAAAATCCTCATTATCAATCTTTAAATAATCATATTCATATAATTTTGATTTTCAATTCATCTGTATATTCATCTCATATTCTTTCTTTATATACTTTAGGTCTCAAATACTACTATTAGACTTTTCTGAATCATAATGGTCTTACGCCAATAGAGATACTGCCAGCAGGCTAAACATTCTCACGGATACAACGTGTGTGTTATTCCACTTTCCTGGTCTTATAGTATAGTGAAGAGGACGGTCGAGAATAGAGTGCGAGACATGTGAACTTTTGAATACTCAGCTAATTGTGTAAATCAATCTAGGGTATCTATATCACCACCCTCCATTCTCCTAGGTTAACCTAAATAATGACTTCATATTTATTCCCTCATTTAATGTTTAATTCTAGATTTTTAATTGAATTTTGTTCTTAAAAGATTGATTTAATTGGGGTTTCTTATAATTGGGTTTACTTATAGTATAGTGAAGAGGACGGTCGAGAATAGAGTGCGAGACATGTGAATTTTTGAATACTCAGCTAATTGTGTAAATCAATCTAGGGTATCTATATCACCACCCTCCATTCTCCTAGGTTAACCTAAATAATGACTTCATATTTATTCCCTCATTTAATGTTTAATTCTAGATTTTTAATTGAATTTTGTTCTTAAAAGATTGATTTAATTGGGTTTCTTATAATTGGGTTTATTGAGCATGAGATACAAAAAGAATGTTAAAAATATCTTTTTAGTTGCATAAATGTTTTTTGGATATTTTGAGGTGTGTTAGTGCAACTACAATTAAGTTGAACTCATGGAGGCGTGGAAATAAATTGATTAAAGCTTCATGCCACCTTAAAGATAATCCAAGAATAGAAAATTATCAAAATCACAAAAATTCAAGCCAAGCATTGCATGATGAAGACAAGCCAAGAAGAGGGAACATGCAACAAAAAATGGACCTTGCGGTTTTCTATATCTTTTTCCAAAAAAGGGACTTTGATAATTCATAAATATTTATGATAAAAGATAATTTGGAGAAAAAATATTTGTTGATATTTTTAAATTATTATCTTATTTAATTATATTATTAAATATCAAAATATAATAACTACCAAATCTTTTTAAATATGGTAAGATCTTCTTAAATCTTTTTAGATATCCACAACAAACAAAACTATTTTTAAGATATTGGATTATTTAAAAGATATTTGGAGGAGATTCCAAATGGCTAATTTTAAAAACTAATTGAAATATTAGTTAGTGATAATTTATCATATATCTCTAAGTAATTAATTTATTTAATTATATCAGAAATTATCAACCAACTATATTTGTCAAATAGTTTTAAAATTGACTATATCTCTCTAAATATTTTTAGATATTCATAACAACTATGAAGATAAATGATATTTATGATTATCTTAAAGATATTTGAGAGATTTTAGCAATAGAAAAGACCAGTTCAAGTCTTATATAAAGAAACCAAGGGGAAGCAGAAAAAAAAACTCAGAACTTCGGAGTTTAGGAACCATTTACGGGGGCCCAAATTTTGTTCTCTCTACGTTCTCTTCCTATTTTTATTTTATTTTACGTTCCATCGAGGGCTAACCTTCAAGGGTTAGTTCCACTATAGTTTCTTAATTGGATTCTGATGTTAGATAAATAAATTTGTTTGTTCTTCTGATTCTTGTTGTGATTTGTTTTCATCTATGTCTTTTAGTTCTTAATCTAGTAAAAGTAATGATTTTTACATTGTAGCAAGTTAGCACAGTGTTAAATATACATAACATAACAATCATATGAGTCCAATGATTTTTAAATTTTGAATTGAGAAGTTTTTTTGGTTAAATTTAGAAACTTTCATAAGATTGAATGAGTTTTTGCTAATAATTAAGAAGTTACTTTGATTAAAGGTGAAAACTTTGATTAGAATTAATCAAGAAGTTACTTTGGTTAATTAGGTTTTTACTCGATATAAGATGTAAAAGAATAGACATGATTAGGCATAGTGATATTTAATTGAGAAGTTACTTTGGTTAAATTTACCTTGATTAATCTATAAAGTTCTTGCTTTTGATTGAGAAGTTACTTTGGTTAGAAGTGAGGACGTCAACAAATTAATTGAGAAGTTACAAGGATTAATTTGAAATCTTAGACAAGAAATCAATAACAATAATGTTTAGAAAACCAATGATGAAACCTATTTTGGAAAGGTAATCGACTCAACCTATTTTATTTCTTTTATTTTTATCTTATTTTATATTTTTCCAATTTTATTTCTTTCTTTTAATTATTATTTTATTTGACTAACCCCTTTTGTATAGTTTTTTATAAGAACTAATTTGCCAAGAATCAATTTCGTGTTCGTTGGGAGATGACTTAGGGTTGACTTTACCCTTTCTATTTTCTTGACTCATATCTTAGCAATACTGAAGTTGTTATAGTTTAACAATATTAATTTGATTGCGTCAACGACAGCGTCATCACTAACTTTTCTCTAGACTCTATACCTAATGCATATTTGTATTATCCATACAGTCCTCTTTATTCTTTATTTCTGTACTTCAATTTATAATCATCCTTTCGAATTATCTTTATAATTCTTGAGACTTTCACAAAAATTTGACAACACAACTGCATTTTTAACTTTTCATAACTTTCAAAATAGTAAAAAACAATTAGATTAAAACGAGATTAAAATCAACAGCCAAGCATAAATCATTCTCTTACGATAACTTTACTCAAAATTAATCAAAACTATAATCATAATTAAAATACACTTTTCGTATAATATCTTATAAGTAAAATACCAAACTTGTTTTATTTATAACATTTTTCAAGGAATCCATTTTTCAACCTAGAAGTCCTATTTATAGGAAAAACCTTGCACAAATAGATAAGGATAAATTGATGGTAGATTTATGAGATTCTTAGTGAGGGTAAATTTATTTTGATCATCTAGAGTAGCTTGGTCGAAATTCCAATAGTTGGAAACTTCATGGTAGTTGTAAGGAGATTTGTTAACTTTCTAGAAGACTTGTTCTTACTCCAAATTGTAAAATTTATATATCTTACCACACATATCTATTTGTGCATTCCTATAGTGAAAATAAATACCTATTTCTCTAGAACATGTCTAACAAATTTGAGCTCAATTCGACAGTTAATGGATCTGGAATTGAATTTTTACTGAAATAACTCAAAACAGGATGTAAGTCACGCCAATTCAAACTACGAAAACTATTTCTCTAACCACACGCCCCTAAATAAAAGTCTCGACAGTCCAAGTTAGGTACTATGTCTTAAGAACTTTGTATAAAAATATCATCCTGATTCAACGATTAATGAAGCAAAAATAAAACATTTACCAAGGCAACTAAGAACTAGACAGTATGTAGAGACCTAACTTTTACACTAAAGTGCGGAAGTTTCTACTCCTTACATACACCTCCAATTCAAAATCCCACTGATCATTGTGAAGAACTATGTTTCAAGAATGCTCTGTAAAAATTTCATCCTAATCCAATGGTTTATGAAGCCTTAATCACAATGTTACTTAGACAACTTGAAAATAGGAAATAGTTGGAACCAAAAAAAAATCATCATTTACTTTGTACAAAGTCCTTCCTCATAATTTATCAATTTACTTATGAAATCGTAAAGTTACTTTAGGACATTTTTAAACAAGAGTTAAATATAGTTAATGTAACGTCCCAACTGGAAATTACTTAAATAAAATAAATAAAAAGATAATTTAATTTCAAACATCATAATGTATTATTCCCAAACGCGGGAAACTTTGAAATTCATTCATCACGTTGAAAATTAACCAAATTGGTTCATCAATGTATTACAAGTTCTAATAAACCACTAGTTTAAAACAAAACATAATTAAAATCCCTAGTCAAGAGTCCCAAGCTAGCCCTCTCTCCCTTGCTATGCATCAACAGCATCACCTGGAATATCATCTACTCTCGTGTGATAAGTTACACAATCATCGCGAAATACAAACACAAAGGGTGAGCTCATAATAATTACATATAAGTTAATAAAATCAAGATACACCATACTATTTTATTCCATTTGGTTCTTGGCCAAGACCATATATGCCAAGGTTTTTCAACCTACAAGTCACACAATAATTAACCATGGACTCAGGATATATGATGCTTCGGAAACCGCCCCCCTCGTGGTCCTGCCTCTACGAACCTCCCCGCTCGTAGTCCAACTCTACGGACCTCCCCGTTCGTAGTCCAACAAACGTGATCCACCAGCTACGAACCTCCTCGCTCGTAGCATCTCCCAAGTGTGAGCACGGAACATACGAACCTTCCCTCTTGTATCCCCAAACGAGAGTATCAGGATATGAACCTCCCCGTTCATATCATCATGTGTTCATCACCATCCATGAACCTACCTGCTCATGGGACAACATCTTCTGATCCAAGTCTTACATCACAGCATGATAATAAAAGCGAGAAAAGTTCTTGGCTACGTGCTATCGTCTGGCGCTGCCTAAGCGCCACCAGGTGAAAATCCTGTGCAGACCACCTAGGCGCCTGGTAATAATCAGACCCACCGTCTCAAGGTCTATCTCCTGGCGGTTCATACCTCACCGCTAGGCACCACATGTAACAGGGACGCCCCTACTAGTTCTATCACCTGGCGGACACTCGTAAGTCGCCAGGTGCCATACCAGTAACGTGGCCCTGCTGGTTTTGACACCTAAAAATAGGTTGCTCTTTAATGAGTTCAAATTTTTGGCCTCATTTAATGTTTAAATTTAGGGATTTAATAGAATTTTTGTGCTTAAGGATTGATTTAATTAGAATTTGTGATTATTGGATTTATTGAGTACGTAAGTTAAAAATGGCGTAAAAATTGATTTTAGTTGCATAAAATATTATTGGATATTCTAGCGTTTGTTAATGTAGCTTAAGTTTAATTTGGGTCATTAAAAGTGTGGATTTGAAATATTCAAAGTTATAAAATAAGTCTAAAATCAGCAAATTCTGGAAAGATAGTCAGGAGCTAAATGCACCCCTGGTTTCTATTTACACACTCCTCCTAAAGTGGACCACCTAAAAAAACATGTTCTGCACCCCTGGTTTCTACTAAGTTACACCCCTCCTACCACTTAAACTTCGCTCAACCAGATTATGCCATGTGGCAATCCTCACCTTCTGAATCCGTCCAACTACATGATGACAAGTGTTATAATCCTCCATTCACCAAATTGACCAATTAGAGCTTGCCACGTCACCATCTTCCAAAATGAAACCCTAGCCTCCATCTCTTCAAGTTGTCGCACCTGAACCTCGCTGGCAGACGCTGCAAACTCTCCGGCCACCATGGAATCATCTTCCATTTCATCATCTTCATTGCAACAGCCACCATTGAAGCTTCACTACGACGCACCTGCACTTTCCTGAGCCACCAGGACCTCCATTGCTCCATCTTCTCCGCAACGCGCCACCATCACCACCACGCCTAGGGCATCCTTGATGTCGGAAAACGCAGCAGCATCACCATGCATCTCCATCTTCTCACAGAGTCTAACTGTACTGTAACAACAATGAAAATCGCACAACAGCAGCGCAACTGCACCTTCGTTGGAGCAGTGTTGCAGCCACCATGACGCAACAACGAGAACATACCAGAATTCGTTGCACCTTCCACCTTCGTGTCCCTACAACTTCGAGCCACCGCACCTGCAACGCCAGCACCAATCCACGTAGCGTTCCACCACCGCGAGCCTGAACCAGCCACAACGCCTCCATTGTAGCAACCGTCATTACAACAGCATCCATGAAACCCTAACGCAGAAACCATGGTAGAGGAAGGAGGAAGGAGGAGCAAACCCTAATTCAGGAGAGAGAGTCTATGTGCCACATGTTAGCATCTGATAGGGTAGTCAACTGGTCAAATCTGGTCAAATGGTCAAAGCAGCAGTCAATTATGGTCACACTCTGGTCAAAACTGCAAAAATGGTTAAACAAGAGGGGCAGAATTGGAAATTGGACAGAAATTTAGTTGCTAATTAATTAAATAAAGATAAAATATTTTAGCAACCGCATAGTTAAAGTCCAAGTCCAATTGAAGCCTATATAAAGAGGCCTGAGGGAGTAGAAGGAGACTTGGCAACTCTCTGGTTTTGGCATATACCATCATCCACCACATCTTTCGTTCTTCATTCTTTCTTTTATTTTTCCTTCCTTCATCATATTATCATGTATTCCATCCAAGCCATAGAGGGCTAAGCTTTTAGGATTGATTCCACTGTAATTTCTTAACTCGATTATGAAGTTAGATTAATTAATTTATTTGTTCTTTTGATTATTGTTGTGGTTTTTGTTTATCTATATACTTTGCTTCTTAATTGAATAGAAAATAATGATTTTAAATCTACACGCATGCTAATCATATGAGTTAAAAGGTTTTTAAATTCAATTGAGACTTTACTTTGATTTTATTTAGAAACTTTCATTTCATTAAATAAGTTTTTGCCAATAATTGAGATTGTACTTTGATTAAAGGTAATCACTTTAACTAAAATTAGTCAAGACTTTACTTTGATTAATTAAGTTTTCTATTTGGTGAGGAAACAAAGTAATAGACGTGATTAGGCATAGTAAAATTTAATTGAGACTGTACTTTGGTTGAATTTATTATGTATAATCTAAAAAATTTCACTTTTAATTGAGACTGTACTTTGATTAAAAGTGAGAATGTCAACAAATTAATTGACACTTTACATTGATTGGTTTTTAAATCAACAACAATAATTTATTTAACAATAATCTCTAGATAACCGATGAAGAATCATTTTTAGAAAAAGCAGTGGAATTGACCTATTTACTATTATTGTGTTTACAATCTTTTATTTGCGTGTCATTTATTCTTTGCATATCAAAACCCCATATTTTTATAGATACTAGTTTTAAATTGCATTTTTATAAGAATCAAATATTTGAGATCAATTCCGTATTCGTTGTAATACGACTCAGGGTTATCTTAACCCTAACTAGTTTCTTCACTACTAACTTGGCAATACTGGAGTTGATAAAGTTAAGTAGTGGTAATTTGATCGCCTAACAACAACGATATCACTCTTCACTCCAAATTACTTTCGAAGGCAATAATGCACACTCCCATATCAGGGCCTGATTCTAAATCCTCACTCACACCACACATTGTTCACTTACCTATAACTCATATTCTCAAATTCAAAAATTCATAGCATATGATTCACCAAGTCTTCCATCTTTTATTTTCCATGACTTAATATAGCTTTTGAAAATGATACTCAGCCTCGTATCTCAGAATAACCAACCTGCTTCTATCATATAAATTCCCAAGCCTAATTCCTTTCACTTAACTTAGGCCTACCACTATAATTTGGAAACCTCACAATTATACCTCAATTACCACACTCATCAGAACCATTCCTTACCTCTAGTCCTACTTGCAAGTCCAGTCATTTCCATATCACTTACTCACCATATTCTAGTAACTATTTTAACCATTCAATTAATACCTCCCAACTTACTAAAATTCCATTCATTAAGTGACCCATATTCGCAATATTTCCATGATTACAACATACTCACAATTCAATTTAACTCTCCAAAGCCTCCTTCCCAGATACTTAGTTAATTTCCCATAGATGTGTACGTCCACAACTGTCGCCTGGCGGCTAAAAGGTTGCCGCTAGGCAGTGCATCAGTAACTGGGTAAATAACCTAGGTTTTCTGCACCCGTGAGAACCCATTTCCACTTCTCACAATTTAGTTATCTTAAAGCAATGAAAGCACGCAATTTCTCAATTCAACATTTATATATACACCAATTAGTATCATACACTTCCAATCACATCTTAATGAACCCCTAAGTCCAAAAATTCAGATTAATTCCTTAATTCTAACATGAACTCTTCATGTTTACATCCCCAATTATAATCACAAGCACCTCAGTAATAGAAATATCATAGCATTACACAATTACACAGGCATAAAAGTCTGACTGGAAGATCAAAACATCATGAAATCCACAAAACAAGGCGAAACGGTGATAAAAAACATGCGTCGTCTAGCGGTTCCACCTCGCCGCCAAGTGGTTCATGATAGAGCCCAAAAAACTAGGTCAAAAGATGCGTTGCCTGGCGGCATACTCATGCCCACCAAGCGGTTTCTTGGCAAAAGTCCAAAAACTTATGAAAATAGCGTAAACAGAGGGAATTTCATGCAAATATGGTCACAACAAGGCACTGTGTATTATATACGAATAAAAGCACACGAAAGCAGTTCCCCTTATCTAGATAATTCTCGCTCAATTTGAAAGAATTAGGACTTCTCTTGTGCCACCACTATTCCAGCCCTTGTCTCCTCTCCAATGGACTCTATCTTCTAGATTCTCGCTCAATTCCCTTCAGAACTCCCTTTCCACACTCTGCCAATTCATTTTCTCCTTTGTTCCTTCACATCCTCTCTCTTTCTTCTCCAAAAACCACCTTAATTAGATTATTAACTAAGCCTTAATGCTTGTTAATGACGAAAATGACTTTAAGTTTTGTGTTAATAGTCATTCAAAGACCATTATTTGGCTGCCTTCCTAGCCCACTAGGTCACCCCTTTTTGTAGGTAGGGTTTCTCTACCCTTTCACATTTGAGCTAATACTTTTCCACATCATAAGACTAATAATTAATGTCATAAAGATTTCCCTTACCCGCATTTATTAAATAATTATTTAAATTTCTCGGGTCTTACAATTAACATAAAATAAAGGTGTTACAAAAGACAATCAATAAATGGAGGCACAAAATAAAAATAAGCACTCAAAATTGAACACCTAAAGAAAGGTTCTAGATTGGATAAAAAAACCAAAAAAAAAATACTAAAGTCAAACTTGAGTAATTTTTGTCTTTACAAGCTTATGAGCCAATGGTGCATTAGGCAACTCATTTAGCATCAAAGTTTACGCAAAATAGTGGTAAAAAACTGCACCAAATTACAAACAATAAAGGATTCAAAACATAAGTGCTAGTAATGATTCTAGTGTACTTCTTTTGACACTTTGTTTTGCTATTTTTCTTTGATTCTTTTTGGCACTTGCTTGTATTCTTTTTGTGGTCTTTTTCTTTATTTTTATGACTTTTACAACAATAATTTTCCACCACAAATCAGAATCACCATTACACAAGGCTTCATAACATAAGAAGAATGGAAGCTGAAAGGAGTCAAAATATAAATAAGAAACTCAATGAAACAAAATGGAATCATAACTCTAAGAAATTGCTAAGAACTAATTAGCAAACTGAACTAAACAAAAAAAATGAAAAAGCACTAAAAAACACAATGATAGTAAATGGTGATTAGATGATTAAGCAAGCACAACATATGGATCTCAAAATTAAAATGGACTTAAATATGAAACACTTTAACCGAACGATACAAATACTCAAAGGAATGTAAAAAGCAATCGGTACAATCAAAGGAAAACACCTAAAGCACACATGGATGGTTCAAGATGAAGCAAATGAAGTTGAACCAAAATAAGAAGACATATATGAGTAATTCAATCAGTACAAACTCGCGAGACAAGTAGAAGAAACATTTAACAACACGGAATTGCAAAAAAAAAAAGAAGGAGAAACACTTATCTTTTGATGACCACGAGCAACCAAAGCTCTAGATACCACATAATGACTTTCTCCTTTACTCTTGCAATGAATCTGTGAAGAAGATGGTCTCCATGGAAGAGAGTGATTACAAAAGCTATGGGAAGGAGAGGTTGAGAGGATGAAGATTGGTTCGATTTAGTGAAGCTCCTAGAGAGAGGTGAGGCTAACTCCTAAGGATAGATGCTAGAGGAAACTAGAGAGGAGTTTACTCTAAGGTGAGCTCAAAATAGAGGTTATGCACATAATTAGGCATAATTTCATTACTCAAATTCAAGCTACATTTCAAGAGTTAAGCTCTTCTATTTATAGGAGAAAAAGAGAGCTAGGTATCTCCGGGAAAGAGGAGGGAATTTTGGTGCTAGAAAATTGAATTTTGGAGAAAAAATACATATGGGAGCCAAAAGTATAAAGTTATATATCATAAACGCAATTTTAAAAGAAATTTAGAAGTCGTCATTCAAAAGAACGTTTAGAAAATACGACTTACTCATTTGTGTACTTTTATCTGCATCTGTCAGTATTGATAATTTTGAATCAGAATTGCACTAATTTGGTGAATGGTCCCACTTTGGAGAACAACTTTAGAAGCTTACCACGCAATACAGAATCCATTTCACAACGCAAAGAAAATTGAACTTCTTTGCGTATTTTATGTATAAAATGTGCATATAGTATAATGACATTACATTCCAATTGAATTGTTTTATTGAAGATCTTAGATTAGTTTTTCAATAAATAGTTTTAGAATAAAATAGATATTTTAAATAGAAGCGATTTTAGAATACTTTTCGGTCATAGAATCGGATTTTTCTTATTTCAACTAACACATTAAAATTAATATAGGTCTTTTCGGTCACAACATAGCTTCGTTAGTTATCTTGAAATTATTTGGATCAACTCAAATAATGTTAAAGTGATCTTTTATAAATCCAATTGAAAGTTTTAAATTAATTAACTACATTAGATTCACTTAAAAAAACTCTAAAAATAAGTTCTGGAATCGAATAACTGATTATTTTTAATCTATTTGTTTTAAATAGTAATTTGTGTTTGTTAAAACTTGTTGACATAATTAGAACATGAAAATATTCACCAAAGGCCAATGTTGTATTGTCAAAATCTCTTTCACATGAAAACCTGTTACACCTGAGAAGACTTGAGATAAATGCTCACTTAAATAAGATTTTTCATTATGTCATGTAATTACACTAGTGCATATTTGACATTTTACTTCGCCTTATAGGCCTCGGTTGCAGCTAAACCGAAGCCTATAAGGAGGCAATGGCATTTTTGCAATTTTGTCCAACTATATTGCCTCGGGTTTCTATAAACCGGTGCAGTAAATGGACTTTTGGCCTCGATTACAACTGAACCGAAGCATATAAGGCAACATCAGCTTTCAAATTTTCAAAAATGGCTTTTGGCCTCGGTTATTAACTGAACCGATGCCATAAAGGCAGCATCAGCTTTCAAATTTTCAAAAATGCCACCAGCATCAGGCTTTTAGCCTCGGGTCTTTAAGGACCGAGGCAATAAATGGGCTTTTGGCCTCGGTTATTAACCGAACCGAGGCCATAAACTCTGTTAAAATTCCCAATTCGTGAGCCCTAATCACTATTCATCGTCTCCCCAACTCTCTTTTCTCTGCGCGAATTTCTCTCTCTCTCTCTCTATCTATCTATCTCTCTCTCTATCTCTCTCTCTCTCTCTCTCTCTTTCTCTCTCTCTCTCTCTCTCTCTCTCTCTCTCTTTCTCTCTCTCTCTCTCTCTCTCTCTCTCTCTCTCTCTCTCTCGGACGACGACCTCTGCTTTTGGGAACTCCTCCGCGGCCACTGCTTCGGTTCGTGACCTCCCTCTTCTTCGTTCATAGCAGCAGCTTCAGCGAGGGTGGTGACCAGCGACGTCTGCTTTGCAACATGGTGGTTCGTCGGGGCGGCCTGGTTTCACAACGCAGACAACCTCTGGTTTGGGTTTTACAGGTCTCGCTTCGTGTTACAACTTCTGATTCTGGTTTCATCTACAAGTAAAGGATTCGTAGCAGTGGTTGCGTCTTCTCGTGACGGTGGAGGCGATAGTGGCTCAGGCGCGATGTGTAGTGTTCTTCACACGAGGGTTTCGCACCTACATTTCGCTGGTTTTGGTTTTCTGCAGGTGGTGCACACTGTTCCTGGCAATTTTGGTTGTGTTTACGGTGGTCGCCAATATGGTTGCCGCTGATTTCGACGGTGGTGTCACAGTGACGGAAGGAACAGGTGGGACTATGTTGCTATATGGCTTCGGTTCTAGAGACCCGAGGCAGAAAAATGAATCTATAGCTTCGGTTCTAGGGACCCGAGGCCAAAAGCTACCCTTTTTGGCCTCGTCCCAATATGCCTCGGTTCTGGAACTGAGGCAGAATACAAAAATCAACCGGAGCCAAAAACCTTTACTGCACTAGTGTTAATAAACTAAGTATGTTATACCAATTAGCAACCATGTAGGCAACTCTTTTGAATAAATAAACTGTATGTAGATTATAGTTTCACAAATTGAATAAAGAATTCTCAGAGACTCCAAACACTTATATGATCGTAATTCGATGAAATTTGATTTTTATTTGTTAGTGGGATTAAGTTAAAGTTGCATAAATACACAAGTTGTTTTCTTTACCTAGCACAACTCTAAATCATAAATTTGTGTGTGGAGATTATTTTCAACATAAAATAAATGTGAAAGTGCCTGAGGATACTTTTGCTTTAAATAGAAATGGACCATCCCTTACTTGTTATTGATGCAAATTGGCAATCAGTTACCTTTTTAATAGCATCACCACTTTAAAACATAACCTGTATTATTTGAGAGTTAGCATAAAAATTTAGCACTGAAAATATGAATGATCATTGTGCAAGCTCTAGAAGGCTGTTGTAAACAATCATGAATAGATGTCTTCTAGTATGGATGATCTTAAGGAAGGAATAATTTGCAAGCTTTAATTGAGTCAAGAGTAGTGTAGTAGTAGATCCATTCAACATTATGAGTTCTTGAAATGACTATTTCACTTTTACTCAAAACCATCTTCAAGCTGATGTTGGAATTACTCTTCTTAACATTCAAGTATTTGTTGGTTCGGTCAACAATCTCAAAGGTTTTGTACCCACATCATTGTAGTGCATCAAAACTAGAGATTCTTGACTTCTCTTTGGTTAACTGCACAATTCTACAAGTTTTACATCTAAGAGTAAATAATTTTGGTGGGGAATTTCCTAAATCAATTGCTAATTTCTCAAGCCAAATGCACACATTTCCCTTAGTTCCAACTTTTCAAGTGATGATGAGTAAAGTGTCGTAGTTAAAGTATTAAACGTTCCACAGAAAGGAACATCTAAGAGCTTCCTTGATGAATGCCCAGTTCTAAGAAATGTAAGGCACCAAAAACTTCTCAAGATCATAACTTCCATCTCAGGAGTTGATCATCAAGGCAATGACTTCAAAGCTCTAATGTTTGAGTAAATGCCTAATGGAAGTCTAGAAGAGTGGTTGCATCCTATAAGCAATTTGCAATGACAAAAAAAAGACATTGACATTCACTCAAAGACTGAACATAACTATTTATGTTGCTTGTGCACTGGAATATCTCCACCACTTCTATGAAACTCCAATTGTTCATTGTGAAATAAAGCCAAGCAATGTGGTTCTTGACAATGATATGGTTTCCCATGTTGGTGACTTTGGATTAGCTACATTTATGTTTGAAGAATGAAGGAAGTTATCCACACAACCAGTTATGTCAGCTAACCTAAGGGCTTCTATTGGCTACATCTCTTCAGGTGTGTTATTCAAAATTCAAAGTGCTAAACAGTGAATTATGTTACATTTCTTAAAAATGACCACACTAAGAGATGACAAATGAAGCTTTTCATTAAATTCTTTCACTTCTCCAATATATTTTCCTTCTTATCATAATTTTTATCTAATTATGTTTAATTGATGCATGTTAATTACATATTTTTTATGTCTCATATTTGAATATTTCTATTATTTTTTAATATTTTTATTTATTGTATATTTTTCTTTTAGATGAACATGTTAAACACTCTCAATTCAAGTGTTTAATAACATAAACCTTTCATTTACTAGATAATATTAAAAATTTATCTCCTTTACTTTATTATTATTAATTTTTGCTTCATCTGAAAAACTTTTTTGTTTTAAAACGATTGACTATGTTGATATTTGAAAAGTTTTCTTAGATCTCTAAGATATTTTTTATCTTATCATATTTGTAATTATATATATATATATATATATATATATATGTATGTATATATGTATATATATGTATGTATATATATATATACATATATATATGTATATATGTATATATACATATATACATACATATATATATATATATATATATATATATATATATATATGTATATATATATATATATGTATGTTTTTCTTTATGTGATTTCATTTAATGATCTCTCAAATTGTTTCTAAGACATATATTTTGAAACGTTTTTATTATTTTTTATTTGTTGTTTATTTTTTTCACCTCGAATACTATTTTGATATATTTTATATTTTTTTTATTTTCTAACTCATTGTCAAGCTGTAATTTTGTCACTATAATTGTATAAATAAATCTTATTTACTATAATATAAAAATTTAACATAAATTCTATGAATTTTTTTTTAATCACCATCCAACATATATTGAAGTTCAAAAGATACAAGATTTATGTCGAAACTTTATTATTATTACTTTAATCTTTATTCTTTGCATAACTTTGTTTAAGTGATGTATTATAACTTTTATTAGTATATAAAAAGAAATTCATTAAAATTTGAAAAATTGAAGTAAACAGACATTTAAAATATATTTTAATTTGAATATTTGTTTTCCTTTTATATTTCTTATAAATATTTTTAAATTTTATCAACGAGGTTATGTTTACAAATTTAATAAATGTTTTGGTTCTCATGAAGTTCTATTTAGTATTCTAATTTGAAATGTCTACAATTATAATTTCTTTCTAAATATTTGATATCGAAGAACCAAACCTCCACTTAATATTGAATATTTGATAATATTATATTTTCTTTACCATAATTTTATATTATTTTGTGAAAATTAATTAATTAACATTGAAACCGTAAGCAAGCGGGGTATAGGTACGAGTATATACCCGTTACTTTTTATGGAAATGGGTATGAGATTGCGAAACCTGTCCCCGTCCCGCCCTGACCATCCCTAGTCATATAAACTAAAACATAATAAGAACTTATTTTCATATTTTGAAATACATAACTAAAGTTTCATAATTATGGATTAATTTGATCCATAAAATGGAAATTGAATATAAAGATGAATTTATTTATTTATTTATATATATATATATATATATATATATATATATATATATATATATATATTTATTGTAACACCCCATTCAAATAATTACTTTAATTAAATGACATGTCACACAAATAATATAAGAGATGGGTCTTGGAGTATAAACACGACTCCTTACAATATCCAAAAATACTTAGAGGGATCCAAGGCACACCAAGATGCCAATACTAAACAAAATACAAGAACTTGACAGTAGTTATTAGGGTATTAAAGGACAAAATAATACATGGGCCATAGCCCTATCAGGAAGCCTCAAAACAGTAGCATCCAGCCTAGGTCGGCTACGCAGCGAAACCATCACCTCCCTGTTGACTACAGGTGCCCCGCGCATCTGCTCACATCAATAAATTGATGATTATCGCAAAAAGAGAAAACCACACATCCTGGACATACAACAAACAACAGAAGGGTAAGCTAAAGGCGAAAAATAGTTTATCTTGTAGTTACATACAATTTCATAGTTCAAGATACATATGCCAACCCATCATGTTATAACTTGCAAACAATACACTAAGACTCGGACACGACTCATCCGGATACATATAATTTAGTTGGATTCAGTGGATGCTTGCACTTGTGGTGGATTTCCCTACTCTACCGAGTTGCTCATCCACGAGCTAAGTGTTACAATGTCTCAACCCTCACACACAAGGTTAGCCCTTAATGGGTTTCGGGCCTCCTGCTACTCTCACCACAAGAGTCAGTTCGCTCTATGTGAGACTAACTGACCAACTAAAGCACCACCACAAAGTCTCACTTAGAGACTCGTGGAATTACGTCCTAACCACATACCAATCATATTCCACCAACCAAGTAATACTTATCATGCATATAAATCTCATGCCAACCTTTATAACCAATCCTCATTCGAATTCCATGTTGAATCCACACCAACTCATCATTGTCAATCCATGAATATAGAATTGTATTTCATACCAATACCATGCCACTTTAATTACCAACCATTTCATTTGTTTTACATACCAAGATCACAATAACACATCAATCCAATTCATAACAACAGATATTCCATGCATTTCACAAGACTCATACTTTAAATAGAGTAAATCAATCAACCAAACAATCCATATCAACTAAGTGAAGAAACAGCGTGGCCTGCAACAAATCTCGCTCAAGCCAGAAGCCCTCGCTCAAGCGGGAGGAGTCCCCTCGCTCAAGCTGCAGACTCTCGCTTAGGCGAGATCGCAACAAAGGCCCTGGGAGGTTTTTCGCACACTCGCTTAGGCGAGCCCTCCTTGCCTGAGCGCCTAAGCAAGGTCACCCCTCGCCTAAAGGTGAGGTTCCTCGCCTAAAGGTGAGGTTCCTCGCCTGGTCTAAGAATGCAGCAGGATACCAAGGCTCTCTCGCATTCTCGCTTAGGCGGGCGTCTCTCGCCTGAGTGAGATAGTGCCCTGCTCAAAACAAGAGCTCTTCGCCTGAGCGAGAGTTCGAGGGCAACCCTGGCTTGTTTCTGCAAGTCTCGCCTGGGCGAGTCAGTCTCGCTTGGGTGAGAGCAACAGATCTCGCCACTATTCTCCCTGCAATAGCCACATTTTCGCATCTAAACAACAATATAAAGCATTTCACAGTTTAACCATAACACACTAGTTATAAATCATGAAACAGTGACAAGGAAAGCCAAAAATTGAAGTAAATAAGCAAGCTCTAGCTTCCCTTACCTGGAAAAATTGCTAGAAAATGACTCAACTCTAAATAGCGGAGCACGACAGCTCTAAGAATGGACTTGCAAACTGAACAAGATAGCGAAAAAGATTTAGAAAATGAGTTTACTACAAAACCCTACTTCAAATACGAAAATGTGCCTAGAGGGGAAAAGCATGAGTTGGAGCATAACTTACGCGGAGCAGGAAAATGAGATTAAGCTTGCTTGACCAAGGTAATACAAAACCCTAGGAAGGAATAAGGGAATTTGTTTTCTGAAGAGTGAATGGAATGAGGGTGTTAGGGAAGATTAGGGTTTTAATTCCTTTTGGGCCAGCCCTGGGCCCAAATGGTTTGGGACAAACCTTTTAAAATAAGGCAGAAAATATTGGGTCTTACATTCTCCCCAAGACAAAAAATTTTCGACCTCGAAAATAGAAACTTACTAGAGAAACAAATGTGGATGGGACTTCCTTATATCCTCCTCTAACTCCCAAGTAGAGTCACCATTCCTCCGATCCTAGATGACTTTGACCAGACTGACTGGTTTTCCTCGGCGTTCCTTAACTTTGCTATCCTCCAAAGCCATTGGTGGTACCCCCATAGTGAGGTCTTCCCTAATTTGTACATCCTCTGCTTCCAAAACATGAGACGGGTCGAATACATATTTCCTCAACAGTGACACATGAAATACTGGATGAAGGTTCACCAACTGAGGAGGCAATGCAATTTCATAAGCCACTGGTTCAATCCTCCTCGAGATCTGATAGGGACCGAGGAACTTAGGAGAAAGCTTCCTCGAGCGTAGAGCCCTTCCCACACTAGTGGTTCAGGTCACCCTCAAGAACACATGATCTCCAGCTGCGAACTCCAAAGATCTCCTCCTGCGGTCCACATAAGCCTTCTGCCTACTCTGAGAGGCATGCATCTTATCCCTCATCATTCTCACTTTCTTAGTGGTCTGCTATAACAATTCTAGTCCCACAAGCACTGCTTCCCCATCTTGATACCAACACAGCGGAGTCCTACACTTCCTACCATATAGAGCCTCATATGGCGCCATGCCAATGCTCGCATGAAAGTTGTTGTTGTAGGTGAATTCTATCAAAGGTAGCACTTCATCCCAAGCACCCAAATGATCCAGTACACACGTCCTCAACAATCCTCAAGTGACTGAATTGTCCTCTTTGACTGACCATCGGTCTAGGGATGGTAGGCTGAACTCATAGTCAGCTTGCTCCCCAAAGCACTCTACAAGGTCTGCCAAAACCGCGATGTGAATCGTGGATCCCTGTCTGATACAATGCTCGAGGGTACTTCGTGCAGCCTCACAATTTCCTTAATGTATAATTGGGCCAACTTGGCCATCGACATCCTTAGGTTCATCGCCAAAAAATGAGCACTCTTGGTCATCGGTCCACTATGACCCAGATGGTATCATTGCCCCTAAAACTCCATGGCAAATGGGTTACAAAGTCCATCGAGATGCTATCCCATTTCCACACCGGTATCTCCAAGGGCTGCAGGATCCCACCGGGTTGTTGATGCTTCACCTTTGCCTTCTGACATGTCATACAGGCTGATACAAACTAAGCCACATCTTTCTTCATTCCCTACCACCAAAAGGTTTCCTTGAGGTCCTGATACATCTTAGTCATGCTAGGATGCAAGCTAAGACGACTTTGGTTCTCTTCCTCAAGGATCAACTTCTTCACCTCAACATTGTCAGGCACACACACTCTGCCTTGGAAACGCAGTATGCCAGCATTTCCCAAAACAAAATCCTTTTCTTCCTCTGATCCAAGTTGTTCCCTCACCCTGTTCAAGCTGGCATCTAACAACTGCCTTTCTCTAACTGAGTCCAAGAAATCACTAGATATAGTCAGAGTACTACACCTAATGAACTCGGTTCTAACTCCATCAAGAGGTGTGCAGTATGCACAGTCTTCCTACTCAGGGCATCTGCTACCACATTTGCCTTTCCCGGGTGATATAGCAGTTCAAAATCATAGTCCTTCAGAAATTCCATCCACCTCTTTTGTCTCATGTTTAGCTCCTTCTGATCAAACAAGTACTTGAGACTCTTGTGATCGCTGAACACTCGAAACTGGGCACTATAAAAATAATGCCTCCAGATCTTCAAGGCAAACACAATGGTTGCTAACTCTAGATCATGAGTGTAACATCTCGTTAGGATATTACTGATTTAAATAAATAAAATTATTAAAATCATAAAGATGTCGCATTTATGAACAAAACCTCATTTCCCAAAAGCGCGGGAAATTTAAAACTTTATTAAGTTCAATAAATAAAGCCAAATCCAAGATTACAAAGGCTGAATAATCCAAAACGGTCTCATAAAATCTTACAATTTATTTCCAAAATATAAATAACAAAAAGTCATAAAAAAGCCTCCCATGCTATCCCCCGTTCCGTATCTAAGCATCACCAACACCACCTCCATCAACATCCTCTGCTCACGTGTACCACACACACGATCATCGCCAAACACAAGCAGATAGGGTGAGCTTAACAAACAATATATATAAAACGACATTCACACATACAGCAAATATATATATATATATATATATAAGATCCACACAAACATCTCAGTGTGTTTCCATTCTTTTAAATTTCAGCACCTAGCCACCACCAGATCAGTTGTGTTATACATCTCTTAGAGACTACCCCAAGGTAATTTGCTGCCAAACCTATCGGCCATAATCGACAGATCACGTGCAGGAAACCATTGCTACGGATCATACACCGCAACGCCAGGTGGAGTTCCCAAATACAACATAAGTCGTATTGTCCTAAAACTACCAAACTCGTCAGTTGTTTACTGAGAAGGGCAATCTATCTGGACCCATCCGTACTGGCCACAACCAGCATACTCACACCGGTAACACTCGCCAACCCGAGCTCAACTTAAAGGTTCCTCGTGTTCACCCGCCATCCCGAGCACCACTTGAGGGATGTCATTCCGAGCTCAACTCGAGGAATGCTACGTGTTTAACCCCTATCCCGAGCTCAACTCAAGGGATACGTTTCGAGCTCAACTCAAGGAACCCAACAATCTTACCTTTGAAGCATCACCAAAAGCCTTGTAGATCACGCCTATAAAGTCAAACAACTAGGACTTACAACAGCCAAATCGCCTAGCGAGGGACACGTACTGCTACGCGCCATCTGCTTCCAGGCCGCCTGGTGGGGACACGTACCGCCAGGCACCAAGCACCTCAAAATTTCCAATAATTGTAAACACCCTGGCGGAACAATTCACACCACCAGGCGCATCCCCTATACGAACGCACTGTTTCCACCGTAACCACCTGGTGACACCCTCTTCACCGCCAGGCGAAATTCATCCAGATCTCACTGACGTTGTCGCAATCGCCTGGCGGTCTGTAACCACCGCCAGGCGCTGTATCAGAACTGGCACATTTCTGGTTTCTGAGTATTCCTGCACAAATTTGACTCTTCACTCCCAGCATAAAAACTCACGCTTCCTTGCACTAATCTAGTATCATCACTTTCCCAATGGCTAAATTACTATCTAGTTTCCTACTCTGATTATCAGAAATTAACTCAACACAAGATTTCACCATCTAGATCGTACACACCCTCCAAGTTAACTATAACAAGTAATATGCTTCATCGTAAACCCAAAATACAAAACTACTTACTCTTACTACCACTTCTTCATGCTGCTATACCCCAAAGTAATTACACTTACTATTAACAACAGGATCCTTAGTAATTTCTTCAAAATAGTACCGCACCATCTTTCCTTCCTTGTTATTAACACATCCAAAGTTTGTCTAAAGGCAATTAGTCCCACATACATTAAGAACATCCTTCACTGTCTAATATAGTCATAAAACTTATACCAATTGACGGTACTAATCTAGACCTCTAACATAGACCAATTATTATCAATTTCCTTCAGCACCATTAAACTATTCGAATTCTTCCTAGTATACTCGCACATCAATCCCCCTAGGTCTCAGTTTAATCACATTTCTTAATAATAATTTGTATTACCTTAATTTCCTCATACCCCAATTCTCCTAGACCCCTTCCACCCACGCAGGTTATTTAAATTGAGCTGGCGCCTGGCGGATGATTGTGTGCCGCCAGGCGGTGCTGGGCCCTCTAGAGTTTTCCATAATTTTTCCAACATCTTCGAGAACCCTTGCGACTCTCACCCTCGCGTCTTAGAGATCCTCATCCCGTTCTCGCTTGAAATTACTCATTATCATACAACTCGCATTCCTTCCCATTATTAACCTTTTTTCCCATCACAATTACCCCACGAACCTTCCTTAAACCACAAATTCATTCAATCACCTACCCTATGATGCGAAATAAATCACCATTTGACATGCTTTTCATGTACTTATGTGAACAAATAAAGAAATCGGAGTCCAACTCCCCTAACCTGGTTTCCTTTGCCAAACTTGAAAATCTCAAGCTCTTCCTTTGACCACCAATGACCACCATTGATTCTCCTCAACCAACCTCAATAGTTCACTCACTACCCTCTACTCACTCTTGATTTTCGTCTCTGTTTTCTAAGGATACTTCCAGCCTTGCAAAACCTTTCCTACAACCTCTCTTTTGCCTTTTAAAGTGATACCTTAAAGCTAGGTCAATGATCAAAACGAAAATGCACTTAATAGATTGTTAATGGCCCTTCATTTATCATTATGGATTGTCGTTACAGCCACTCTTGGCTACTGATTCAACTTAGGGTTTCCTTTACCCCTTCCAATTCCATCCAAAACTAATATTAACAAGAAAAATAAGTTTAATTTGGGTTTTTCCAAGACTTGAACCCACAGCTAAGCAAATGCCAAATCAATGTCAAACCATCATGCCAATTCATGTTTCATGCTAACCAATATAATTCAAATGTTATATCATATGAACATGATCAATCGTATTATTAAAAACAATAATAATTAATTATTGTTGTTGATTTACAAATAAATCAATGTAAAGACTCAATTCATTTGTTGGCATCCTCACTTTTAATCAAAGTACAGTCTCAATTAATTTTACTATGCCTAATCATGTCTATTCCTTTGTTTCTTTACCAAATAGAAAACTTAATTAATCAAAGTAAAGTCTTGACTAATTTTAGTTAAAGTAATTACCTCTAATCAAATTAAAGTCTCAATTATTGGCAAAAACTTATTTAATCAAATGAAAGTTTCTAAACAAAATCAAAGTAAAGTCTCAATTTAATTTAAAAACCTTTTAACTCATATGATTAGCATGTATGTAGATTTAAAATCATTATTTTCTATTCGATTAAGAAGCAAAGGACATAGATAAACAAAAACCACAACAATAATCAAAATAACAAAACATATAAATTCATCTAACCTCAGAATCCATTTAAGAAATTACAGTGGAATCAACCCTAAAAGCTTAGCCCTCCATGGCTTTGATGAAATACATGATGATATGAAGGAAAGAAAATAAAAGAAAGAATGAGAGATGTGGTGGAGATGGTATCTGCCAAAACCAGAGAGTTCTAAGTGTCTAAGCTGTAAGCTGTAAATTGTAAGTCCCCCTCTTCTGCTCCCTTAAGTCTCTTTATATAGGCTTCCACTGGACTTTGGGCTTTATCTGTCAGTTGCTAAAATATTTTATTTTTATTTAATTAATTAGCAACTTAATTCCTGTCCAATTTCCAATTCTGCCCCTCTCATTTAACCATATTTGCAGTTTTGACCAGAGTTGACTGCTGACTTTGACCAGTTGACCAGAGTTGACCAGTTGACCAGTTTGACTGTCCTATCAGATGCTGACACGTGGCAGTGTAGATTCTCTCTCCAGAATTAGGGTTTCACTCTCACACTCTCCTCCCTCCCTCGTGACGGCGCGGCTGACGGCAATGGCGGCTGCTCCGGTGGGCGCGGTGGTTGCAGGTGCTCGCGGTGGCGTTCTGGTTCGCGGAGGTTGTGGTGTTGTTGCTGTAATGGAGGCGAGAACGATGCTGCAGAGGTTGCGTTTCATTTCTGGCGTGGTGGTGTTCGCTGCTACAGCTGATGGTGGCGGAACTGGTGTTTGCTGGATGCGGCTGAGGTTGGTGGTGGCCAGCGAGGATGGTGCGGAGAAGACGGAGGCGGCACGGTGCTGTTGCGGTGGTGATGGTTGCGCGTCGCTGCAGGTGCGGAGGCGAGAAGATGTGTGTGCTGCAGGATCGTGGTGGTCGCGGACGAAGATGGTGGTGCGGGAACTCGCGGAGAAGATTACGTGAAGGTGCTTCCATGGTGGTTCAGTAGTGTTTTTCGGCGAGGACAGGTGTGGGAACGAAACTGGTTTGTGCAGATGCAGGTGAAGCTGTCGCGCTGATGGTTCGAAAATGGTGGCTGCCGGCGTGGTGCAGTGGTGTGCGGCGAGATTGGCGGCGGCGGCTGTGTGGAGGGTGGTAGGGAAACTAGGGTTAGGGTTTCATGTGTGAGATGGAGGAGATGATGACGTGGCAAGATCTGAGTGGTCAATTGGGTGAGTGGAGGATTATGACACGTGGCAGCTTATGGTTGGCTAATTTTAAAAGGTGAGGATTGCCACATGGCATGATCTGGTTGAGTGGAGTTTAAGTGGTAGGAGGGGTGCAACTTAGTGAAAACTGGGGGTGCAGAACAGGGTTTTTGGTGGTCTACTTTGCAGGAGTGTGCAAATAAAATCTGGGGGTGCATTTAGCTCCTGATTTATTCTTTTCCAGAATTTCTTGATTTTGGACTTCTTTTGTAACTTTGAATATTTCAAAATCACACTATTAATTGACCAAAAATAAATTCCAGCTGCCTTAACAAACGTTAGAATATCCAATAATATTTTATGCAACTAAAATCAATTTTTACGCCACTTTTACCAAACTTACTCAATAAATCCAATAATCACAAATCCTAATTAAATCAATCTTTAAGCACAGAAAATTCAATTAAATCCCCAAATTTAAATATTAAATGAGGGCAAAAATTTGAACTCATCACACATAATTGGCATACACAGGACTTAAACCCAAGTCCTCCTACACAATCAAAGTACTCTCAACCATTTGAGCTAGTACTTTTCCACGTCATACCAATCAGATATTAATGCCATAAATGATCTTCCCACCTGCATTTATTAATTAATTATTTAATTAATTAATTAAATTCCACGGATCTTACAATGAGTGGTGTAGTTTCTCTCATGCACCTTAAGTTGCCTTGAAGAATAGGCCACCGCCTTCTTTTCTTGCATCAACACACAAGCGACCCTAAGTGAGAGGCATCACAATAGACCTCACTTAATTGTGTGAAAGAACTTGGGTTCAAGTCTTATGTATGTCATGTTATGTTATTTAAATTTATTATTTTCTTCTTATGTGATAAGAGAGTATAAATTTTTAGATTTATAAATATTATCATGAAAGATGACTTGGTTAAGTTGGTTGTGTACTTGAATTGCAAGTGTGTGGTATTGGGTTCAAACCCTGGCTTGAACAAAATAACTTTCTTTTTGTTAAAACCTACTTTGGCATGGATGTGAAGAGACACAGAAACCCTAGGAGGCAGCTAGGAAGGGCTGGAATGGAAAAACAACTCCTTGAATAATTAAATTCACCTTATTATTTTGGACGTGTGGCTATCTTGGGAGGCTCATTGTAGTGGCTTGTAGCTAGTGTAAGGGGTTCACGGTGCCAACATCAAGAAGGGAGTTTAGCTTTTGTCTTGAGCAAGTAATATCCAGGTTAGGGGAGTTCCACTATGTGTTTTTAATATGAATTAGATGATTGTGTGATATGCTTGATGATCATGATGCAATGCCTGTTATTTTCGCATGAGTTTTCTTCCTATTTCTAGAAATACCCGGAAATCGCCTGGCGGCATCGAATGAACCGCCAGGCGACGCATGTCACAGAACTCATTTATGGGTGTTTCCCTATGAACTGCCTAGCGATAGTTCCTGACCCGCCAAGTGACGCAAACTGGCTTGGACAGTTTTCCCCGTTTTGATTGCGTTTTAAGAATTTTGCTGCTTGAATTGGGTACTGGCTTAAAATCACAAGATCGATTATATGCGTATGTGTTTATGGGACGGAGATTAGATGTATGTGTGATGTGTTTATGAATTTGTGAATGAACTTGGGGATGTAGGGTTCATGTTGAGGTTGGTGATGAATAAGCATTAAATTGGTAATTTATGGATGTGATGTGTTATAGAAATAAGGTTCACATGAATACAATATGACCTCTGAATGATGTGTGCACTGGAAATTATGTCAGTATGATGGTGGGTACTGTGATTGGGTTTGATTGGGATCACAACGAGTGCAGGGAAAATTTGGCAGAACCTAGAATGTCATGTACTGCCTAGCGGTACCTAAACTGTCGTCAGGCGACACCGCAGAATAGGGACAGATTTGATGATTGGGTGGAAGGATTCGATTATTAGACGTTGTTTAAATATTTTAAGTGAAATTGAATTTGTATGCAGAAGAATGGAAAGCTAAACACGTGTGTATGTGGTAGAAGCTATGCATACCCTTGCCATGAGCATAAAAGTGGTTGGGCAATAATAATTCGAATGTTTTCAATACCTAATTGGGCCTACCTGAGTTGCAATAGGACTACTTTATATTTCAATTAATATGTTGTAATTTCCAACTGTTTGAGTAAGGATATGCCTTGAATTGAGGAAGTATGCTAAATGAAGTGTGTGACAATGCAGTTTAGTTGTATGATTATGCATGGATGAATGAGTTTGATTTGTTGTAAGGCGGTCTGAGTGCATGCATATTGATCATTGGCAGGTGAAATGTTGGTTTTGTTCTTAAAATGTATGTGCCATATTGATAGTGTTGTGTCAGGTTGCAATTATTAAAGAAAGAGAACATACTAATACTTGATTTGGGATGTGATTAAATGCGTGCTTTTCAATTTAGTTTTGGTGTTATGACTGGATACTTGTAATTGTACTATAATTGACATATTGAATGATTTAGGGGTCTATTCAGACCTGCGAAAATGGCCAAAAACTAGTAGCAACGCGCTATTGATATGGCGCCTGGCAGCGCGGAGCGAGCCGCCAGGCGATAGAATTCCAAGACAGTGGTAGTGTCCACTGTCTGCGAGAGGCGCCTGGTGGCAGGGTTGGTTCTACCAGGCGATGACGGTGCAACAAGACTACTGGATGGCACGTGGCGCCCGGTGGTGTGAGATGCCCACCAAGCGGTCTGAAACCAAGTTTCGCCAAGCGATGTGAGAGGCACGCCAAGCGGTTTTGGTGCAGAGTTGGTGCGTGAGGAGGATTTCTACACAACTTAGGTGAAGTTCATGATGCGATGCTTTGGTTGGGGGCCCAATTACGAGTGTAACTTGTATTGGGATAACAAGTGGCCACTCTAGGTTGTAGCCTGGTGGTCTAGGAAGTCCAGTGGAGTGTGCGAAATTGTGACTCGTACGGCGAGGTTTCGGATGATTTCCCTCTTTAGTGCATTTGATAGAGTTTTGGTAGTCTAGGGACAACTACGAACTTTTGTTCGTTTTGGGGAACTCCACTTGGTGTCGCGGTGTGAGGTCGTGGCAAAATTATTATCGCGTGTGGACTATCAGGTGGTGGCCTGTACTCGGAGGGGCGAGTAGACACTCGTGCAGCAAAGATCAAATAGTGGACTCACCCAAAGGGTGTGGAGTAAAGAGGCGTCTAATGTAAAGATGGAAAGTCGAGGAACTGAGGAATGGGAAATACTAACATGAATTATTTGTTGGGATGTTTTAAATTATATCATATTGTATATGTTTATTTTATTTTATTTTGAGCTCACCCTATCTATGTGTGTGGCGATGATCATGTAACTTGTTACATGGGAGCAGATGGTGATGCAGGTGAGCATGTGGACACATAGTGTCGGAGTGAGGATCAACATTGGGAGTTTTCTTTCTAGTTTTTAATCATGAACTATTTTGTAATGGTTTAGAGAACAGTTATGTTTTGTATTAATTGAACACCGCAGTTTTTAGTTATTATTAGCGCATTGACTTTGGAAATTAAATTTTCCCGCGTTTTTGGGAAAAGAAATTATTAATAAATGAGGTTATTCACATATTATCTAATTTTTTGTTTTAAATAAGTAATTTCTGGCTAGGACGTTACAGCAGGAGGGTCACAATAACCAGTTAGAAGCGCAAAAACATAGTTATAACCATTGTGGCGGGCCTAAAAAATCAAATAGAATATATATTTCTTGTAGACTTACATATGAAGATTCCAAAGACATTATTGTTAAATCAATAGCATTACTTTGGTAATAAGACTTAGATCAAGAGGATAAGCTCCTCCATTTCATTTGCGTATGGCTGAGGAAAACGATCACTAAGTTTACCAGGGCGTGTAAACATCTCACCCTCATCATTTTGCCATCAATCACCTCAATCTCAGTTGCCATAGCCTTTACATCTCCTTCTGTATAAGCAACACCAACCAAATCACGGTATGATATCAAAGACATAGAATGGCAAGAAGCACAGACTTCTGTATAAACTTGATGACCACGACGGATCCTGCCCATGTCAAATTAATTGAAAACATTAAGAATTTAAGCCATTAACTATATTAAATTATAGATGCTAATATAGTCTTAAGATGAATCTGGATTAGATATGTGACACCAGCTGAACATGTATGCACCAGTATGAACCTTGTCACAACTAATATACCTAAATCAGGAAATTAAATCTTTGGCGAAATTAAATCAATGGATAATAAATAGAACAAACCACCATGTTGGTACTTCACATATACAAGTGTCATCACATTGGTCTTTACTACATAATGCAAAAAGTAGGAGATAACACACATCATATAGCTGACAGTAATAGATTCCTCAAAGAACATGGGCATTTGAATGAATGTGATGTCATTTATGTTCATTGAAAGACTTAATTGATGTTGAATATGAATGCAGGACCAATGTAATGTAGAGTCGTACAAGAATCAAACCATGTTATAACACATAAGAAAGAAATGAAATAACAAGGGAAAAGAAAGATGAACTGCTTATCTAAGGATGGGATAAAGATAAAAGGGAGGACCAATGACAAGCATAGCCACATAAAAGATTCAAACCCTATTATGTCACATCAAACAAAATGAAATAACAAGAGAAAAAAGGATGAACTATTGATCTATGGATTGGATAAAAATGAAATACGGTTATCAGTTAGAGAAGGGAAAAAATCAAACTTCATTACATGTTACTCATGATGGATAACATTGAGAATCTAAGTTTGTAATTTGGTAAATGTTATTGCTACACAAAAGATAACAAAATATAGGAAAATTGAAGCCAAACTTATGAAGCATGGTCATATGAACTAAGAATTCCCTTGTGAGGCCATGGATAGTGAGGACATGCCAAGCCATGCTCAACTTCATCAGCTACCGCCACTGTAGAAAAACTGAAAAAGCTTGACACACCAGCTCCAATTAATGCAAGTACTTTTTATTGCCTGTAGAGCCAGCACCGTCTTTCTTTGCTACGATGGGTGGCAGCAAGGAAGAGTTCTGCAGTAAGTATACAACAATTATTAGCAATAGTAGCAAAACTTGTTTCATGCAAAGGAAAAACATTACATCACGCACCAACATATAAGTCTATGAAAGGATTGAGCATATATTGGAAGATAGATCTCATTATTTGGATCCAACTTATGCACCCTCTTGCATTTTTGCTACTGATTGTTTAGGATAATAGTCACTTTCTCTAGAAAGCTTTTTCAAAAAGCTGGCAAAGAAATCAATTTCAAAATAAGCTAATCCAAAGACATACTTGACAAGGTAAAGAAAACACCTAGCCATGGACTAATCCATATAAATATTTCAAGAAAACTGTGAAGCAAATGTCTGAGATTGGCATTTCATATTTGGCCAACTCCTTCCCCTCCTTATGCTAATTATATTCTAAAGATCCCCACTATATATAAGGACCCAAAAATTAATTGCACAAGCATCCAATCAACATGAAG